>NW_028262290.1:99765833-100072500 GCF_047370975.1 Nipponia nippon | reverse complement strand
CATCAGCAATGATGAGGTGATGCAGGAAGGACTGACCTAGCTAGAGCAGAGGGAGCTGCTAGACGTCTGCAAGCATGAAAGACATTTCTGTCATGTTTCAGGAAGCTTCTCTACCTTGAACTGACTGGCAGAGGTTAGACTGAACTTTCAGTGCTGATTAATAAAGCCTCTGTGGACGGGGTCCAAGCCAAACCTGTGAACAGTCTCTATCTCTGAATTTCAGTTTGTTACAGCATTTACATTAACTTGTAGATAATGTGCTCATAAAGCATTAATCTAATACTCTGAATTATGAAGCAGTTGCAGTCGAATGCATGTCTTTTTACGATCAAGTCTTATTTTGATACCCCTTATGTTCAATTTCCTGAAAAATTCTCTTTTCTACCTAAAATTTGCATATCTGTTTTTTAACTGTTTGACGGAAAGTATAAGGTAGATTAGCGAAGGTATTTCACAGGCTTAGGCATGTAAAATGAGCTGCAGTACGTATTTTGCAATAGCTTCCTCCATTTTTAACCCTTGTCTCAAAGTTGTCGTGTTTTGGAAGCGTGAGCCGTAAGTAAGATGCAGATTGCCGAATATAGATCCTGTTGACTTTGAATTTAAATCAGGTAGACACGCAGCAGCTCACCTCGTGAGTTTAGGAAGAAGTCAGTTCAAGGCTGGAAGATAAATTTGGCACACATTTGCAAAGGTGAATCTGTAGGACCCGTCAGGCAAGCATCTTATTAGAAAGACAAGTTGAATGCTACTGGGACATCCTAAACCAAGGTGGCACTGGAGTCGTAAGCCTGTATAATCCTGATATTGAATGTATTGGGGTTCACTTCTGCTTTCTGGTGGCAGCAAGGCAGACCAAGACCTTCACACTTTGCTGTTGAACCTTATTCCAATCACTTTTCCTATGTACAAGAAATACCTGGTGTTTATTCACTAGAATGAACTACATCTCAGAAAACTCAGGTTAAAATCTTTGCCAACAGGGAGTAGACTGCCTGTCCGCACTTTTAGGTAACCCAGACAAGACAGGACATCAGGATCATTTGTGCCTGGCCCAGCTTTCAGAGAGTCCAAGTAGTATTTTGTACATAGAGCAAATCTACAGTAAGAGGTGACTTGAGATGTCTGAGGAGTTATATGCTCATTAGGTAAGTATATTTCAAAAAAATAAAATACCTTTTCATGATGGGAAAACAAAAAGGACATAGATTTGATTTTTTTATTGCACCGAGGGGTTGCTGTGCTAATGAACTGTGAGAGCAAAGTTTGAACGTTACAGTATTTGTCAACAAATTGGTTTCCCAGCGTGTTTTGTTTATCAGCTACTTATTTGATTCAGATTGTCAGTAAGGTAGAATTATGAAAAAGCAAGTGGGGTACAATTGTTATTTTTCAGTGATTTTCAATGAGTCCGTTTAAATCTTTGGGTTGACTACCAAGAAATACTCCAGGAATTTTCAACAAAGTTGTTGGTTATGTTTACTAACTGCAGGAGAAAAAAACCACAGCTTGGCAAGTTAGTTTTGTAATGATGTATATTCTTAATATCCAGATAAACTCCTAATCCTACTGATTTTTCTTTGCTTCAGTCATATCTGTTGACAGTTAGCTCCAGAAGTTACTTGCGTGTTGTATACAAATAAATAAATCCTTTTATCAGTTTTCAATTGAATGCTTTTCAATTTTTTTAAGCTATCTCTTGTTCTTTCATTACGAGAAACAGTAGATAACACAAAAGCAGATTTTTTTGTGTCACATAGGCTAGCAAATCCCTGTTTTCTTTACTTCTCTAAACTAGAAGTCCTGTTCTTTTCAATCTCTCTTCCTATGGAAACTTTCCTCATATCTCTGATAATATAGCACTGAATTACACAATGATGAACTGAAACAGGATATTTCCTGTTGTGCAGTTAGCTTTGATGAGTAGCTCTGCCAATACTATTGACTATCAATTGTCAGTTTATATCAAGTACTTGGGATTCAGGGTTCATGGACAGAGTAGACCGATACTCTTCCTGGTGGGAAAAGGCCAGGAGGGATTTGCTTATCTAATTTTGGAGCGGATGGGAAGCAGCACTGTTGCAGGGGCAAGGTGCCAACTTCCTTCAAAGAAGTAATTGTTGGACACTTTCTCAATAAATCATCTCTTGTTTCTGATAAACTCACCAGTGTTTGTTCTGCCTCTTTTCCCAGCAAGAGGATCAGGCTAAGCAACACCTCAGCATTATCTGAGCTTTTTTCTTTTCTTAACCCTAGTGAGGTTGGTGCATGCTGGTGGGAGCGGTGCTGGCCAGGCTGTTTGATAACACTGCAGAGGGTCATGTTGGTTGTGCTGACTCCCCAGGGCCTGGGGCAGCCAGGCATACCAGGTTTGTCCAGTGTAGAAGCACACATGCTTCCCGAGAGAACACAAACTTAGTGACTGTGGCGTTAGTATGAGCTCCGTGCTGGGCTATAGTTGTCCCAAGACTTTCTCTGGGGTCACCTACACCTTTGGTAGGCCTTGGCTTCTGTTCTTGCTCCTGTCATCTTCAGAAGCACAGCATCTCTGGACCACCCCAGTCTCAAGCCTAGTTGAGGATCTCCCAAGTGTTTCCTTCTGCACCCACCTCTGCCTTTCCTTCTCAGCCTGTGCCCATGGCCCAGTGCCCCTCCGATCCCCGTCCCTTGTCCAGGCACTATCCTCACAGCAATTTCCTTTCCTCATCGCTCATGACTCCCTATGGTATCTTGCTTCTCCACCGAGTCCCACAACGACTCTTTATTTACCTTGTAACAGGAGCATTCAGATATGCAGAACTCATGCAGAGCAAATGTTTTGGGAGGTACTTCTCAAGAATGTTTAGATGTTGTCTGGGCATTTTGTAAGACCAATAACCCCCGTTGTTGCTCTGCCTGCCAAAAATCTACCTTTGTGCAATTCTGTGTCCAAATTACAAATACCCACTTCCCCCAAAACTCTTCCTTCTCATAAAGTAGGTGAGGAGACTGCTCCTATTGCCTGTTTACTACTTATAGAAATGCCAAAAGTAGTCTTGACTAAAATGTAGGCATTATCAGAGACATTTCTATGGTTGTTTTGAATTAATGAAACAAGATTTCATTCGGTTTAACTTCCAAACATCTCGGTTTTCATCCAGAACCTCAGATCTGGGTATGTTTCATTTGTATGTACCAGGATGCTTGGGAGATGGGGAGTTTATTTTGTGGTAAACTGATTTTAGGCTTAATATGGTTGTTGATTTGTACCATAACAACAATAAACTTCCATTATCCAGATACTTTTTCTCAAACTTTTGATCTGACATGAGTAAAATAGTGATACTGAATTCATTTAAAGTCATGGCTTCTGGCTCCTATATTGTATGTGTGAAGAAATGTACACAGGGTATTTTTTTTCCTATGGACATAGACAAATTTGTGGTTTCTAGATTTCACCCTGGGTATATTGCCTTAACTAAAGCACACAGAAAAGCATAAAGGCCAGAAAAGAAATAAAAAAAATGTCGCCATCAACCCCTGAATGACCCTGGTAGAAGTAGCTGCAGGAGTGGCCCTTCAGTGCCTTGTCTCAGGCTTCCTAGCTCTGAGAGTATATCTTCTAATGATCACTGGAAAGAGGAGTTATTGTATAGAAAATAAGTAAGTGTGTGTGTGTGAGAGAGAGGCAGGCAGTCAGGCAGAGAAAGTTTTTTAAAATTAGTATTTTAAGTCTTCCATAATTTGCAGCAAATCAAAACACATTATCATATGAATAATATATAAAGAGATAATAATATAAATGCATACTACATTTCCATATCTGCACACCCAAAGAAAGAAAATCTGATTCATTCCCATAGTTTTTCTCATCCAATTGCTGTAAAAATCTCTCTTGTCTCACATCTGTCATTATAGTATCTGAAATGACTATGCAACCAGACAGCAATATCTAGGTAGACTGCAGAGAGGTTTCTGCTCTTCCCTGGCCTATGGCAAAAATAGATCTTTGACAAAATGGGAAAAAAAAATCACCTATTGCTTCAAATTTCTCCATTTTTATTTTACTGACACCTGCTTTGATAGTTTTGTTTTCTGTTGTTGTTGCTGCTTCTTTCACCTCAACTTCTTTTTCCAGTAAAGAATAAAGCAGAGCTGTGGGGAAACGCAAAAGAAAGCACAGAAAGAAGCAGGCTTTACTCAACTCTAATTTTGACATAAATCTTCAGAGAAAACAGTGAATGAATGAAAAAAGTTTGTCCCAGAGCTGTCAAAGGAAAACATTACTGGAAGTTGTTACAATTTTTGAGGAATTTGAATCGTCACTGCTTGCAAGGGAGCCATCAGCTGCGTTCACTTAGCAATGCAGTGAACTGAGGTTTCTTTCTCCTGGCTGTTGATGTTGAAATACTGGCACTGTTCAACTACTTTCTGAAATACTCCATTCCTAAGGCACAACATTTTGTGGGATCCTAAATGTAGCGATGATTTCTGTAGATTAGATTGATTTTGAATGCCTTGGTGAAACTCCTTGCCTTGGTAAAGAGGTCTCATCTGATCCCTGCTTTTAACATGCACATTCCTCAGTTGAGAAACCCATTGTTCTGCCTCAAACCAGTGAGGGCACAGATTAAACTATCCAAAACCAAAGCACTTAATGGGGAGTCGCCTTCAAAACATGTATACATGTGTTTGTGCTTGGGAAGGTGTTAGCATTTTGTGCAACCCAAATCATTGTTATTTTTAAAGGGGCAAGAATCATTACTTCTGAAAACCGAGTGTGAGGGGGGTGACAACACTCCACTGCTCCTGTTGCACCACAGGCTGCAGCGCTGCTTACTAAGCTCTTTGCAGAAGTACATGACCCAGGGATTTCAGTGTCCTTAGTGCCGCCAATACATGGATGCTGCAGACAGATGTGTGATTTTTAATGTTTGGTTATATATGTTCAAGTGTATGTGATTTTATAGATAGCGCGCATTTGTGCTTGGCAAATAAAAATTGTTAGAATGCAAAGTGTCCTTTACCGGACACAATGGGGACTGTTAAATACA
Organism: Nipponia nippon; assembly: GCF_047370975.1. NCBI lineage: Eukaryota > Metazoa > Chordata > Aves > Pelecaniformes > Threskiornithidae > Nipponia > Nipponia nippon. The sequence continues at coordinate 100,067,467 of NW_028262290.1, read as the reverse complement.
AGACTAAAAACTATTATTATCTGTTACTGCTTAATGTGCAATGCCAGAAGATAAACTTTTCTTATGCTTCCCCTTGTCCTGTGATGTTTAAGATGTCCTGTTCACAGCTGTCCTTACCTTGCCTAATTTTGGTGTTATATTTGACATCAAACACTTCCATCCTGAGGTGGGTCCTTGACAGTCTTTAATATAACAAAATGATTTGGGCTTCCTGTCATCCAGTTTAAATCACTTTTCTACCCACACATAAAAAAAGCTCCATCGCAATCCTTGATGGCCACAAGCAAAACACGGCTGGTCCCAGCCTAACCCTCAGCTGCACAGCGCTGCGTTGTCATCATAATTGGACGTGATAGATTTTCACTCTGTTTTCCTAAAAGTTTGTTTGTGATTGAGTAAATGTGCCACTAGCAGTTGAAAATAAATGCTGTTAAAAAAAATTAGCCCAGAGCAACAGCAGCATGAATGTGCATGCTTTTTATATACATACATACATATATATACACACCTATATATACACATATATAAATAAAATAGAAAGGCTGTATGAACAGGTCAAGTGGCTAGCTAAGATTAGAAAACAATCCCCTTCATTGCTAAATGGCATCCTGAACTCCATTTTCTCAATGATGTGTGTTGTACATTTCCCCCCTCAGAGAGGGTGAAAACATAAAAGCAATCCTGCAGACTCCGGTGTGGGGGAGGGTTTTCTTCCTCACACTTTCTACTTCTGTCAAGCCACTTGAGAAGTTGATATGAGAAGGACATTTTAGAATAAAGACATTGCTCTGACAGCAAATACAAATGAAATAAAATTGGCCTAAGGCTTTGATGCCAGAACCTGAATGGAGAGCTGAGACTTGGCAACGCACTAGTTTAATACACCAGAGAAATAGAACTAGAATAATTTGCAATGCAGTATGATGAAAGAAGAAAATATAACAAACCCAGAGATTAAAATAGACTTTCCAGGCAGTGTATATTCGCATTTTGCACTGAAGTTGACCCATAAACATAGCAAGAAAAGTAAATTTGTGCTTTTCCCTTCTCTTGGCACAAAGCCGTCAGATGTGGGGGGATGCCTTGTCAGGAGCTTGGCCCTGGAACTCCAGAAGGAAGGAACCGAGGCTCTCGCAATTTATGGATGAAGCCTTCTTCGTGGACATCTTCTAACTCTGGAAATAGCCACCACCAGCCACGGTAAGCCATCGCTGTGGTCGCTGAACAGACAAACTGGCTTTGTGGTGGAAGAGAAGGAATACTTGAGAGAAAGAAGGCGCTGATAGGGCACTTTGGGCATGCCACTAATGTTTTTTTCCTGTACATGTGCACACGCATCCCTAACTTCCTCCTGATCGACTTACTTTCCTTACTGTAAAAAGTCTTGAGTTAAGGATTATTTGCGGTTTCATGCTTGTACAATGTTTATAACCAGAAGTGATCCTACGTGTTGCTACAATGCAAAAAGAAAAAATAACAGCCAATGGGTTAAAGACTGAGTGAGTTCTCATTAACATGCACGTCTGTTTATTTTCATATCCTCCAGAAGACACCATTTATTGGTCTCTAATGTTTTTCAGGTTTGTATGACCCAAATATGAATTGTTTGACTTTTTTTGCAATAGGCATTTTGGCAAGTACTGAATTCATTTTATGGTATTAAGTCAGCTGTAGAGAAAAATAAATAAAATGTTGAAATATCAGAGCCAGTTATGGGCACTGGTTCATGTGTTGGATTCTGCATTTTTCCTTTAGATATTTAAATGATTCCAGTGCACAGGCCCAGTCATTCCAAGTCTTTGGATGTATTTAAAGCAATTGAAAAATCCCTTTTCAACACAAAAGTCAAATACTATTACAGTCCCTTTAACAAATACTAATGGTTACCTTAAGATTGTGGTAGGGTGTAAGTTTTAGTATAAAATTCCACTTGCTGGTAAAGGAGTCTTTAAGCTACACAGGAAAAGTGCCATGAAGTACAAGTAATAACAACAACAACAACTCTTATTTTTTTTTTAAAAACCCAGTTTCAAAGACCACACCAGCCTCACCTCTTGGTATAAGTAACTTCATTTTCTTCAGATGTAGAGCTTGATTGAACAGAGCGTGATTCGCAGCAAATAAATGCAAGACACACAGAGTTATACAGCATTCTCCTAAAGGGAGACTTTGCTATCAGCTCTGTCATACAAACTGTCCTTAGGAAGGAAACCAGTAATTCAAATAAACCAGTCATTAGTTTGGATCTAACTCATAAGTCTGAATCCTCCAAGTCATTAATTTTGTATGGGAAGGGCAAGAGTACAGCTATTGTCTGTTTCTGTCAGTAGAGTAAGAAAAAGAAGATAGTGGTGCTATCTAATTCATCGGGAATTTATGTACATTAGAAAAGCATTAAGTATACAAACCATCACAAGTAAACAGCTTCTTCAAGCCTGATGAAAAAAGCTCCAGCATGCCACAGCAGCAGTGCATTTGTTTATTATTATATATAGTTTAACATATTTTTATGTTGACTGTCTGATTCTCTGCTTTTCACCCAGATACAAAAATCCTAGGTTAGGGTGTAAAGGAAGGAGAAGCTTGTAAGCAAGAGCTGGCCAGCTGGTGATGGAGGTTATTAACTGAGGACAAAGCAGACATTTACAACAGTGGGGCAGAAAGGGGAGAATGAAACAGGGATCTTTAGTTATATTTTTCTCCTTCAGAAATATCACTTTGTCTATGGCAGTTCAAACACTTGGGAAAAAAAAAAGTAATAATATGAATGTTTAGGCTTCCCCTAGGCATTTTCCATGCTCTAGATATCCCCAGAATGCAACAGAGCATCCCAGCTCACCACTGAATAATGTCTCAAATATGCCCTTCCCCTCGCTGGCTGAAGGGACTAATTTATGAAGAGAGATTAAAAGAATTAAATATAGATAGCTTCGCTAAGTGAAGACTACAGTGGGACAAAAGAATGGCCTACAAATACATGGAGGGGGTAGATTCCTGAGGGAGGTGAATTATTTAGGACAATAGGAGTAGGTTTAACTAAGACCAATGGGATGAAATTAAGAATAGGAAAAATTAAGCTGAATATATAAAAGAAACCTTCTTGACGGCAAGACCTATTTGGTTATGGACAGCTGTCCCTTGGGAAGTGATGAAAGACCCATCGTTTGGTACGTTTAGAGGCAGGCTTTGACAAGACCTCAGATAATGCACTGTGGGAAACAACTTTCAGGGAAATGTGAGAGAGGTTGATAGGTATTGCTGGTCTCCTTAATCCTTCTGTAATACATCTCATCAAACTAACCCCCCAGCTCAGTGCAATGACTTTGCCATCACCACACTTGGACCACATGGATCCCGTGACTGCTGCGTGAGAGCCACACCATCACCATCCCCTTGCCCAGGCAGAGGCTGGTAAATCTTGCAAGGTCTTCTCTTGGCATGGGTTCATTTGGCAGGTCAAGGTGCAAATGATGGCTATGTCCATTGTAGGGCTCCTTCTGTACTCTCGAATGCTGAATTATCCTTTCCTTCCCACTTACCTTACACCACCCAGCAATTTCTTCATCTTTAAAATCCTCCAGCACAGATGGCTTCACGTTGGGAGCTCCCTGAACCCACAAATGCTTGAAACGCCTCCCTCTCTTTCAAATGTGTGTTGGGAAGACAGGTAGTTCTTATTGCCACAGCCAGTGACAGCAGTAAGCACTGCAACTTAAGAATTACATTGTATTTGAGTTTTGCCGTCTGTTATAAAAAGGTGGTGATGGCTTCATCTTCTTTTTAGGAGCAGAAGAGATATGGTTTCTGTAGCTAGCTGCAGGATCCTCTACCCTGTCATGTGCTTGGGCGTAAGAAGGAGCTGCAGTACAACATAGGTTGTACATATGTTTATTATGATCAAAACTGCATTAAATAAAAAGACATGAAGTCCATCACTTTTGAAGAAGTGACACACAGAACTACACTCAACATGGCTTTACTGGTCTTTCAGACCCTCAAAACAGGAATAACGTGTTGTGATGGAAAGGTGTGACTTTCTAGATGCATCTGATTTCCATTATATTGAAGACCTCCATTTTGACACTTTAAAATCATTAAGGCTTCCTAGCTGAGACGTGGAATTTTTCTATATTATGCCTGCGAATCTCTTTCACCCAAAGTCTCGATGTGAACCCGTCAATTCCTGAGGACTGCGCCACCACCCTGAGGGATGAACGCCCTGCGGAAAGGGGGCTTTGAGAAGGACCAGCCTCGCACAAAATGAATTCAGCAACTCCAGTTTGTCATTTTGCCCTTCTTTTGCAGAGAAAAAATACCCACCACGAACAAAAAAACCCCACGCTAGTGATTTCTTTTGACTTAAACTGGGCATTCAAAAAGCTGTTTTTATTAATGAATCATATTAAGCCATCAGTGAAAGGCTCCCTGACTCTGTTTAAATAACAGGCTATGATTCCTCCCTCCCACACCCCCCTTCCCTTTGGCTCCACTGCTATTAATTGAGGAGTTTCTTTGTTTCTTTTCTAATGAAGCTAACAGAACACATCTGTCAGGTGCTTGTATTCTTCACCCGTCTATAGTATGTAATAGCCCAGCTGGAGGCTATAATGCTACACAATACCCCTGGCCGTTACAGCAACTATTTATTCCTGGGCTTTTCCTCAGATAGGGATTTGAAAAAAGTCTGAAATTTGGGCCTAATTGCTATTTACACAGCGATAGACACCTGTTCTAGCTGAGACACTGGCTCATGAATCCCACACCTGAGACCTTAGGGAAAGCGAAGGGGAAAATTTCAAGCAGCTGCCAGTCCGGTTCAGAAACAGAGAGCTTTTCTATGCAATATGTACATACAGTACATAAATTCGTGCCTGAGTATTGCCATAGCTACTGTTTCACAGCCAAATGTTCATTTAAAGGCTTAACATATGCTGGTTGTGTGGACACACGTACACAGCCGCAAGGAGAGAGTTTTCTGCCTTAACTTACACATTTTTAGTGGACTCTCCCAAATTCGTTGTGCCAGGATTTCTTTCTCCAAAGACCGGTGGCCGCGGGTTGCTGCCAGCCGCTGAACTTCCACTCCCGCCTCACGTCGTGCAGCACAATTGCTCCATTTTTCCCCTTGTTTATGCAAAGGATCCTGCTCTTCCTCTTTGCTTTTGTTCAGGGGAGTTTTTCTCGCCCGCGCGCTCCTCAGGAGCAATAGTCCATGGTGATGGTGGCGGCGGGGGCTTTGTTATCGTAAAGCTGCTAACGGTGGGGATGCAGTGTAAAACCATACATGAATCTAATATAAGTTAGCAGCCTCTCCAATGCAGTTAAGAGCTCAAATTGATTAAAATGCAATTAGCTCATAAAACTCCCTGTTTATTACCTCAGATGTTTGTCAAAGACACAGAGCTGAAGAAAAGGTTTCTTTCCATTTCTCTCCTCTCTCGGTCATCATCATTCTTCCTCCTTATTTGTTTCTGTTCGGTGCCAAACAGCCCCATTAGTTAGGTGCAGGACAGAAATAAAATGTTATTGCCCTGCCACATTATCAGATGGCAACATCCTCTGCCGCTGCCAGGGGAGGGAGCTGGGGCTTCTGCTTTTTACAAAACTTTTCCCCACAGTCAGGGGGGGCCTCTGAGCTTTTTGGTCAAGACCTCTCTTTTGTGGGAAGACCTTTAATTCAGTCTGTTTCTTTAATCCAGTGATGCTCTGTCATCCCGAGCCCACCTTTATAACACTCTTGTTTGGGGGGAGGGGAGAGGCAGGAGAAGAGGTTGAATAATTAACTGGAAAAATTGGTTCTTATGTCATGCAAAAGACATCTGAGAGCTGCTGAACATCAAATGCAAGAAGGGAAGGTGAGGAATAGGCAGGTTAATAGACGGATTTAAAAAAAAAAGGTGAGAAAAGCCCATACACGGGATGAAATAAGACTACCGAGCCAAGCTGAATATTCTAGGGGCTTTTAAAAACCTGTATTTCAGAAACAGAAAGATGAGTCAAGGAGCTAGCAGAGCTTTTAAGACAGGGTGAGGCATCCAGATTGGTGAGAGATGAAGGGGATACTGCTAATATTAATTATTTGCCGCAGGGCTCACAAAAGCAGTTCAGTAGCTGAGGACAGAAACAGAAATTCATTTCCCAGAGGAGGAAGAAAGAAGTAGAGAGTGATCTCAGGGTCACTCCAGGACAGGTGATAATGAAATTAGAGTTAATGAAGATTAGAAAGACACCAGGCCCAGATGAGCCTCCATCCCAAGATTATGAAGATGATGCTGGTAATAAATGCTCCCTGCACATGAGGAGAAACCTTAAAGGTAGAGGGAAACCATGGCTGCATCTGATTTAACAGGAGCTCTGGGATAATAGTAGACCTTAACCTTTTTCTTCTAAAGACTGAAGTTTTAATAGCCACTGAGTACCTAGGATCACAGCCTCACCACTGGTAATGCTGGTAATGCACCTTCTCCATCTCTGGAATAGCCTCCAGATTAAAGGGAACAGGTAATACAGGGTAGATTAGATATCATTTCCTTGCTATTTGGCCCTGTATGGCACTGGGACAACTTTCTTTCTGGTGAAACCCAATCTTCTGTCTCTAATAGAAACCAAACTATATATGCATATGTGTTTATATTCTTCACTGCAGAAGCTGTACATGCTTGTGAATATAAAACACAGAGAACAAGGTGGAAGCAAGCAAAACTGGAAATGTAGCCCCCCTTGCAGAGACAATAAGGCAACGAGGTGACAGCTCTGACCCACCGCTGGCTCATGCCAGGGTGATTTAGAAGGACACTGCCTCCAGCTGTAGCCTAGCCAGTGGGTAGGGACCCAGTGACCAAGTCTCCACTGTAGTGGCACTGATTTTGATTGCCCGATATAATTTTATATTCAACAAGGGTGCTGCCTGGGGCAGCTTTGGGGCCGTGCTGTCTGTTCTGCTGCCTGTGTAGTCCCCTGGGGATGGGTGTGTGTTTACTTAATGTCCATGAAGAGAAGACTTCGGGTCTGTGGTCCTTGCTGAGCAAAACTCCTGCTGATTCAGGTCCCGTGTCTAGCAGAATACACAGTTTTTCACTGTTTTTAAGTGCCATGACAGGATGTCATATGACCTGGTCCTTAAATTTTGGCTCTTAACACCCCTTGCATCTGTTGCAGGTCCAATTACCTTCCTCCCCATTTCTGTTGTCACCAATGCCTTCACCTGAGCTACAATAAGCTGGTCCTCAGGGCAATCACTTGAAATGCCTTTCTACTGTGAAAGTTTTGCAGCAGAGGGCCTTGATTTTTTTTGTAATCAAGTAAATTACTTCCCAATTGAGAATGAAAACATTATGCTTTTGAGTAAATTGTAGTAATCCTCTCATATAAATCAGCTTTTTGTATGATGCTGTCTCAAAAGTTTTCTTGTTGTCTGGGTAAATAATGCTCAGTTTCCTCCCATTGATTCTGGGTGTTACTTCTGTGATGATTTCTCTCAGCTTTGTTGGCCATAATGTTTCTTAATAAAGATACACCTACACCTTTGACTGGACTAAGCCCAATGAATATTGCATTACTCCAGCTCTGTGTGGCTGGTATCTTCCCTGTTATGGAAATAAAATTTACAGCTGTGAAGGTTTTTTTTAATAATTAGTTCTGCATTCGAGTTTAGCAGTTTCTGATGTTCACTTTGCTTTCCTTTGTTATCTCGCTAACCAAAATGACTGTATCAGGAAAATGTTGTTGTCAGGATGCCATCCTGGCTCTATTGTCTTTGTCATAGGTTAAGCCCTTCTGTGTTACATATGCAAAGTGCAGTAATACCGGCCTCAGCAAATGTAAAGAATTTTTTAGGCAAGTAATGCAAGTTCAGGGTGACTAGCCAGTCTATGTGACAGATCATCATTTTGGTTTGGCTCATAATTAACAGGTGAAGTTCTAGATACAAGAAAAAGAAGCAGTTAATAGATTTTAAGTTAGCTTTATATGAGGGCTCCTAGTTTCTCTTTGTCAGTGGTCAGAATAATCAACAACAGTGGTTTACTTCCATCCTGGCTGGTTCTCAGATTTCTGTCTAAACTTGGCCAAATCTGAATCTCAGGTTACTTCCAACCTTTCCACCATATCCTTTTTAATGATAAAGTGTAAAAAAAGTAATTTGGTCATTCAGAAGTTTTTAAGTTAAGTGAAACAGTTTGCAAGGCTTAATCATGGTTTAAAACCCAGCCAATTCTGATCATTATTTCAATATTTTCTTTATACCTTTGTTCATCTTGACAAACACTTAGCCTTTGAGAAGTCCTGCTTATTTTTGACAGCACTACACCCAAGATAAAGTGCAGTTAGTTCTGGAGAGAGACAGTTTAATACTGTATGCTCTGATCTTCCTCTGGGAAATATTCTCTAGACCAACATATTTATGCCAGTGTATAATCTGAAATACAGAATATACATACATACCCAAATGTATGTATATGTGTGCAAAAAAAAAAAAGCATATAAATCTAAAAAATGGGTCTCCTGAAATTGGTGAGACTGTTCACGGATGAAGGCGTTGCACAACATCTGCAAAGGTAGCAGATTTCAGAACTTTTAAACCCAGCTCTAGAAATGGAATGAATGAATTAAAAATAGATGGGAAGAGGGTGATGAGGGCTTCTCAGGCTGTGAACTCTTTGGAGCCAGGGCCTCACACCACTGCATGTTTGTACCCCGCCTTGTGCAACTGGGTTTCGTTTTTTTGGCGGACTCTTAGGCACAGCGGTAATGAAAATGATTAACAGTGACAACACACTTTAGTAAGACTCGTGGGGTTGGTCCTTCCCATGTGTGACTGTCTGGCCGCACAGACCATCTTCTTCTTACCAGGAAGTGCAAAGCATCCTTGCGGCCAACACAGTAATTGCTTACAGAGGAAATTAATGTTAGGAGAGTATTTAATGTATTTTAAGTTGCCTTTTAATGCTATTTAGCAGGTGGAAACAAGGAGGACATTTAGCAGCATGTGAACAGCCAGTTCTCAGTGGACCACCAAAAGGCTGGAGCAGCTGAGTTGGGCTATCAGAGGCGCTTCCAGATGTTGTCCAACAGCATCCATTTGACCGATTATGTGGAATAATAGTGGAGTCCAGATGTGATCGAGCTAAATCTGAGTTCTCAGGGAAAGAAATATGCCTATACCTGATACAGATATTATACGGTTGCTTGGCATACTTCAGGAGTTTATTTTACATCCAGCATTTAACCTCTTTTTCCCCCAAGGTACAAATGTCAATATTGGATTTTCTCTGGTTGAATGAACGTGTCACAGCACAGATTAACCACTGGCAGTGATAAAGGGCTTTCACTTGCCAAAACTAAATTTCTCACAAATGGATCGAAACAGTCTGAGGTACAGAAAAGAAGCAAGACAGAAAATCTTGCCAAATTTAGTCATGATGGTTCATTAAACTGATCTTAAGACCTTGGTGTATGTACTTTATCTAGGAGCTCCTGCTTTCAGCTGATGGGAAGTATAGGCTTGAGTGTGCTCGTGTGTCTGTGTGTGCAAGTGCACGTACACGTGGGGATGAGATGGCAGGGCAATAGCTAACGAGACAGATGAAGCTAACACTTATCACAGCGGAGTTCCTCAAAAGCCCACTGGCCTCTTCGGTTATTCCCATTTTCACAGCGTAGGCTGAATTTCCCCTCTCGCTCTCAGGGTAATGTCACTGTTCCACCATTTATTGTTGCGCTTCATTAATCGCAGAGTGGTGTGCGAGGCACGTTGGGTTGTGGGAGGACCTGGTCCCCATGAGCCGGGCTGAGTGGGACCTTTGCTGCTGGGGGAGCTCTGGCTGCCCCACTGCGCTGGGTGCAGCTGGTCACACTCCTGGATGTCTGAGCACCTTAAAAAATACAGCTCCTTCCCCCACCCATAAACCTGAACAGCATCTATTATTCCCGCTTAAGGAATCCCTCCCTTTGTTTACATCGTAACATAGGTTGTTTAAGTTAGCTCAGCTCACCTCTGATTTAGCTCTTGCTGGAAAACTGACCTGCCCTGGTTATTTATTATTCTTTCAATTTTTGTGCTCTCTGCAAAGCTCAACAGCAATAACTTTATATGTTCTTCTGGTTCACTGATTCTTTTTTTTCCCTTGGTATCATTTCAGAGGCCTTTATCAGTTTTCCACTTCTGTGATTTTTAAGTTTTACATGTTTATTGCCTTGTTAATTATCATGAAAAGGGGAGGGGAGGAGAGAAAGGGAAGAAAAAATAGGATACACACGCATCTGTTATTAATATATAATGGATACAGTAATGTTGTCCCAATTGTTCACCACCAAATGTTAGCATTCACAACAGTGACTTGCAAGGCAATGTGTTATTGAAGTGTGGTGAGCGCAAGATTCAAAGCCCAGATCTGCTTTCTGTTTCTTTTGACTTTACATGACTCCGTTTGCTGGGAGATAATTGCAAACACAGACATCCAGTAGGCAATGGAAAAGGATATACCAAAGAGCTGTGGGTCTGATTTTTCTGGGTACACATGCAAGGTCAGAAGTGGTGTTGCTGCATGTTAAAAAGCATCAAAAATGATTAAATATTTTCAACTTAGCAGTTTTATATAACTTGAACTGAAGAACTTTTAAAGGGTTGGCTGAGCCCTTCTTGCCTTTGAGAAGTGGGGGAGCTCCAGCAAAGTGGGAGAAAGTCAGTATTAAAAGACTCCTCATTCGATCCAGGTGATTGAAATTACCTTTAGCTTGAAGAAGATTCTGAGCCAATAATGTCAGGGTTGTTACTGGCATCAACACAGGGTAAAATGAGTATCAATGAAAACTATGTAATGATTAATTTCTTTTTTTTAAACAAACTTGATACCTTTTGGTGGTGAGATTTCAAGAGTGATGACTAAAAGTACCTGTACTGTCATGGTAGGCATCTGTAAAGTGCTTGACTTGATGCTTGATCCATTCTGATCAGCTCAGAGGACTGGCACGCCACAGAGGCCTGCGGGGGTCCACCTGGACAGGTGGTGGAGCAGGAGCCACCAATTCTTGTTGCAACCAGAGCACATCTCAGATGAAATTGTCCTGTCTTAGCTGAAAAACATGCACTGATCTAAAATCAGTATGGCATAAGTGAAATGGATTAAAATTTTCTGTTTTAAATAACCTAAAAGCAACTATAAGTTGCTTACTATAAGTTAGGTAGTGGTTGGTATGAATTACTGGTATAAATAATACATTGTAATGACATTTTTATTACAGTAATAGTAACAGAAGAGAGTCAAACAGCCTGACAGATCCAATAATTTCATGGCGAATCAGTATCTAGTTGGTCCCAAAAGGATCTAGGGAGGTTATCCCTGTCACTGAAGGGACAGAAGGTAGTTAATAACGTCAGTCTCTGATCCTGGTGGTCTGGAGCTGGGTCAAAAGCTCCAAGCTGCCCTTCCTCTGGGTACTGAGGAGCGCAGGGGGAAATGCTGGAGCAACACCCTTTCCGTTTAGGCTGTTTTTTTTTCTATTGTGTTTACGTGTCGCGTTCCCTGTCTATGTCAGACTGACAGCAAGCTGACAACTGTGGTACTAACAGATTGTTTGGGTAGTATCTGTTCCTCAGGAGCAGTGATTTACAAAGTTTTACCTAAGTCCTGAAAATAGCATAAGCAGGAAATACCACCCTGAAAGGTAGAAGCAGTATATTTATTAGGGAATGCAAATGAAAATGTAAATATAAAGAAGAGGGGGAGACAGCAGATAATTAGGAGCTGCTCCAGGAGAGAGGGTGGGTGACAACAGCATAGCCATCTCATGCAAAGCAAGAGGAAATTTAAAGCAAGAAACTTTGGCATAAACCAAGAAGCCTGGCCCTGGAAGAGCAGCCAAGCTGACTGCCTCCGTCAGACGTGTCTAGTCCGAATGGCTGGTGCATGCTGCAGGATGTGGCAGGTCCCAGGTCCCTGTGCCCTGGGCAAGGACTGGAGCAAAGGGTTCTGTAGCCCCATGCAGACCCATGTGCCTGGTTTCCTCCCCACAGGGGTGCGAGTGGTGTTGGGGAGAGGATCAATCTTGGGGAGGTCTTGCCCCAGCGTGAAATGAGATCCAGCTCTCTCTAATGTTGCCTAAATTAGCTGAAGTTTGATCTTGAGACGATATTATGACATTTTGTTCTTGTGTAGCTGCTTGCTGGTTTGCAATTGAATGTTTGACCCTGACTGAACGGTGCATGAGGGAGCTTTTCTCCCTCCAGCTTTTATCCATCACGTTGCTTTGCAATAAACACGTCTGGAGTGGTATGTTGCTGAAAACTGAGGTATCCTTTGAGGGGAGGAATCGGTATAAAAGGCAGCTGTAGTGCCTATTACCCAGCTTAAGCTGTACGGGTCTTGAAAGCGGGGATGTGCTCTCTGCCAGCCTGCCCCACATGCCAAAATCACACCAGGGAGCCCCTCGTTGCAAACGTGAGGCAACGCCTCTTCAGCAGTACCTTGGGTTTAAGGTTGGATTATGACTTTGAGAATATCTTGGTCTTGTTGGCACTGGCCAGGCTTACGGGAGCAGTGGGGAGGGTTTGGCTTTGGCAAGCAGTGGCTGCCGGTGAGGCAGGTGGGACGGTCAGAAAGCAACAGGGCAAGAAGTTCTGGTCTGGCCGTGCGGTGAATGAGCCCATGCTCAGCATAAGCAGCGGGAAGCTGTCACAGCTCCTGGTAGCACCAGCAGGTCCAGCCTGGGAGCACCTCCCTCTGCCATATGGATGGTGCTGAGAGCACCAGGCAGGTTTTCCTCGCAGGCAGCTCACCGCACTGTTGTAACCACGTGGCAATTGAGCAGCAGCTTGCCCGGCCGCCTCTCCTTGCAGGGAGTGCTGAGGCCCTGCATTTTTACTCAAAATGACCCTGAGGTGTGCAGTGAAGATGTCCCTGCAAGGGATGATGCAGTGCAGACAGTGCACAGTTTAGGAGGTTGGTTACAACCTGAACGTGCAGCCTTTTCCCCCTCTCATTTCCACAGGCTCGTCTGCCTCTTGCAAGCTGTATCTGACCTGTGCGTCTCCTTCATGATGTGTGCATGAAGGGTTCAGTCCAGGTCCTACAAGCGAACAAGCCCTGAGCACTGTTTCTCCAAGAAGCTGCAGCAGTCTGGGTGCCTGGGGAGGTTTGCTGTGCCTGGTCTGCAAGGAGAGTCCTTCCCTCTCAATGGCATCAGCTCTGCTTTTCCATCAGTACTCAACTCGCATGGAAAAAATTTATATTGATAACTTAAAAAGACAACATCAATGATTGGAGTCAGAGCAATAAAAGTGAAGTGCATGGCTGCTGCCAGGCTTCTTTCTCGCTCCTTGGTGTTCTGGCTCCAGCATTCAAGCAATAGATTTAAATATAAAACAGATCATTAACGGCTGGCTCAACATCTGCTAATATTATTTTCCTTGCATTGTCTGTGCGTCTTTGTTTATCTCAGTGTGCTACTTTGTTTTTCCCCTTTTATAATAAGGATCATTCCTTTATTTTAAAGCACCGCATCAATTTTCAATTGCTTGGGCTCTTGGAGCCTCCCACGCTTTGCCCACATGCTTGCACCGCACGAAGAGGTGGAGAAACAAAGCGAATGCGAAGCGTGGGATGATTGTTGCTTCAAAAAAACAGTAATTAAGAATCTGTTAGAAAAATAACAACTGAGTTTAATAAGAGCTTAACTTAGCTGCGTGAGCTGGACAGAGAGAGACTCCTGGGCTGTTTCATAGAAACCAAGCAGCTCGACTCTTCGGGAGACTTTCAAGTGACATTGAAGTGGATTCATGAAACTCCAGTAAAAGGCATTGTTCTTGTTTCTGTTGGAGAGATGACTTGCCTTCTACTCTTTTTTTTTTTTTTTAAGAAATTATAATAATCAACATTGTAATGAAAATTCAAATGCAAAAAGTGAAAACTTCGGTATAAAATCTACCCTTATACTAAGATAGCTGATTTATATCAACAAAATCCTGGGCAATTCTCAGTTAAGCCCCAAAGCCTGTTGTTATTATACATATCCTTTTACCTTCATACCACGGCGCAGATGATACAATATGCAAAATCACCAGCTGTTCAGATATTCATAGAGTACTTAAGCTAAGTGAATTGAGGATGGAGTGTACTTTTTTACCTTGAAATTCATTTATATTTCTTTGTCCCCACTCTCCCAACTTCATACCTCTTAAAGTTCACCACATTTATCCTGATGAAAAACAACTAAAGAGAGAAATTAGATCTGTAAATACCTACTGAACGTAACTTTCTGTGAAGCAGATGGACTTATAATATGGTATCGTATGACTAGAGCTCTCTTCTGCTTAGGACTGTTCAAGAGGATCTCACTCCTTACTTGCCAGAGACAAGTAAAGAGTGCCTTCCAAGTAGTCTTTCCTTTTCTTTTCTCATAAGCAGGGGTAAAAAGCCCCTTTCCTCTTCCTAGACCTCAAGACCTCTTCTATGACCTCAAGAGGTCTTTCACCACACAAGAGGTGTTTCTGGTTGTCCAGAAGAGTCCTCATCCCTAAAAGAACAGGGAATCTCCACCACTTTTAAGACACTTTTATTTCAGGAAATCCAGGTTCAGTACTTTATTGCTGGTACCAGGCTGGGAAGCACCATGGCTCCCTTTGTGCCCCTTACCTGGACCCAGGGCAGCAGTTATGCTTGCTCCCCCCATCTTGGAGATAAATGCCAGAAGACGACTGTAAAGCATGGTCAAATTCCCTTGCTGTACCCTCTGTTTCTTCAAAGGTTTCCCTCTCTTGCCTGTTTTCATCTTCAGTGCTTGCTGGGATTTCACTGGGACTGGTAGCAATTACTGTACGTCTACCCTAGAAGGCGGCTCCCACCATGGACTGTTTAGTGTCACCCAGAGAGATCTGAACAGTCCTTCTCTATGGTAACATGTTGCTAGTTGCTGTTGGTTTTAGGGGCCTTAAATTTGTAATATAGGTGAGAGGTGACAGTAGTACATTAATGGTGACTCCTGAAGTAAAAAACGAAACTGCTCTGGCTCAGCATAATTATTTCCTTTCTGCTACCTCTGTCGTGCTGAGGTTTTACTTGGGAATGGCACATTTCCAAAAGGTTTGATCAGTAAAACGTTGCCCCAAGTTTTATGACAGCTGGTAGGCAGTGTATAGCAGAGAGAGGTGCAAGTTATATTAGCCACTGTGGAAGGATGGTTGGGATCGAGTAGAAATGGACCACTTGCAAAATCCATCCCTGGAGTGACAAAATTTGGAACCATCTCTGGTGCTCACCCACCCTTTGGCTTAAGGAGGTATTGCAAGACCCTCCTTGGTGGTAACTTAAATATTAATTCATTACAGTGAAAAGTTAAGACAGATAGTAGTTGCAGTAGCTCAGTAATGATAACTCAGTAGTCTGAAAATTTCCTTTGGGTATCTCACATGAAACACTTTAAAAGCTGAGGCATGTCATTCGCAGTATGAAGCAATAATTTGAAATACTGCAGATCCAGATGCTGACTTCCCACTGAATTCATTGTAAATCACATGCATTTGTACTGTCTAAGTCTGGGCAAACAGCTCTCACCCGAGGAAACAAGTTATGCTCAAGTCTGCATAAACAAACCCACACACCAAGCTTATTTTGCCAGGCAAAAGTCCGCTCCTAAACTCAGGTGGTGAGATCACTCTGTTGACTTCCCTACACAGAGACCAGAAAGAGCTGTTTCATCACTGTGGAAGGCCAGGATGTCTTCGACCGTCACCCATCTGGTTGATGTTTCATGATCTGCATTCACACAGAAAGTGTTTTTGGGTCAGGGTCACCGTTTTTCCTCAAGCAACTTACAAAGTGCATAGCATGCATTTGGACATGGAAATGGAGGATAAGGTTCGTCCCTCCATGAAGTGAGCGTTGGAGAAGGATCATCAAAGATGAGGGGGATCTCAAGCTGTTGGAGCCCATTATTGACATGAGCAGACCCCATGAAATAGCATCAGAAGCTGAGGTTTCCCATTTGCTCCAGGGCTGGCAGGTGCTTCAATGCATGACAAAACTGAGGACATGACACCATTTTGCTTCTGTGCTTCTTCAGTGCTTCTCTCACCTTTTAAATAAACTTCTGACTTCTGTCCAAATGCAGTTAACTGGGAAGAAAAGGAAAACTTGAACTGCCTTGCAAACACATGGAAATAGGTGATAAATAGATGTAGTCTGCCTGATATTATATGGCAACTGAGCTTGTAGAAATCATAACTTTTCAATCTTTTATTAAATGTATGAGATTGAGTTTTGGAATACGCTTTTTTTAAAGAAGGCTGATATTAATTTAGCTATGGTGAGGATCGGATCATCCACACCAAATTTGTTCTGGCTCATCACAGCCCAACTTCTCATGTGTCAGCTGTTGGTAATTTTTCAGCAATCAACCTGGAATACTACCTGAACTTCTGAAAAAATAATCTGCTTCAAAAACATGTGAGAGGCTTCAGCATGCAAATAATTGAGAGCTCCTAGACAAAGAGTTTCAAAAGTGCTAATTCTTTCCTCCACTTTGAACTGAGGTTGTATGTTCCAGACTGCTGTGATCCATGGGTCTTCCTGAATGAGCTCTCATGAAGCAGGTGTCTGTCTGTCAAGCTCTCCTGGCTTTTCATAAAAGCATCTTTTGTCATTGTAGCAAAGGATTTTACAGAAAGTTATTGATGTATGAAAATAAGCTTCATTACTTTTGCCACCAGCCAGGTAGATGGAGAAGTTTAAGTCTAAAAACCCATGGAGGTTTCCTGAAAATTTGAGCCTGGTTTATCTACAGTCATTTTTGCAGGGAGGCACACTTGCTCTGAGCTCTGACTGTTCTCATATACACTTTTTCTCATCTGGGCTGACTCTCCGGGATTTGGCACCACACTGGTGTGGCCACATGGTTTCTGACTAGCTTGGAGTGTGGTCAGATCGAGCCTGAGTCTGCCTGCAAAATGCTGGGTAGACATAGCCTTTGATGTGTTCCTGAGCCAGATGTAGTACTTTCCAGCAAAAGGAAGATGGAATAACAAGTTTTATGACATCTGGCGGTGCAAATGTTACCTCAGATTGAATACTGGTTCCTATCCAAAAAGATAATCTCTCTTTGCAGGCTGCATTTTTTAGGGTCTGTATCTCCAATGCTCAAGTGTTTTCCTCACAGCTTGCATTTGCCTGTGCAAAATAGGTGGTGGCTTGCATGTATATGCATGCAAACATTTGATTTGCAGGTGGAAATGAACTATTCCTAATAGCTGGAAATAATGAGAAAAATGAAGAATCACAGAAAAGCTGATATTCTTGTGTTAAAGGTCTTATAAATGAAACAAAGGAAAGAAGTAGCAGCATATGTAATAGGGCTGTTTATTGTCCCCAAGTTAAGGAATGTTTTCTTGACTGAGCAATGTCTCTGCCAAATGACTTATGAAGAGCTTTGTTGTGGCATAAGTTGAAGTCAAGGAAACTTGGTATTGTTACAGGCATTTTGATCTGTCATGGGCTGTTTCTGCAGAGTGACTGGACTTTGTGCTCTGCAGTGAAATACACATGTCAACGCTTGCAAGTTAATGCATGCTAGGGAAGAAGCAAGATAATAACAGAGCTGTGAAAATTTGGGAGAAAGAAGCTGAGCAGGGAGAATCTGTACGTGATGTCTATGGGACTTGTGGGCGCTCAGCAGCTCCAAAAGAACAGACCACTGATGGTAGTGCTTAATATATTGACTTAGCTGCTGAGCTGCAGGCACAAAAACATAGAAGCTTTGGGGAGATCTGGCGGTCTGTCCTTGTTTGTCCTCCTTGAATGTGTGGTAGGAGACATCTAAGCACATGCTCATCACACTGTAAGACTGGTCAGAGGGTGAAGCTGAAGCATGCAAAGGTTGCTAATATCTCCAGTGTAACTTTTCTGTTCTCAGACAATCGTGCATGAGCCCACTTACTGTCAGCAGGACGTGGTGTAGGATGGTGTGGAGCTGACGCGACAAACACATGAAGCCAGTCAGGAAACGTTACTCTTGCCATCTTGGATACTCCTGGGAAGCCATAATCATACTGACATAGAAATGCCACTGCAGACACTGTTGGGATAGGTACCCAGGAAAATCCTGGGAATAGATTAGATGTAGTATCTTGTCCTAAAAGTGCTGTGTCATGTGAGCGCCAATACCTCTCATCTTGCTGATTAAGTGTGCAAGCACAAAGGGTACCCCGCTGCCCCTCCCAAACTCAACAGCTGCTACTTGGAAGAGGCTTTTTTTCCCCCATAATTGGTATTAGATGATGATGATGACACAGGCTTTGAAATATTGGAAGCCAGCACTGATCACGCTTACAGATAGCTAAACAATGCAGTGCAATGTAAACTAGGCAAACAAATCCATCTGGGTTGCCAGAGAAGGCAGAGAAAAGCTCTAATCTTCTAGAAGCAGCTGTTGGCCAAGCTGACATTGAAAGGCATTATTTTTAAAATGAAAGCTTCTGTGCGGGTGATGAAAGCTGCTGGATTTCTTGCTTTGGACTGGAAGCACTTGTCAGTAGCCCAGACAGAGATCAAAATCGTTGAATGCTGCAGAGCAAGAGTGATAAGCAGGACCCTCTTCAGAGGGTAATGGATTCCTGTCCACGCTGGGACACAGTGGGTTTTGCCAGGAATATCTTACTGGGGCAGGGTGGGAGCAGCACTGAGCCAGGGCAGGACACCTGATGATGCACCTGAGCCGGCTGAGATTCGGGCTGTGGCATGCACCCTGCCTCGGATGCTCACCAAACTGTATAAGGCAAGAGGCAGGTATCCCAATCTGATTCCTCCTGGAGAAGTCCCAAAGCATGGGGAAGCTTATAGCCAGACATTAGCCCATGCCAGGTACTAGGGTGGACCTTGTCAGGAAAGTTAGGTGAGCAAAACCATCCTCAGGTAGCTACAGCCTGTGGCAGCAAACAAGTAGTGTCAGGAGTCTGGATGTGCTGCTCATGCAAACCAGTAATGTCAGGGGTCTGGATGTGCTGCTCATGCAAACCAAACTACATCGGTCAAAGAGGCTTTATTCCAGGACAAGTGAGTCAAACCTAGGGCTTTTGCCCATATATAATATTATAAAGTTAGAGGAAAAAGCCCCCAAGCCCTAAAATTACATGATCATACTGACAAGTGTCTTTATAGGCCTAATCTTAGTGCCTGCAAAGTTCAGTTTAAGAAAAAAAAAAAAGAGAGAATAATTTCATTTATGAAGGTAGTACTGTTAGCATCAATAAGCATGTGGGTTTTCAATCCAAATTCAAATGTTCAAATGTGGAAGAGCAAAGGAGGTCTCCCATGTGTACGGCACTTTCAGGAGCTTGGTGATAGGTTACCAATGGCAGTAGCAGCAGGTAAAATAGTTGTAATTTGTATTGGTTTTAACAGTCTGTGATGCCTGAGGGATGCTACAAAGATTTGTATTTTTCTTTTGTGCACTGTGACTGCCAGAAAAATAAAAGCCACCCCTACCAGGATAAGCAGCATTATTATCCATGCTGCAGACAGGGACACTGGACCGCAGAGGGGTTTGCTTAGAGCTGTGGAGTGACGGCAGGGCTGTCAGGCATTAGTAGAGGCAGGGCCAGGACCCAGGCCTCCTTCGCAAAGAGGAGACATGGCGCTGGAGGATGCTGTATCGGGGTCTGTTGTGAGCAGTTAACAGTTCCCCTGGTACACGGCAACCAATGAAGTAGTAAACTTGACCTAAGGCTTCTAGACTTGGAAGCTGGAAGGAGAATAATATCCAGGGTTAGTGCTAAGACCCCTCTCTGAAAGCAAGTTGTCCTTCGGGCATTAGTGCTGGTGGTTTGCCTGGCAGAGCAAACACGAGAGCGGAGGAGCAAGCAAAACGTTTCATTATCCTCATTGCCAGAGAGCTGAAAGAATCTGACAGGGAGACTTGTTTAGCTGCAAAGCCATATAGACCACATTGTCTAAATACATTTTGTTTTCCTGTTAAACTCCATTTATAAGAACGACAAGAAAACTAATAAAATCTACTAAGAACAACGATGGTAATTTAGCACTCAGAGAGAGAGAGAGGAGCTGTATCTGAGGATTGCGTATACTGCTCTAAAGTCTTCAAGCCATGCCTGAAGCACAGATATTTCTTCTGATGAGCTATGAGCCTGAGCTGAAGAGTTTTCCCTGTCACTTTTTTCTTCTGGACAACATCTGCTGCCTGTCTTCTAAGGCTTTTCATATGAAGTTGTTGCCAGCCAGCTTTACGGAGAGAAGTTAAAAGGCTCAGTAAGTAATGCAATGTTCTGTGAGACGAAAAACTAACCACCCCAGACTCAGTCATGGGTTACTTTATATGAGAGGTGTCTCCTTGATTTGCGGTGGTTTGTGGTGACTTCCATCACAACCTTGTCAATCAAATATGAGATGTCACGTTTTTGAAACTGCATCTGTCAACAGACATGCGTGGGGCTAATGCGTCAATCATCTGCTCGACAATGGCCAGTCAATGCACTGCACTTTCAGATGCACCTGAATGTAGTGCTGAAGCTTTAATGCAACAATAGTTCCAACAGCTTTGTTCTTTCCTACTTGCTTTGGCCTCTTAATTTTTATACACAATTTTTGAAAAAAAGAAATGGTGCATTTTTAATGAACGTTTAAAAACCTAATTCAATATCCTTATTTAAACATGTCAATGTAAATGGTGAAAAACATCAAAGAAATGAAAACCAAAAACCAAAATACAATTTTGTGGAATGACTATATGTCCAGACTTGAGATTTATATAGTTATATTTTGGTGTCCTAAATTTTCCCCATGATGAGCCTTTATCTTAATAGTTCCTGCCCAGGGCTGCTATGAGGTCAGGTTGTATGTGGTTAAACAGCTACTGTACTCCGACCAGAGGTGGAAGCATTTCCGTGATGGTCTGAAAAGAACTAGTGTACGGCATTTGTACAGCTCTTTGGGGATCTTCCTGGATGAAAGGCACTATTATACGGGTAAGATCATTATCATTATCATGAAAAACCTTCTCAAGGAAGCAATTCCACCTTCTGCTTCTGACACCTCATTTCTCTGTTGTCTCAGGAGCCTCTTTTGTATCTCCTAGGAGTGTCAGTTCACATCTTAATCTCTTTGTATGTAATCTCATTACAGATAATCCCATTTGCTGGAGATGTCAGTACTTCTCCACTATGTGAGGAAGGATTTCCACTCGGCTTGTTTTGTAACTGATCCCAGCTACATTCACTGTATAAAACAGACTGTCTGTAGCTGGAATCTCCCTTAGGTTAGGGAGATCTCCTTTGTTGTGGGCAGGGAAATTCAAGGAAGAAAGAGAGAAAGAGAGAAGAGAGAAAGAGAGAAAGAGAGAAAGAGAGAAAGAGAGAAAGAGAGAAAGAAAGAGAGAAAGAGAGAAAGGAAGAAAGGAAGAAAGGAAGAGAGAAAGAAAGAAAGAAAGAAAGAAAGAAAGAAAGAAAGAAAGAAAGAAAGAAAGAAAGAAAGAAAGACGAAGAAAGAAAGAAAGAAAGAAAAAGAGAGAAAGAAAGAGAGAAAGAAAGAAAGAAAGAAAGAAAGAAAGAAAGAAAGAAAGAAAGAAAAAGAAAGAAAGAAAGAAAGAAAGAAAGAAAGAAAGAAAGAAAGAAAGAAAGAAAGAAAGAAAAAGAGAAGGAAAGAAAGAAAGAGACAGAAGGAAGGAAAGAAAGAAAAGAAGGAAGGAAGGAAGAGATTCCTTTCTGCTAATAATATCTAATGTTTTTTTTTCTTCATCTCATTGTTTACATGGGAGAGGAATTTTCCCTTTAAAAAAATCAAGGTTTATAAACAGATAATAATAAAAGAAGTTTGGAAATTACTTTCACAGCCATCCATCTTCAATCGGGTCTGCGTGGTAAAGGCAGATACACTGTGAGCTTTCCTCAGTTTGATTTCTTGCCTTTTAGTAACTCTTGTCAATTAGTGAGGATATAGTCTACTTTCAATTCATTAAGTGCACCACAATTGTCAGTTAGTGACAGGCTCAGGGGAGGCCAGGACTAAGTAAACATGGAGGATAAATTATACAAGAAGAACACAGTTTGGAGAAAAACAGGGCCCTCTTTATATAACACGCTTTTCCTTAAAATCTTGAGTAAGCTCCTATCGTTGATAAAAGTCTAAAACCTCATATTCTTAAAGGGAAGAGTGGGGAAAAAAAAGCAGTCACTCTCCTTTGACGGTTTGAAAAAAGAAAAGATGTTTGTACCACTCACTGACTGGCTAATGAATAATCAGATTTCACAGCTTGAGTGCTGGGGTGGTAATTTGGTTGCACGCCATGCTCCAAATCCATGGAATAGTGCTTCATTAATGTGAAGACCTGTATAATCAAACAATTAGCAGTCTCTCTGCTGCTAAAGCAGCTTTTCATCAGCATATATACTTCGTTCTAAGATGAGTCTCAAATTACTGGATCTGACAGCAACTAGTCTTTTACTAAATCACAGCAGTAGTAAAGTAGGGTGGACAGAACATCCATTTTTTAACCCATTTCTACATCTGCAAGAGGTTCATTCTGTCCATGCCACATGCCATATATAACTACCATTGGGAAGGCGAAGACATTACAGGTGAACTGAAATTTCATTTAAATGAGTAAATCACAGATTAGATTTATTTTTAACAGAATGTTCAAGTGCCGTAAATTATCAGTGATATATTGCTACTTCTCCCTTCACTTATCTTCCAGGAAGGAGGAAGAGACTTCTAACCATATTCCAGTACCCAAATGTCACCCTCTTCCCTTTCTTGTACAGGATTTAACCATACAGGCAGAAGGAAGTGTCACAAGTTTCAACTCTTTTTCTGTACTTTGACATTGGATTCTGCTGAGCTCCTAGGGCAACTGCCCTCTGCTCATTTGAAAACATCGCAGCTAGGGGAGAGGAGATGGAAAAAGTGAAGATGAGTCCAGACTGCAACATTCGTCTTCACATATGAGTGTGAGTCTCCCACTTGCTTCAAGCTCAGAAAGCCCTGGTGCATAGAGTCTCTTATGCCTCTCATCTCCATGCCAGCTTGGGACGTGGTTGGCACCTACCAGGGGACAAAAGCATCGATATGGGCCTGAGCAACTGCTTGTGCACCTGCTGCCACCAGACTGGTGGGCAATGGAGGGTTTCATTGGAAGGATGGGACAACGCATAGGATCAGAATAAGCTAGAAAAGTATATGGAAGGAATAAAGTGTTTTGTGTATAGGTGGTTTTGTAGAGCAAATAAGGCTTAGTATTATTTATTTATGTACATGCTACATGGCTTTTTTGTTTCCTTTACTATTGCCTTCATTGTTCCGGAAATCGGCTGAACGTCAGTGGGTTTGTTTTGCTCTGTGGCCCAGCAGGTGCTAGCTGCTGAGTGTACTGGAAACATCCAGCAAGTATTTGTGATGTTGGCGTAGATAGTGCACCAGAACCTTCACTTGCATGAGACAGTGCAATGAAGTTAATTTGCATCAGCCGAGACACTGACCCATTACATTTATGATCTAATTTAGCAATAGCTGATCTAAGGTGGAACAGTGCCGGACTGTTTTCACGGCTGCATTGTTTTATCTGGTTTTGTCTGCTTTTCTGTTTGTCAAAAAAATAGATATTTTACATGCTATGTGTGCTGTACCTGCTCTGGGACCCAAATGTCTGAACTGCAGCTGATGGTAGCTGAAAGGTGACCTAGCTCAAAGTCTGTTAGTCTGCCCTGCCTGAATAAGTGCTTTCTAAATATCAGATGTAGAAGTGATGATGAGGTTCACCCTAGAGAAGGTTTTCTCCAAGAGCAATACTAAAATCTGACCATTTCTGAGAAGATGAAATGAGAAATCTCCTGCTTTCAATATCCATGTCAGTCTAACATCAACTTGAGAAGACTGTGCTGCAGACGTCATCCTGTTTGTTATATCAGAAACAGAGAGACGGAAACTGGAAAAGGCCAAAACATCCCTCAGGCCAACTACCCAGTTTTCAGCAAGAGCTATGAGGTACTTACACATAATTCCCTATAATACAGCTGGCCTCCAGCAGCATTTTCATCCAAGCCGTGATCTCCTTTTGAGTTCCAAAAGACTCTGCAATCACTGAATGTAGAAAGACTGTTGCACTTCAGTGGTTATTTGCTGATCTGGATTTACCCACGCTGTCAGGTACACAAGCAAACAGAGGATGGGACCCAGCACAGAATCCAGCCCCTGCTCCTTGCCTGTGTGTGCTGTCACTGACTCATGAGGGGCACCCTTGGGTCACAACAGGTACAGTTTCTACAGAAATGAAATCTTAAACTAAACAACCAGGTAGTATTTTTTTTAATAGTGTGATGTATCTTAATGCCTCTATCCTTTCCAATGCACACCAAACATCTCGCTGGCACAGGCTGTGCCTCTGCCATTGTATAGGTATGGCATCTGTAAAGAACTCCACAAATAAAGATATGCATTTCAGGACACGGATTTGGCTGTTTTGAGAGATCTAACATCTGGATTTTAAAAAAAAAGAAAGTATTCTAACATGGAGCTTTGAAATGCTGATGATTTTTAATCTTTGTAATGGTATAACTCATGAGATCACGTGTGGTGTTCGCTCCATTGTTACAGGCAGAGGAAAGAGAGTCCATTACTAAACACTAAATATGCTCATTAATTTTATTAGGCATTCATCTTGCTTATAACAATTTGAATGCGTACGGTGGAACTTATGAACTCATTCATAAAGCTAGCGTTGCTTTGTGAAATGGTGTTTGACACATTTTCTCCAGAAACAGTTCTTTGTGCAGTCCTTGCCTAAAAAACAATTAGGAACACCTTCCATTGGATTCCTTTACAAATGTCCTCGATGATTATTTCCTTGGTGGAAATAATCCAGAAAGGGCTCTAATCCACCTGGGAAGAGAGCCCTAGCCCTGGGGCGGGCTCTCTCCAGCCTCCCAAGCAGAGGGGAGCAGGTAGGTTGTCTTCTCCAGCTACCCTGCACGGTAGAGCCCACCCTTTACCCCCCTTTCAGAGGCACTGTCCCGCAGGGGATGGCAGCTCATTGCTGGTGCTGTTCAGCAGCTACACTGCCCAGAAGCCCCACTCGGGGCAAGCTGGTGCTGGCTAAGCTTTCTGGGGTCTTCCACAGCAGGCCTGTAGAGCCGTGACCACCTGCTGATGGGCTATGATGCAGTGAGCTCTGGCAGGGGCAGTATTTATCCTCAGGAGAAAGGAGCAGGAAAAAGGCCTGGGAGGAGCACAAGGAGGAGTAAGCTTTAACAAATGCCCTAGGGGAATTAGGCTTAAAGTCTTGGCAGAGGAGTTATGTACCTACAGCTCACCAGTGCTTTTACAATCTTACCCTTAAGCCACTTGATCTCAGGTTCAGCCTTCCTCCCCACAAACCCCCAGACAAAAAAAAAGAAAAAAACCCAAGCAAACAAACAAGTAGAAATTCAGTAAAAGCAGGGAAACAGTAACTGTGCTTTCTCCTTGCCTGTGGAAATGGCAGGTGTCTCAGTGTACCAGGGGATGCAAACCCCAGCCAGAGTATCCCAAGACTGCAAGAGGAAAGCTAAACCAGTGCCTTGCACCCACTGGAATCGTTTCTGCTTCAGGATGCTGTTCCTCGAGACAGAAACATACACTGCAAGTGTGACACTCTGTATATGCAGTAACACTCGTGCGAATTTATAGGATAATATTACACGCACACAGACCCTTACCATTTTTAACCACACATTTTTACCATAATGGGTATTTTGGGGCTATGAATTCCTCGGGTGTAAAAACTTTTCCTTGCATGAGACCTCTGCCTCTGTCATATCTCAGGACCAGTCCTACAGATTCTGCTGTGTGCATTCAAGTGCAAGTGTCTCTATCAGTGGAACTCTTGGAATAAGAAAAACAAACTCCAATAGCAGTGAGAGTAAAAAAATATAAGTGTTGCGGGAATAGGGCCAAAAGAGATGGAAATATTCGTATGGCACTACAAAAGATACAGTTACATGAAACTTGGATTGTAAATAAATAAATATATATATGTAAAAAAATCAATCACAATCTATCGTAGACTAATCACAACAAATACAACAGCTCTAAATAAATGTGGTCCAATAGTCATATTAAATGGGGTTCATTTGTTGTTGATTTGTAAATAATAATAATGTTATTTTCGGACTAATTATTTAAACTCTGCCAATTCAAAATAATTTTTAGAAACCCACCTTTGTCTAAAGATATTAATTTTACCCTATTTTTTGAAAAACAGTTTAGTTTTCCTTTTCTTTTTTTTTCTGTTGCATAAAACTTGTGTTTTAACAAATCACTGCCATGAGCTAACCCAGATCTGAATCCAGAAAATGCTCTCAACATTATCCTTCTCTGTTCACATATATTTGAAGTAAATTACATCAAATTGTATTTGAAATACCAAACTGGCATTAATGGAAGCTTTTTTTGCTCCAGGCACCATTTTAAAATAGATGAGCATAAAAATGCAGTCTGCATCATTAAGTTTATATGAAACTAGTGAGAATAAAAATCACCATGTAAGTTCTAATAAGATGTGTTTTTCATTCCAGTTTAATAACCCAAGACTATATTCATCTTCCAGTATAATAAATACACTGAAAGGAATTCATTCTTTTGTGGTTTTTAACATGTTGAGGGTTTCAGAAGATGGAGTTTTCTGGGAAGCTGGGTGAAGAAAATTCTTTAATATGGCAGTGCGGAGTATTATTATCATAAATAATTAATGTGCACAGCAGAAGAAAGCCTAGGTTCATTAATAATTCTTATTTTTAGTTGGCATAAGCTAGAGGTGCTGTATCTTCTTTCATCCGATCTATGTCAATTTTCCCAATTTTAATTTACTAGATGTTAAAATTTTAAAGGTAGGCTACGTTTCGCGATGGATTTTTGTTTGTGACTTTGCATTAATATCCTACTCCTAATTCTTACCCATTGAGATATTTTTAGTAACAAGCAAAAAAGGAAGAAAAAAAAAATAGTAGCAGCCAGGCAAGGTAGAGTGGGCATCAGTGTCAGCTCCTTTCATCTTTCATTTCCCTTTGGGACCAGTTAAGATGCTGCTTTGATTAGGACCTCAGGAAATATTAAAAAGCTCTTCTGTGAATTTAAACTCATCAAACTTGTCTCTGTTTATTTTTTTGAATACCGAGATAATTCACCTCCCACATTTCAAGAACATAGGTTCCCTCCAACCCAACCGCACTTCTCTGATCAGTTAACTCACTTGTCAACATTGCTGAATCTCTCTCCTAACAAATGTTAGTACTTCATTAATGCAGCGCCTGAGTCGGAGCCGCTCCTAAACATTCCTTATTAGCACAAACGAAGAAATGAAGATGACACTATGGATGGCACCGAGGCGGCATGCCACGAGGCGAGAGCAGGTAGTGCTGGATTAAAACAAAGGAGAATGATGTGACACCTGAAGGAAAACCACAGAGGGGGGGAAACCATTTTGTCTTGTTGCAAAATGTACGTGGGAAAGAGACTGCGGCTCTCATTCCAACTTTGGAAACACCAGTACCGTGGAGATGCAACGTTAACCTGCATTATGCCTTTTAAACACATTTGCAAATGTTCTTGTTAATCAGTGCAAACGTTAGAGCTGATTGAAAAGCAATGGTTTTTTTTCCTCTTAAGTATTTTAAAAGAAAGTGTGTTTGGCTTCTTTTCTTCCAAACTGTATTGAGCTGGCTGGGAAAAAATAAGCAACACCTTCCTCCTGATTTTTATACTTTTCTCTCCATTTTAACCGTTTACTTCCTTTTATTTTTCTTGAGACCAAAAGAAGAAAAAAACAGAGAGGTGTGGAAGAAGAAGAAAAAAAGATATTGCAGAGACTGTGGGAGAAGGGAGCACCCTGTGAAAATAATAACTTTAAGGTGGGGGGAGAAGGAAGCCAACAAAAAGCAAAATGCCTGAGGTTGCTCACTTGGGAAAAAGGCCATTTTAACCTCATTTATTTTGAAAATTTTCAGCTACTAGCAATACTTCCAGCATCTAAATTGGCCCAGGTAGTCATTTCAGCCATGTATCACAGCATCTTCAGTCAGGCACCGGTGTCCCTTGTACAATCAATTTCTCTTTAAGCATTTTCACAGCTTTTTCCTACATTGGCATGTGATTCATGTTATCTAACTTAAAGTTGTGCTGCAGCTTGTGTCCTGTTGTGGCTCAGAAAGCCAGGCTGGACAAACCTGAGAAATTAGGTTCCCATCAGGGAAATGCCGATGCCTCCGTGTATATGCACACACATACACCCCAAAAATTGGTGATGTTACTGAGCCCACATGCACAAACTCAGAAGATGAATTTAGACATGGCCAGAAAATTGTAGTTGCTTTGACAGAACCTCCCACGTGTCCGTCAGGAGTGCCACGCAGAGGTCTACAGCGGTTGGCAAACATGAGCTGGAACCTGGGCACTCACAGATGTGCTAGGAGGGGACATGGAGCAGCCCAAAAGCCCCCAGAAAGACACAGTTAGAAGAGGCCTCCCGTGGTGTGCAAACCCAAATGGCAGCAGCCACCTCTTAGCAGAGGAGGGCCTATTCCCCTCTCTGCTCCCACCCTAAGACCCTGGCTCTAGTGGGAACCGCAAGCACAGATCTGCCAAAGCAAACAGGGCAGTGTCCGGCATGAGGCACTGCAATGCTGGGCAGCAGCAAATGTCTGCCAAGAAGTCGCTACGGTCCCTGTACACCATGCAGGGATACACCTGGTTTTGCATCATTCATTTTTTTCAAAACAAAGAACAAGTACCACATCTTAACCATGCACTTAATGTCTTCATTAATGTCTGCATGGAATAATACAGTTGGAGACCATATATCCATAGACATGCTGCTTTTACTAGTCTGCCTTTAATGCACTTAATTACAAACATTTTAAGCTTTTTTTTTCCTATTTTGTTCACTCCTCCCTCCTTCTTCTCAGGCAAATGGTCAGGTTGTACCACTGCAGAATAGCATCGCATATCTGACATCTTTCTTTCTGAGGTTTCAGGATACTTTAGAAAGCTGAAGGGCTGTGATTTTGCTGCACTATTGTTTTCATGGGAAGGGCCGTAAGAGATGATATTCCTATATTTTATTGTGGTATTTACTACCATCAAAAGGGGAAAAAAGTAAGAAAACCCTGTGTTTCAATGACAGCACACTCACTAATCAGCAAACACAGACCAATTATACAATAGGTGAAAGACATGGACTGCATGCGAAAATCTGCACCAAAAGAGGCATTTTCCTGACTTCTTTATTTCCTATTAATCCTCTGTGACAATGGGTTTATTTTGCAGGAAAATATGCAAATACCTTAATCTGGTAGAACAGTATGACAGTCTGAATGTGAGTCTCTTCACTATATGTTGACAAACACTTGTTTAAGAGGACCAGCACTAGGAAGATGATAAATTTCTGAGTGCAAAATCAGAATCTCTGCAGAAAAACTGTGTAGCCCTTTGAAAAAAAAAAAAAAAAAAACAAAACCCAACCAAATGTCTGGGCAGTGAGGACCAGTCTCTCCGAATAATAAATTTTCATCTTTTCTGAAATACAATTCATTAGTAAATGAGTAGGTGAAGGAACTGGGGATCTTTTGCTGCTTTCTTTCTGCACCCACATAATGAAAAAACCCACTTTTTTAGAAGGTCTGTGGTCTCTTTGCTTTATTTTATACGTTAATTATATAGCATCAGCTGTTGGAACAATACTTCTAAAATATTCCTGTAAATGTTGAAACTGTATTTGCAGAGACTTTTTTGATTTTTTTTTGCAACATCCTAATTTGAAGAGTGATTTAAGAACTGATTGGCAGTTGGCAAAAAATGAATGATAATGAACTCATTTTGGTAGAGATGGACCAGATACCATGCCGGCTGTCGAAACTTTTCAAAGCTGGTTTCTCTCCAGTAAATGTGATCCTGCAGGCTCTGTCCATCTGCCTGCAAGAAAAGAGACGTCCGCATTCTGTGGGAAATGCTGCTGAGAAAATACCGCTGAGAATTATCAATTTCGTGATCACTCGTCGCTCTCAGTGAGGAAACTGGACAACACTAAACACCATGGCAAAACAACAGTGCTGAGCTCCTTTGCTTTTTTTTTCTCCCCCCCCTTTTTTTTTTCCTTTTTGCATTAGCAGGTCACCTGCATGCTTTGGCGTGATGGGGAGTACGTATGTTTGCCAGGTGGAGGAGTAGCAGCTCTAGCAGGGCTGAGCCCTCCCCATGGCAGGGATGCTCGGGGGTGACCTGAAGCTGTTACTTACAAGGATGGTTTGATTCTGGCCTCACCCTAATTTTTGCCGGTGCAAACAAAGACGCAGCCACCACATTAAACAGCTGAAGTGAAAAACTGTGCCAGCTGTTAGGCCTCTCCGGTTACTCTCCTGTTGCATGAAATTAAAATAGCTCTGAGATTTAAGGAAAATAGCATGAATTCACCCAACATCTGGGGGGCAGGCTCTTCCTTGCCCGGAGCACACCAGCCAAACTCGGTTAAGTCCGAGGTCACCGATGCCGATGGAGGGGTGTCCGGGCGATGCCCTCCCACCGGTGGCAGCAGTGGAGGAGAAGGGCAGGACCAACACAGACACCCCAGCCCCTGCGGTTACACCCACCTTGGCCCCCAGCCTGCGGGGCAGGTCGGCTCACAATGCTCATTTCTCAGTTATTTCATTCCTCCTCCAAAGCCTGCCACCTTTCTCTCTCTTCCTCCCCACCCTGAGAGATGGTTTCTCTGTCTCCCTCGGGTGTTTTCCCCCACTGCCGAGGTCCTGGTCCTCGTCCCAATCCACCCCCGCAGACCCTCCCCAGCCTCTCCCCGTGCCTCTGGTTTCAAAGGTGGCTCTCAAGTAAAGTGCCTGTAGGCTTACCTTTGCACAGCATCACTGCTAAATTTTTAATCAGTGGTAGTGAAACAAAGGAAATGAAGCAACTCTCACAGTATTTAATGAATAACGTGTGGCTAAACCCCATGCCTTATCCTAGCTTACAGACATGAACAGGATGGCAAGCACCTACTGTAGAAGCCATTTAACATCCCGGGAGGTTTTGCTCTGGTGTGTGGTACTGCAGTCACGCAGCTCTTATTAATATTACGTGGTGTTACAGTTGCACATAGCCAAAAAAACCAGAGAGGAAGTACTTCTGCATATAATGCTGAATTCACTGCTACATCAGTCGTTAATTAAAAAAACTTGGCTCGTTTCTGTCCCTTTACACGATCAGAATGATGTAAATAAGAACCTTATCCAAAAGCTTTTAAAATTCATTTTAAAAAAGGCTGGCTACAATATTTGTACAATATTTGCAGCTGAGCAGAATGAAGCAGGGAATAACTAAATCTTCAGCTTCCCAGTTTCAATGCACAGCCACCAAAATCAGCTTAGATCTGCCCATTGCGGTGAAGGGCCGAGCAGGTTTCTGCGTTTGCAAGGCAGGATGCTAGCAGAAGGCTCACGCCTGCCTTTATGTGGGGTATTTGGTACCAGCCACTGCAAGAGGCAGCAATCTTTGTGCACAGGATTGTGGGCCAAGTCATCTGAGCAAATTCAGTGAACTCAGCTCTCTTAATTATGCACATGTAAGAAGCAAAGGAATGATGTTTCTGTAAGTAGACTAATACTCCAGACCTCAGCGTACCTGGCTTATGGTCCTGCTGCAGCCAGTGTGGCCCCAGGGCATGTCCTGAATGGGCGATGCTAACGGGGTTGAATCTATAGCTCAGAGGCCAGACCTCTGCTCTTTGCTCCTGGCTAATTCCCAAGACTTGAGACCCTACCTCTTCAATCTCTATATTTTGCTCCAAATGCTTTATTACCTATGAAACTCCCTGATTTGTGTGAAAGACGGAGATAAAGGAGTTTAAGTCAACCAGCAGCTTTTGAAATGAAAGTCGTGATGCTAAAACTACCCCATTACAACCAAAATGCTGGGCTATAATATTGTGATTTATTACGCATATTATGGTAGCTCTGCAAGAGCTGAGCAAAGATTTGGGCCTTTTTGTGTTTTATTCACGAGTGGGCATGCTAAAAGCCATCCGAAGACATATTGCTTGTCCCAAAGGACTAAGTCAGCTCTTACTAACAACACTTTCATTCCTGCGTTCCTACAACTCACATGTACATTGAAAAAGCACTCATAGGCTTTATTTCCCCACGCCTTTGAGGGGCAATACCAGCCCAGGAGTTCT
The DNA here is from genome assembly GCF_047370975.1 of Nipponia nippon. Taxonomy (NCBI): domain Eukaryota; kingdom Metazoa; phylum Chordata; class Aves; order Pelecaniformes; family Threskiornithidae; genus Nipponia; species Nipponia nippon. The sequence continues at coordinate 100,035,277 of NW_028262290.1, read as the reverse complement.
TCAGAGTGTTTGTTTAACACAAGAAAAAAGCATAGCACTGTCCCACAGAAAAGATATAAGCTTCCCATCACATCAAAGTGTCAGCCCTTGGTGCAGAGGGCACAGCACTCTGCAGGAGGCGAGCGTGCGTGACGTGCTCCCCATCCTGAGACCTCGAGGGAAAAACAATGTGCTTTGTGGAATAAACAAGCAGCATCAGAAAGGACACCAGCACCGAAGATGTTTCTGGGACGTTGACTCCCGGTGCATTTGGCTGCCAAGAACTGATTCCCCCATCTCACAGGCTGTGTGATCCTCGGCCGTTCAGAGGTACTTTCACCGCCTGATCACCGCCCATTTCTAGCATGGAAAATGGACTAGTCATTAACGGGGGTGCAGATGTGAAGCCATATTTTAGCAATTAGGACAGGAGGGAATACAGTATCCCTGTTTTCCGGGGAAAACCTATTTCCTTACTTCTTTTCCATCCAAGCGTAAACTGGTATTTTTTTTGCCATCGTGAGAGTGAGCCAGGGCCAGCGCTGGAGACAGAGAGGGGAATCGCTATAGTGTGGATTCATTAAACCCATCTCAGCCCATCTCTTTTTTTTTTTTTTTTTTTTTTTTTTTTTTTCAGTATTAAAGGAATATGGAGTAAAGCAGGGCAGAACGAAGTGTTCTGGGAAACTGATAATCAAATGGCCTAAAGCTAATGTTTACTTTTTTGAATGTTTTACAGCAGCATTACTTGGAGATGTATTAAAAACAGGGAGTGAGAGGGAGGGAGGGAGGGAGCCTAATAATAGCCTTCCAGTTACAGAAATAGAGAAGCAGCATAGATATGATAATTGAATTTGGTTTGGATGGGTGATAATCCGCCTTTATGCTACAGCTGTAGTTCTCAGATTTGAGCCTCACTGGTGGCAGGTGTTGGGCAGCCTCCCCTGCCACGGGAAGGCTCCAGCACCGTGTGCCCCTGCGCGCCCCCCATTCTTCTGCAGGCAGGAGGCTGCGGGGTCGTTGGTTTTGCGTGTGTGGTTCTGGTTTTTCTCTGTATTTATGGGGGTTGTCCTGAAGGTGACCTGGAGCCTCCCTTGCCTGCCTGGCCAGGAAAAGTCACCAGTGAAGCTGGAGGGGAGCTCTTCTCCTCCCCAGTAAACTCTGTGCTCAGCCACTCTCTGTTTCTCCTCCACCCCAAATTATTCAGCTCCACACTTGGGGAGCTGACACTGCTAGTAAACCAAGAAGTTACATATTTTTGGTTGCACTTGAAGATTAAGTGCCACTTGAGTTACAGTGTCTAGATTCCCAAATATTTGTGTAATTTTAGATCATGAATTCTCATTCCTGACTATGTTTAGTATAAATATTTATTCACGCAGCTCTGTCTGTTAGATCCTGTGGAATAAACTGGAGGGGAGCAGGGAGGTGCCTCCAAGCTGCCTCTGTCACAGGCATGGGTCCCCTTGCTGTCTCATTTCCTAACGCAAACTCCCGCATGGGAGATACCCTGGACAATGTGGGGTGGGAGGCAGTGGGCGCGATAACGGGGCTGCAGTGGGTGGATAGCAGGGCCACCCACTTTCACAAGCTGACCTTAAAGATTTTGTGCCAGAGCCATGGCTGGCTGCATGCTGCTGTCCCACTAGCAAGAGGAGTGGGAGAAGGGTGAAGAGACTGAAGCGAAAGAAAAAGTCATTACGTCCTTCCCGGCTGGTGGGAAGCCTCCCTGTCACCCCTGCTGCCTTCTGTCCTAACAAAATCCTCCAAGAAACTTTATCAGTCTCTTTTGTTCTCTTGGTTTATTTTAGCAAAAGTGCTTCTGAAGGAAAAGCATTAATTAATTTCCTCTTCATAAAGAGATGTGAGAAGATTTTGGTTTCTCCAGGCACTGAATTAAATTCTGGCTGCACAGGAGTTTGCATTTTTAATGGAGCTGTTTTGCAGGTCACCAAAATTGTTCCCGGTTCAGCCACTCTCATCATCTGGGTCATTACAACGGCTAGCCACAGCTGATGCCTGGATCCCACTCCTGCAGTACTCAGCTGGCACTCAAATGCCACCTCTAATGATAACGAAGGGCATGATGGCTGCTTAGCACCTTTTCTCCAACTGCCTCAGAAGGGCGCTATAGCTGTGATCAAATTAGCCTCGTAATGTCATCGTGAGGCAGATAGGTAATGTGCAACTTTTGCAGGTGAAAAAACAGAGGCACGAAGCAGAACATTGCTTAAGCTTCACAGACAGAGAGCCCAGGTGATGAACGAGGACCTGGGCTATGGGGCTCAGCAATCTAGCTCAGCTGAAAGCCATTTCTGCGATTGGCAGGGAAATTAGTCATGCTTATCCCAGTTTCCAAAGTATTTTAGATGAGGACTTGCTTGCCACAGAAGACTTTTTTTTTTGATTGCGCTGTTCATGCAGCATCCTCAGTGAGCGTTGTCACTGTCCTTAGTGCATCCATGTTGGCTCAGCCCTCCAGTTTTCTTGTTTGTTTTTTTTTTTTCCCACAAAAAAAACTACTTACACCTGAAGTGCATAGTTTGGACCTGGGAGGGCAAAGTTTTGGAGACATAAATGTCAGCGCACAGTGTCGGTTCAACACTATTTGGTTGTGCTGCTCATTAATTGCTAGCCAGCCAAGAAATACCCACTGTATCCTAAGAGCAGATATCTATGACTATGCCACAGTCAAAGATGAGATGGAAAATACAAAGCACATCTCCAGGCATTTCTTCCAGTACTCGGAAAGTGTCAGACTTTTTTTGTCCAAATTCCAGCTTTGCATCCCCGGGAGAGGAAAAAAAAAATGTATTTTCTCCAAAAGAGTGCCTAGCAATATAAACTCCAAGCCATCTCTTTCAGTCTGTGGCTTTGATGGATGTCTTTGGATTCTGAAAAGGATCATGGTAGATGCCTTATTAGAATAATATTCCAGCATCTTGACAAGCAGCTTCAGATTCATATGGCAGCTTTCCTTTTTATGCCAACAGCTATGTAATACCAAAGCACTGCAAAAGGCATCATGCACTGTTCTGAAATTTTTTTTTTTTTTTTTTTTTTTTGTGGAAGGGCTGTTTTAATCCAAGAATCTTGGTTTTGTCTTTCCTGTTGTTTTCTGGCACCCTTGTCAATTTACATTCTTCCATCCACAGTTGTTCCCCGTGGTGCACATATCTCTCTTTTCTGAAAGGAGAGGAAAAATGGTGTAAAAATACTCTCCATGCGGGCCTACGATTTGGGTACCCCTCCTTTGCCACTGACTTGGCCAGGTCCCCTACGATATCTGGGCTTAGACTGCTAGCTGGTTAACTGGGAAAAAAACCTGCCTTCACTTTACGGTAGAGGTAGGGGGGAAGAAATACTTTAAGAACTGTTCATATTCAGCTTTTATGGCAATGTTAAATACGTACATACTTCAGCTAAGGTAAATCTGGATTTACTGCCAAGCCTTCCATTTCTGTGTGTGTAGCCCAGTATGTCTGACATGATGTATCATTCATGACTGCTGGTGGGAAACACCACATACCACGCCAGTCAGCGTTTTCACTGTTCCCTCAGAAGAAAGAGGGAATCTCCTCAGCAAACATCAACTTTGAAAGAGGTCGGGTGGAAATCCTGTTTCAGCTAACCTGTCCCTTTTCCCTCTGCTATCCCTGCTCCTCTGGGCAAATTGCAAACCTCTTTTGAGAGACTGTGAGCTACCAAAAGTGCCTGTGGGTCTACAGTTCTGGCAGGCAGAAAACGAAATCCCTGAGTTGTGTCACTGCCTGGACGAATGTGCCATCTCATCAGAAATGTAGTGTAGCTACATATGTAGCTACATAAAAAAGTGTAGCTCTGAGGGAGACCACACTGAAATCTCCCTTGTCTGGGCAGAAGATGCCAAACAGCAGGAGCTTTCCACTCCTCATCCTGGAAGACCACCACAGGCGTCCTGTCCTTCCTCCTAGCGAGGGAGCTTTTCCATGGGATTTAATGAGCTTTCGATCAAGCTCTTTTCAGTTTCTGGGTCCATCTAGTCTCTGGCGTGCTAAATACCAGGCTCACTTAGAAAAGCCAGCTGTAAGAGGGATGTTGGGAGCTGGACTAAAGTCTTCAGCTATTTCATGTAGGGAAATGAACTGGCCATCAAGAGGAAATGCTGTAATTACTGTCACCAGAGACTTAAAACCATCACACCATAGAAAACCCCAAGGTGTTGTCTGGTCCCTCCAAGTGAACTAGTAGTTAGCAGAAGCTGTAAGAAAATGGGTATTACAGACAGGGAAGAAAATGCCACGAAATACATGGGAACAAACAGGTCCTATCCTCCATCTCCCTTGTCTCAGGACACCCACATCCCGACCTACGAGGAGACCTCTTACCCTCTAATTTATTGGAATAGCCATCAAGAAAGTATTCCTAGTATTCACCCTCAAAAACCTGCATTTGTTTGTCACCCAGGAAGAGACGGCGTTATTGGTTTTTAATCTTTATGGGAATAATTATTTTTTGAAAGGGAATCCAGTGTTCAAGTACAGAAACAAATTAAGGTCAGAGAGAAGCACCTAGCTTTATGTAAGTGTTTAGTCTCTCCTTGTGAAGTGGCTGGTTCTGCATGAATTACCATTAATAATAAAATGTATGTAAGATAGTGACATTCGGTGCACATGTTCTTAGTTCCCCATTAAGCTGTGTTCCCTAAAAAGGTTTCCAGGTTTATTTAAACATGCAGGAAAGAATTTAATATTAAACAGGAATAAGATGTAATAGAATTATGTCAAAACACCTGAGGGAATTTTGGGTACCTTTAAGGAATGAGCTCTGAAGCAATTCATAGCTAGGGCAAGTGATAATTTAGCTGCTATATTGAGAAGAAGGGGAAAAAAAAAGGAAAAATGAGTTAATTCTTCTACAACTATGAAATCCACAGCTATGAAACGCTGTAGTCCACAGTCTCATCAGGAGTCTTGCCTCAGTATAGGCATTATTTTACTTTCTGATGCTGAAAATTAGTGTAGTGATCTTGCTAGCACTTTTGCATGCGCTTAGCGTAAGCACATGACTAGCTCCCTGGGGTCTGGTGGGACTGCCGGTGTGCGGGGAGTTAACACATAATATAAGTGTTCAGAGACTTGGATGCTATCCTACAGCTTCTAGAGACAAATGTGTGATTCAGTCATAGCCTAAATTACAGATCTCATTACATCATCCTTGAGCATTTTAGATTGTAGAACCGCATCAGATCCTGTAGTGGGGTAAAAACTTTATCATTTTTGGAAGTTTGGACACAAAGCAGACATTCTGGTTAGCACCAAAAGGGCCAACGCATAGGGCACAGAAGCTTGACTTATTTGCATCGTAGTGCAGCTATAGGCTTAATGTAAGATATTTCTATTTAAATTAATATTTTCCATGTCAGTTCAGCAGTATCAGCACACTGCTAATGATCTCCATATCCATTAAGATCAGTTCAAATGCACCTCAGCGTAGCTTTCTTACACTATACTCCTGATGGTATTTTTTTAATCTGATCTGTGGCTTATTATTTTTATTATTCACAAATGTCACAGGCCTTTTCTCTTGCTTTTGGGATTGTTCTTCTCCTATTTTAGGTCTTTTCCTTTCTTCTAATGTTGCTTTGGGAAAGCTCTGGGGATATATAAAGCAAAATAGACAGATGCCTTCATCTACCAGATTGTTGTGAATAATAATAATCACCTCTTATACATCCCTTTTCATTTTCAAAGCACTTTGCAGCAATTAACTAATTTGTCTTTACAACAATCTCTGATAGATAGGTAGAGGCATTTGCAAAGTGGCTATTTATTTCTTTATTTATTTATTTTAGCATGCATAAAATTGTAGGGTTTTTTTTTTCTTCTCTTTCTTTTTCTTGTTTTGCTGGATATTTTTGCTGCCCTTTTTCTTCTGAAAGGTAAATTTCTGTGGGATTGTTATGCCCATTAACACTCCTCATCACTGAACCTAATTAGGTTCTTGTAGAAATGAAAGTGCACACCAACAACAAATGAACAACAAATTCCTTCAAGAATATGAGCTGTATCTCTACAGCAGTCAGATAAGGCTGGAAAACTGGGAGCCATACCTGAGCCACGCTTAAGATGGCTGGTTCAGATACCTGCAAGGGAGATGACGGTGGTACATCATCTATTCCTACACAAACCGCTTGCACAGTCCAACTTGCTGGAGGCATTGACCTACAGAATATGTGAAGTAAGAAATGTAAAAAACTGCTCTTTTGGAATAAAAACACAGAAATGTCAGAAAAATCTGACATTGAAACCCCAAATATATCATGGAATTGCACGCCTATTTGGGTCAATAGCAAAGTGTACCCAAGCAGGGTTTTGATGATTTCTACAGCCCAGTTCACCGAAGAGGGAACTCTTAAATAGGTAGAGTAGGCCAGGCAACCTTTTCCCTCTTGTCCCACATTTTCAGTCTAGTGCACAGTAGCTGTAGCTAAAAACACTACCTTGGCCCTTTGGTGGGGTGAACTCAGTGCTCCATATTTTAGTCTAAAATACGGATTACCACAACCTAATCTAGCAGCTTGTACTGGAGTGTTTGACGGTGATGGCAGTCTTCTACGGCTGTCTCCGCAGCCCATACAATAGGGAGAAGGGCTCTGCCAGCACGGCTTGTCCCACGTCCTGCCGTGGGAAGGGACTGCTCGCTGTGCACTGCTCACGTCAGGATGATCTGGACACCCACGTCCTAACATCTCCCCAGTATCAGTCCAGGCAGCCCAGTGGCATCCAGCCGTTGCTACAGCATTTCTGCCACTGCCAACCCTTGTGCCGCTGCTTCTTCCCCTTTTCTCTGCCTCTTCCCATCCCTGAATGACTCTTTTCCACCTTATCTTTTGTGCATCAGAACAGGGAATTTAAAACTTCCTCCAGAACGGGGCAGGGAATTGGTACGAATACCAACACCAGACACAGTCATTGTGGAAAATATCTTTAATGTGTCTTTTACAACTAGCAGTGCTAATGGCAATTGTAGTAACAAAGCTGCAGCGAAGGTCTGACTGGCAAATCCTAACCTATTCACACAGAAAAGAGCAAGGAAGCCCCCACTGTACTATCTTCATGAAGTGTTAATGCAACAGGGATCACCCGTACCTTAGGATAATTGAACCATAAAATAGTTCAGCTTTATCTATAAACTCTCCAGCGCAATGCTTCAAGTGTGTAACCATTTACGTTATTCCCAGAAAATTAGGTCAGCTTTTCACAGAGAAAATGTCAAATTAAAAAAAAAAAAAGAAATAAGGAAGGAAAAAAACAAAAAAAAAGAGGCTTCCTCTAAAAGAACTTTTCCACCCCAGATAGGAAAATGTCAGCGTATCCTCCCAACAGCACCAGCCCTGCTTGTGAGCCAGGGAGGGAGCAGGGGCCGAGGAACAGTGGGCAGCATCCACACTCGGCTCCTTTGAGCTGGAACACAGCTGTGTTATGGCTGTGTCATCATGGCGAGCGAATTAAAAGAAATGGAAACATTAACTCTGTGGAATCTTTTCAGAAGCTGGTGGTGACTAAACCGGGAGGCGCTAACAAAAGAAAGCTTTCAGCAAGTGTTTGCCATTTGGAGTGCAGCACACTCTTTTCCATTAGGCTGTTGTGAGGGTTAAAATTAATCTGCATTGTACAGGGAGAAGGCCATACAATGGATGTTTATTGTGGAGTAAGGCACCTGGAGCTGTGTTGTGTTGTCAGAAGGCTTAAATAGTTTGATTCCAAAATTTCACAGCCTATTAAAAGAACTGCAAGAGTCTGGCAGGGAATATCCCTGAGATTCTGAGCATCTCTGCAAACCAACCAAAAACACTTGGAAGACAGCGGTGGCCCTGCCAAGCAGACTCGCAAACTCAATCACAGGTTCAGTCCGGTATGTGGAAATGCAACTCCTCAACCCACAGTTTGTTTTGCAAGCAGATTTCACCCACAAGCTGGGAGGTGGGAATTCAGCTGGCGAACTGCTCCTTGCCGCACAGGAGCGTCACCCAGTTTGGCCTCGAACCTCTGAGGACCTCCCCATTGGAGGGAGAAAGCATAGTCCCAGAGGAAAAGAGGTCAGGAGTACAGGATGCTGTAGCATTTGGCGACTTGCCACACCACTTCCAGTTTCCAAGAGCAGCCACAAGACATTTATAATGTCCAAAATGTGCAGGCTGCATATGCTCTGGTATGCGAGACCTGAGGGATTCTGAAAAGGGAATGAACAAATTCAGAGCGATGCACAGTATGCATTACCTGTACTGGGGACACATGCTGTTCCTGTGCACTGCCAGGCTCTCAGCTCTGGAAATAGGCCTCGTGGGGTGGACAGGAAAAAGAGCCCAAACACAGATGATCTGGGCTATTACAAAATAGCTGCAAAGTTTTTGTGGACACAAAGTCTGCGGAAGCTGGTGCTTGTGCAGTGGCTTGTCACACACACCAGGTTGTAGAGCAAGTGTCTGATCTGATCCTGCATTCCCTGGCTTCTCAAACAGTTTTTTTCCTCGGCTGTTAGGTTGCATTTATGGTCCATTTTTGCATGACATTCAGACTAGGCTGACTGGCTCTCCTTCCCCCTTGCGGCACCGCAAAGCAGCGGTTGCTCTACAGGCATAACCACTGCTCCAGCTTTCAGAGGGAGCGCGCAGCTCCTGCCTGCAGTTTGCTGTGGCTGGGCTGAGGCTTTCCACTGGGCAGCCCGCATGCTCCTCTCTTCTTCCCAGCAGGTCCCTCTTGCTATTTTGTAGCTCTGACAGAACTGGATATGGTAGCCATGGGATCACCAATGGCTTTGCTGTGCTGGAAAGGAGTTGGTGGTGGGTAGCGGCATCGCATTCAGGTGGCTACCACTGCGTGTTGCTATGGGCACTGATGCAAAGGCAAAATGCAGGCTAAGCCATCGCTTGATTTTCTATTCAAGCAACTCTTGAGTACTAAAGGAATGGCCATCTGCCAGTGTTTGTAATAGAAGGTCAGTATACACTGACATTCAGCAAATTGGTATTATATGCATTAGATCTGTGCTTTATGAGGTTTTGCTCCATTTTGGAAATGTGCAAATTGACTGAAATTATGACTAAAATTTTAGAGGTGCCAATCTGCAGCTGCAAGCGCACTGACAGTGCCCCAAATATCCAGGCAAGCAGCAGGTCCAGCTATTTAAAAGACACAAAAAAATTTGAAAATAAGCATGCGTGTCTGCTGCAAAGTTGCCACCAGCACCAAACCCACTGCTCCAACTTGCTGCTGTCCCCAGGTGGGATCCTTCCCCTGGGAGGGGGTCACACAGTAGGGGTGGGCAGTGCCCCTGCTCAGCTGATGGCAATTGCTACATGATGGCAGGAGGAAGGCACCACCCTACATGGGGCTGTTTTAAACTGCTCTCCGCAGGGTCCAGCATGAGCCTGCCAGGCTTTATGTGGAGACTGTGAGGTGTTCATGGCTGCCCCCCGCCCAGCCCAGCCCAGCCCAGCCCAGCCCAGCCCAGCCCAGCCCAGCCCGGCCCGGCCAGCATGACGGGGGCTGGGTTCATGGGGTGCACTTGTAGAGCTGTGTGTGGGACCTTGTCCTCTGAGGTCACTCCATGCCCAAAGCACACTCCCTCATTGAGATGCCTGAGCTGACCAGAAACAGGTATGAAGTCCCAGGTTTTGGGGTAGATCCATGCTCTGTGAGTTTTTTGACAGCAAATATACCAAGTGGGCTCTTAAAGCCAAATTCACACATTGCTTTTTCTTTAAGCAAGCTATTTCCTTCTGCGGTTTCCCTGTGACTTTGAGTATTTCAGGACTGGCTGCAGTGTAGCCCCTCTCCAGATCAGCATTGGCATTAGTTAAAGGGAAAATAAGTGTCCCAAGGCTGGAAGAGCAAAGGCTGCTCCTCCGGGCCCCCCGCGCATGACGCAGAGGCAATGCCAGCCCCAGACTGAGTCACAGTCCCTCCTGCCTCCAGTGCTTGCCCAGTGCCATGCAGGAAGACAGAAGGAGCTTTCACTCACTAGCAGAGATGGAAAGTCCATGGTGGCCACCAAAAAGCGAGGTTTTTTTCCCAGAGACAGCATTTCTCTGGGAGAGCCAGGCAAGCCAGGCTGAGGCAGTGTGGTCCCAGCGCAGGCAGGCGCTGTCCCTCCGTGCCGTCACCCCTTACCAGGGACAGCAGCGGTCTGTGGTGGATGCGCAGCTTGCGGTACGCACTGTCCCCAGTACATGGAACAGCGACTTCGCTATTCGCCTCCAATATTATGCCCCATTAACCTAAAGTCAGGCATGATTACTGATTATCTTTCCTTATTTTGTATACATGTACAAGGCAAGCAGTAAGAAGCAGAGAGGATTTCCTGTCCGCAGCCCGAGCGGGGTTTTGGGACATGGCTCTTTCACAGGATGAAAGCGAGGTGGTAATTGGCACAGAGAACATGATTCCTTCCCGAAAGCTGCTGCAAAGAGAAGTTTGAAAGGCACTGACATGACATGAGTCAAGAGTTATGTTTGTCTGTCTTTCTCTCTCGACACCATGATGAATTGTGTATTATTTCCTTCATTAGCTTTAGGCTTCAACCACTTTGGAGCGCAGACATGAATAAAAATACCGTGCGGTTTCAGTCTGGTGACGATTTTATTCATTGGTGCTACATGTCAGATAATAGTTGTATTCCACTTCTTCACTCTGCAAGCTTTTCAAATATTTCACAGGCTGAGTCTTTCATTAGGTAACCTCATATGAAGTTCTCTGTCTCTTCCTCTGAAAGGTAATTGTTTAAGTGGTTTAGTAGCTTTTCCTGGAGATGGGTAGGGAGTGGCATAAAAGAGCAACATGGCTGTGATACTGTCGTTCTGACCTTAGGAATATACCCACCGGGTTGCGAAGATCATAGGCTGCTCCAATTATTAGCAAGGGAAATTAACACACCATTTTATTCCACCTAATACTCATTGGTCAGGCTGGGGAAAACCTTGTGGTACAGAATATTCCTCTGAAAACAGAAAAACAAGCCCTTCTGCAAATCTTACATCTTAGTGGATTTACTCTGCCAAGTCTTCTATTCTTTACAGAAATATTTTTCTTGTGCTGTTTCATATCATCATGACTTCATATTAATTAGGCAACCCACCTCACCCTGGGTCTCTGAAAGAAAAGTATAACAGAAGAAGATTCAATCCCTGTCTCAAAGACCTTGCAGCTGTAATGGGGCAAACACATTCAGCAGAAAAATAAGATCAGAGCATTTGAAGGCGTGAGAAGATAAAGATTTGGGGTTTGACACTCTTCAACTTCTCTGCATGCTGCTTGTAGTGATGCTGATAAGGTTTTTACATCCTCTTTAATACATCCTTCTGTTTCAAGACAAAAGAGGGACTAAAGACTGAGGCTGCTGGTAGTTACAAAAAGGTAAAGACCAGTTGTTATTCCTAAATCTGGTGTTTTGCTCTGCAGTCATTCAGAAAGTTGCATGAGATTGTTAAAAACATGTCGGGTTTTCTTCCCCTCCCCCCCTTTTCCCTCCTCGCTTATGAGATGTCGTCCAGCGAAGCGCTGTGCAGGCCCGAGCACCTCTGCAGTGTTCGGTGTTTGGCGCTTTAGGCTGGGCGGGAATGACGGTGTTGCAGAAGGAGCGGCTGCAGGGGAGGGGTGGCCAGGGCTGAGCTGTGCAAATGCCAGCGAGGGGTCGAACAAAGAAGCAACGTCTGTAGAAGTTGGTATCAAGTATTGCGATGAGTGGCCTCAATACATATTTGTAAAGATTTCACGTGTCTCACAAATGTTTGATATTGATGATATTTTTCAATTTAGAAATTTAATTTAAGCGGTCATTAGTATTTATTAAAAATTGATAGGATGGCAATTTCTCGTTGCTAATGTTGGACATTTAACATCTAGTATTAAAATTGTGACATGAAAATGTCTTTCCATTTATATTTTGAACGTAAGGCATGTGTTCACTCTCATCTCCTTTGCTGCATTTGTTCCCGGTATCACCCAGCCCTCACCATGAACAGATGTTCCTTAACCCAGGGCCCATTTGTGTTTCACCAGGATCTTCAGAGATCAGCAGATTGCATTTCATTTTCTCCTTTTTCTGCCCCCCTTCTTCTCTTCCTCCTGCTTCTGTGTATCCCTATTTGCTTTCCTGCTGCACTCCCTGCTCAGTCCTCTGTCCTGCAGCTCAGATATGAGTACAGCAGTGCTGCCTGTGCCATGTCCCAGGGCTCAGGGTAACATTTGCAAGGACCCTAGTTTATACAGAGCATCTCTCTGCTTTTTGTCTCTTTGTATAGCTACAATTTGAAAAAAAACCCATGTATTTGTAGGTGAAAATGTAATCTCTCTCTTCCCAGGGCTGAAGGGCAGGAATAACTGGTTCATGGTCAATCTCAGCAGATGCTCGTGTCCTACAGATAAACCTACAACATTTTGCAGCCAGCAATAAAGGACAACCTAAGCATCCTGAAAATACGTATGTGCTCACTGTCAGGGTGCAGCAAGGGAAGGGTGCGCTTTGAGTTAAACAACAGCTCAGTTTCCCAGACTCCTGACCAAGGTTTGCACCTGGGATGAAGCAGTAGCCCTCCCTTATCTGTGCTCCTTTTTCGGTTAAGTGCACAGAATTGCTGGTGGGGCTCCCGTCACGCCGGTCTGTCATTTCAGATGTTTTCTCTGCTAACATTACGCCTGGCACCGCACGGTGCCTGGCTAACCCTGGGGCCTCTGAGCCTCCAAAATCCCCATGGGGACATTCCCTAATGCATTGCATTTAAGAGAGGTTGCAGAGGTGAAGAAGAACTGTGAAAATGAGAGACCATTGCTCTGCTTGCTGGAAATGCTGATGTCTCCTTTGTTTCCCTGGTAGCTTGGTCCAGGAGGCGCCTGTACACGTTGTGGCCCATGCTCTCCCGGGGCATCCACATGCTGTTTTACTCAGGTGGTCACCTTGCTGCTGTTCTGAGACCCTCCCTGCTACCTGCTGCACTCTTTTTCCTCCTGATGCTTTTGAATATGTCCCTTAGACTTTTGTGGTGCTTTTTTGAGTAGGACAGGCTGTGCTGGGCTTTCAGTCATATGAGAAGAGAGACATAGCTTCCCCATACATCTCAGGATGGATTGTGTGTTGAAGTATATATTCAGACGCATGGAGCTGGTGCTCTCTCTCTTTTATCGCAATTAATTGCATTAGTAATGCCAAACTCTGAATCCGGGGGGATTAAAATGGCATTAATACTGCGGGAGCTTCATTGCGTCCTCGGTTTTTAAGCAGAACTTCCCATTTATTGCAACAGGGACTTTTATGGGTGGCACCACACAGCCTATGGAAATTAATCTTGTATTCTTTTAAGTTTCCTGGACTACAGGGGGAGGATGGAGTGTCATCTCTCCTGGTTGTTCGTGACACATGACTGTGTCCCTCACACAGGCATTGGCAGGTTGCGTGGTACCGAAGGCAGGGAAACATAGCAGCATCTGCATAGCTCACTGCTTATCAGGAATATACACTGGCAGCCATACTGTAGGGCAGCAGCAGAAAAACAAAGCAACAATCAAGGGAGCCCTTTGTGATGGATTAAAAGGGTTTAGAAATGTCTGAGCCATGCAGTTTTCAAGCACTGACACTGCCAATGACTTCTTGACTGAAAACTAGAAAATGTGCTTACTGAGTGCACAGCCCGAGTTTTGCTTGTTTTCCCAAAGCCTGCCTTTTGTTAACAGCCTTTTATCTGAACAAAGTTTAGACACAGTCACTTCATAAAATGACCCTTTCCTTGAAATAAATCAGCTTAATAATATTAGAGCACCGCAGCCTGTGAACCGAGTAAAAAGCCTGCGTGTTTCTCTATTATTGGGGCATAATTTTCTTTTACAATCCACACTGCCGCTCTCTTATCCTCCATGTGGATCTCCTTTGCGTGCCTTGCACCGACTCTGCAGGCTTCGCTCCCCGGCGTGGGAGCATGATGAGGGAGGCACAGGACCCGGAGCAAGGACAGTCACCCACAGGGACCACCCTTCCCACCACGTCTTCTCTTGATTGCTTGAAAAATTCATGCATTCGGCCAGTGTTGAAGGCTTAAGACCATCCTTGTCATCATCCTAGAATTTTATTCAGCCTGAGCTGACATCACCGAGGTGTCTTTCACGTCTTAGGAGGGGAAGATAATCTGAGCAGAATGACTCACCCTCGATATGATATGGTTCTCCCCTCTCCTTCCCTTTCTCCCCTCTCCTTCCCTAAGGGGGACGTCAATCAAGACACTCTTCCCACTGTCTCTCATAAATGCTGGCTGACACAGCAGGGAAAAGCAGGGCCAAGGGTATGCGTTTAGGGCCTGGACCTCAACGAAACAGCTCTCGGTGGCTGTCACTTGCAGGAATGCAGCCAGTGATGGTGTCCCTGCAAAGAGGTCCCTGAGCCCCAGGCCACCAAAGACCCTTAACAGGATGCAGGACCATATTCAGAAGCCCTCTACGGTGTCTCTAAGCATTCAGATTTTGCAGCCCCTGCGGTGTTTTATTTCAAGAGAGCTATGGGTGACCCAGGGTATCTGTTGCCCAGGGTTTCCTGCAAAATCAAGGGATAGAAATGGTTGCAGCACTCGTGATGAATGGTCTGAATATGGTCTGTGCCCTTAAACTTGACTCAGCATTTAGTCAGGAGCTAGAGGAATGAATAGAGAAACAGGCGGTTTGTGCTTGCAGTGACCCGTGTTGCTGAGCTGGTCAGCTGCTGTGCTACACACATATTTTTGGCTTTTCCAGGGAAGCTCTTTTGTTATCACATCAAACTCTTCACTCAGCTGGCAGAAGGCATTCGAGCAGCTGTGAGTCTGGAAGAATCCAGCATTCGAGAGATGACTGCAAAGTTTGTTGTTTTTCTATATTTTCTTCCCATTCCTGAAAGATTTGTACATAGTTTTTGTTTTGGGTTTTTTTAAAGCATATGTTTAATAAGTGTTTCTAAAATAAGACAATTAGATAGCATTAATAAGGATACTGGCTATAAACTGACAAAATCATTAATTCTCCCAGCAGAGAACATAACTCATATAGCAGAAATTCTTCAAAGAGAGAGCCATTTCATTGGGGCAGGAAAAAAAAAGTAAAATAATATCTGGGGCTCCAGGTGACATACTCAAAAGCAAAAATAGGTAAAGCAAGTTTTCTCCTTTTACTGCAAGCCTTGCAAAATGGAGCTTGTATTCAAAACAAGCTGGTTAGGCAGGTTATATTCTAGTTGGTTAGGCAGGCAAAGTGCAGTCTATATAAACAGATTGCCTAGATTATTTTCAATTTCAATTTCTATCAGAATTGCTATGGTCTTCTTGGATAATGTGGACAAAATAATGGTCCATTTCCTTGGGGGCCTGAAGCACCAAGAGTGAAGAAGACATGACTTCAATTACCTCTGAGATGGGCAGAGCTGGCTTTTTTAACTTACTACCTTGGGAGCAATAGCAAGCTGAAATAGAAAGAAATGGGTCTGTCAGTGGAAATTAATGGAGGGGTGATAAGTTCATATTAATCCCTATATGTTTTCTTCCAGGATTTGACCCAGAACAGTTTCAAAATAAAAAAGAATCCTTCAATTATACTTGTGTAAATCTTCCATAACACCACCTAAATCAGTGGGGATTGGTCTGCAGCAATGCTTGTGCACCTCAAATCAGATGCCAGATATCAGTGAAAGCCACCTTGCATATCTTGAGGGCATACAGGAATAAGTTAGACTTACGTAAACCTTTATCCCCTGTTTCCAAAATCCTTAAGCCTTCTGACCTGGAATTTGAAATGCTGGCAGAGAAAACAAGTGGCTATGCCCCTGCTTTAAATGAATCAGTTCTTCCAAGGACAAGCTATAAACTGAGAGTTCAATGCACGAATTAACAATTCTCAATACCTTGCATTCCAGTCCCACCGAATGGCTAGGAGACATTGGTTTCCCAACAAAGGCATGGTCTGGAAGCTGCAGAGATATGTGCAAGGAGGCCTTTAGCCTGTACACTTGCCCCAGACACCTTTGTCCACCATGTGAGCACAGATTCCTAGACAGTATTACACCCATGGTTGTCTCAGTGTGCATTGGCCAAAATTATCCGATGGGAGGATAGATACAGCAGAGTAAAAAGAGATAGGAATGCAAGGTAACACTGTGTATGTTAATACAAATGTTTCTTGCCATATTTTGGGTTGAAGGAGGACCACCTATTGGCAATTTCATATTATTATTCCAACATCCATGCTTATGGGTTTAGAACAAGGTTTTTTCCCTGTGTCTGGGAAAGGAGCATTATTCCATGAACCCGGACCTTTCCTCAGTTCATGTTCCCTTGCTTAACTCTAAAACACAAAGGTGCAACAGGTCCAACATTGGTTACTGGACTTACAAGGTTTTCCAGATTCCTAATGGGAATAAAACGAATTTTCTGTTCTCCATCTTACAGTCAATAGGCAATGAGGTAGAGTGTATCCTGGACATGGAGATATTGTCCGTGAAGACGGCAGGTTTCAGGGTATCCCTGAAGTCCTGAGGTCTGACCCTCTGGTGTGTCGCAACTGAGAAGCTGCCCATACACGTCCTATGCAAGCCAGCTGGGTTAGCAGCAGATGCATTTGATTTGTCCTGCTGAAGAGAGAGAGAGACAATGCTTCAGCAGGGTAAAGCTGCTGGAGGCCTTAGGAGCAACCACAGATTATTATCTGAGGGACTTGGCTTGTGGTATCTTACATAGGAGTGGCACCAGGGTCGTGGAGGCGGCCTGTGCTGGAGGGGCAGGTGGGCAGAGCATCGGGTGCCAGGGCTGCCAGCCAGGCCGGGGAGCTGCTGGCAGTGCCCGGGAGCCTGTGCTCCTGCTGCCCTGAGGTTTCCTTTCCACTGGAAGCAGGTATCACCAGTGGGAGACAATATCTTTTTCCCAGACTGGGGATCTGGGAAACGCTCCTGGATCCCAGAGCGCTCTGGGATTCAGCTTGCTCGGCTGTGACAGACGGAATTCAATGACCCAGGTGATGCCTTCTGCTCCTGTGTCCCTGCGTGTACCTCAGCTGCTTTGATCTTTTTTCAAAGGTCAAAGGGATTCCGGCTGTTTTATCTGGATTGAGGCTTACCCAGGTTTCTTGCAGCCAAATCTTTCTCTCAGTTGAGTACATCTAAGTGAAAAAGTGTTTTGTAAGCCTTAAAATTTAGACCTTTGTGGCAAAAGGTGTAGTGAACTGCAAATCACTCACACAGCCGGTAAAGTGTGGGTCTCACTGCTGTCCTGTTGCCCGTGTTGTCACACTCAGTTAACACAACTTTTTGTGATCTTTTTAGTTTAAAAAAGGGTCCTCCCTCACCCCTTAAAAAAAAAAAAACAATATGGAAAAAGAAGAGGATTTTGATCCCACATCTAAGTAAAGGCGAGGTGCATTCATGAACATGTATTTATGGAAACATATTATCTTCTTTCTCCCATGTATGTGAATTTGCAGCAGCTACATGGGAGTGATGCACTTATCTTTGCCCAGAGGTGGTTTTGAAACCAAACTAGGCTCACCATTTAAGACAGCAATCAGCACCAAATCGAAGTGTGTAATGTGAGATTCAAGCAAGTCAAATCCCTTCATGCAGGTCCCTTGGCTTTACCATTAAGTACCTGTTTCTGATACCACTGAACCCAACATCTTCTAGGTACCCAGGGTATTACCATATGTGTGCTTACATGAATGAGGAAATTATTACACATTCACATAAAAGCTTTATATATGCCTGTCTCTTCCATGCGTTGTTGAATAATGAGGGGGAAGGCATCCAGTGCTCTTGGGCTTTAAGAATTGGTTTTAGGTGTTTAAACATATGACAAGCATCTGAAAGTTCATTTTTAATGGTTAGATAATTCAAATGTTTCCAAACACTGTACCAACCCTCACCCCAGCCCCAAACTCTGAAGACCCTTGTCCTTGTCCAAGGAAATCTGGGGAATATCAGCCCAAAAGATGAATGCAGGAGCAATGTAGAAGCAGCTGAAAGTACACCGCTGTCCTGGTTTTGGCTGGGATAGAGTTAATTTTCTGCCTAGTAGCTGGTATAGCGCTGTGTTTGGGATTTAGTATGAGAATAATGTTGATAACACACTGATGTTTTAGTTGTTGCTAAGTAGTGCTTACACTAGTCAAGGACTTTTCAGCTTCCCCTGC
Source organism: Nipponia nippon (assembly GCF_047370975.1). NCBI lineage: Eukaryota > Metazoa > Chordata > Aves > Pelecaniformes > Threskiornithidae > Nipponia > Nipponia nippon. Next base: position 100,017,128 of record NW_028262290.1, on the reverse strand, counting down.
TCCGTCTGGTGCAAAAGAAGCTGGGAGGGGGCACAGCCAGAACAGCTGGCCCAGACTGGCCAAAGGGCTATTCCATACCATATGACGTCATGCCCAGTATATAAACTGGGGGGAGCTGGCCGGGGGGCAGCAATCGCTGCTTGAGGACGTGCTGGGCATCAGTCGGCAGGTGGTGAGCAATTGTGTAGTGTACCACTTGCTTTGAAGATTATTATTGTACTCTTTTATCATCATCATCATCATCATCATCATCATCATTATTATTATTATTACTACTACTACTACTACTACTACTACTACTACTACTACTACTACTACTACTACTACTACTATTCTATTTTATTTTATTTTACTTCAATTATTAAACCGTTCTTATCTCAGCCCACGAGTTTTCTCACTTTTACCCTTCCAATTCTCTCCTCCATCTGGCGAGGTGGGAGTGAGCGAGCGGTTGTGTGGTGCTTAGTTGCTTGCTGGGGTTAACCACGACAACCGCTTATTGCAATAAGTGCATGTACAAGAACCTGGGAAAAAAAAACACTATGCTTCTTTAAGCCAGATCAGATCTTAAGTGTGCAAGAGTAGTGTCTGTAATTGCTATCAACTTTTGGGAAATCTTCCTAGGAATCAGTTGTTGATCAAAAATTCTGGAAAGGTTTTCCTGGGGTACTTATTCTGTTCATTTCCACAGTTTCAAAAATCTCAATATACTTATTGGGATGACGTTAGGTGAGACACTTAAGGAAGTTTCCCTTCTTATTGGCTGTGGGACTCCCAAAAAAGTGTATAGACTCAGGGACCCACAACATTTCCAAGGGCTGAGGGTGCATTTAAGAGAAAGAGAGACCATCTGTGTGCATGTGTCTTTTTTCTGATAGGCCCACAAAGTGCAATTCCTTTGGCAATATTCCCCACACGGCCTTCAAAACAAGGTTCCCACCTGCTCTTCATGCTGTCACTGGTTTGTACGTGTTTCTAGATAATGCAGCTTCTGCATTTTTGTTATATGATCCAGAAGAAAATCTCCGTTACTGAATGCCAAGATAAGGGCACATGTATATACATACTGTAGGCTTCTTTTTCTGTCCCATATCTGAGCATGCACCCTGGAGCACTTGAGTAACCCCTACACAACCTAAGGCGAGAGAACAGTAGGGTCCGAGGAATTCAGTTCCTATGTGATGGGTGAAGTGGCTTTACAGAGACTGTAAAAATGAGTTCACCTTCTTTCTATTTCTATCTTCTCTTTTATCACCCATCCACACAAAAAAAGAAAGAGAGGACATAGAAGTACACAAATACCCAAGCACACTGTTGGCAGAGAGATCGCTTTAATGAATGTCTCTTACAACGTATACATTTGCAGACCAGTCCTGCTTCCACTGACGTCTCCTATAATGTCCTTATCAACTTAAATGTACAGAAAAGCATGAAATCACCTGCAGAAACTAACTAAAATGCAACAGAAAATATTAAAATCTCCAAATTCCTTCAGGTGCTCTTGGATATAAAATCTGGCAAGGGAATAGAATAGAAGCCCACATCCATGTTTCTTCCCTGACGTGCACTCATTGGCTTCAGTGTAAGTGAGAGCTGTTTAAAGGTATTGATTCAGGGAGCAAGTCAGCCCTGGGCTGTCAGAAGATGCACGCTCCACTCGGGTCCTACAGAAGAGGACTATGCTTTTTGCTGGACATCATCACATGAGTGAATGTTACTTTTTCACAGGAAGAAAGCAAACCCACCCCTTCTGAAGAGCAGAGCCGTGTTCGGCTGCTGCAGGATCGCTTCTGCTAACACAACCTAGTCCGAATGCAGCGGTCCCCATTTAACGTGCTCATATTAACCCTCACACAGGCACGCTGCTACTGTCGCTGCCTGCAAAGGCACCTGTGCTGCTTTCCTTTACTTCACACAGGGGTTGAGGATAATCTAAGCACAGATGTGATGAGCTAATTTTGCTGCCTCTCTCTGGTTTATTTCACCACACGGCAGCTGCAGAAGTCAGGGCAGGTATCTGAAGTGCAGTGGTGCTCAGTGTAAGTTCTCACTCCGATCTGGATTCGCAATCAGCACAGAGAGCCCTGCTCAGTAATCTGCTTGTAAAGGCTGCCTCTCCACCTTCCCATCCCCAATCCAGGAGCCTATTAAATTAATGAGACAGAAGTCAGCGCAACAGCAGTCAACATGTTATTGGTGTACAGCACTGGTGCTATTACAATGTGCCTGTTTTTTCTCCTGGGACGTTTAATTTCCGCTTCTCAAATGAGCTGCAAAGCTGTGAAGCCTGGCAGTGTTCTTTCTAGACACTCTGTGATGCAGATAATGAGGGTACTGATAGGTGCCTAGGAGACTGTGATGGCTCTAAGCACAGCTATGGTCTGATAATGCTTTATGCCAGTAGTGTCACAGCGGAACCACTATCATCCCTCAAGGAATGGTTCATCTTTATGTGTAATACAGCAGCTGTCACCTAAATGGCTAATGGGGAAGCAAAGTAGAACCTTAGTGCTAGTAATCTTTGTCACTTAATAATTTTAAAGGTATCAGACTTCAGTAGCTCCTGCAAGTTCCAATAAAAAGTGCGCTTGCCATTTTTTTTTGTTTGCCATGGATTAAATGTGAATTGAGAAATCTGTGATGCAGCTCCGTGCAGATCTAATTTAGTATAATTTGAATAGCCAAGTAATTAAAATGTATTATAGGTATAAGATGCTGGGATGGTGGAATGTCTGCATTTAAGAGGAAGATTTATTGGGCTCACTGCATCCACAGTGAACCTTCCACAACCGCATTAGCCAACATCTGTCGGAAAATGTCGAGACGCAGGGCGTAAGACATATCCTCACAGAATGTATGTTTGCATGCATTTGAACAACAGGCTAAGAATATAGAGCAACATTTGCAAAATAAGCTGCTTGGGAAAAAGGCACATACCTCTGTGTGCCATATTTGGCTAAATTAGTAGGTTGCACAGAGTGTATACGTGTGCATACAAAATATACATGCGTCTACATACACGCATGCAAGGTAGCAGAGGTGAACGGGCACATTTTTTGTTGTACATGCGTGCAGGGAGAGAGGGGAAACACGCAAATACGCAAATGCACTTCTGCAGGCTTTTTCCCAATTAATGTTGGTTTCCCACAGTGCTAGAACTCCAGTTGCATTCAATTTATGAAGGCAGGTAATGATAATAATTAATAGGGCAGTTGACACACATGATGTGAGTATTGACATTGCGCTATTAGTGTTTCCTGGAAGATTATTTTGTTTGTTTTTGCTTAAGTGCTCAAGATTAGAGCCAGTGATTTAGCAGGCTAGGGCACTGTCTTCTCGAGAGGAGCCAAGCTCATTTCAATCACACCTTCAGACAGCCTGATAATCTTTGGGGAGTTAACACACTTAGGCTGGTGAAGGTTAAGAGGAGAGCGGTGCTGGAACGTGTATGTCCAGTAATTGTCCGGGGGATGAGTTACAGATCCAGACAGCCCACAATTCAATCTGCCCCCGGCGCTACAAACGCTGAGAGGATAAATCAAAGGGCATTTCTCTGGATTTGAGGAAGGGAAGAGGGACTATAGATCCATTTTCTCAAGGCCAGTGAAGTAGCAGGATTGCTACAGCAACATCAGTAAAAGCGAGTGATAGGAGAGGGATCATTACAACACAGATTACCGTGACCTACGCTGAATATTTAAGGGAATGTACTGAGTGGAAAACATCAGCAATTTGGAGCGCTATGGCAGGCAGGGAGCTGAATTTCCTGCCTGCTAGGCTGCTCGCTTGCCTTTGTTATTATCCTTTTGTCTGATGTGAAGGGCCCGCGGGTCAGGTGCAGGCAGCCACGAGCCTGCTCCGAGCTGGCCCACGTGAGCCAGCGCTGCTGGCAAAGCGGGTAGCCGGCCCTTTCACATGGCTGCTGCCTCGCCTATGGCCTGGGCACGGAGGGCACCCTGGCCACGTAGATATGTCTGAGGAATACAAGCATGCAGGGCAAGGGTTGTCTTCTTGCTGTGTATTCATACAGCTTCGGCAGCAAGGAGGGCCTTAGACCACGGCTGGTCTCTTCAGCACGATCTAGGATACGCAGACAGCCAGAGCAGCGGTGATGGAAAAAGTAGCAAGTGAGAAATTACTGGCTACCATCTAGACTAGTGAGGCAGTGGACAATTTCAGAGGGGACAGGGCAAACAGACAGGTCACTGGCACAGGAAATCCAGTTTTAACAAGTGCAAAACAATGTACTTTAAAAGAAATATTCAAACTATTCGTGTGCATTGCTGCGTTCTAAATTAGCCTCGATAAGCAAGGAAAGAGATCTGACTGCTGTTTTGGGGAGCGTCTGAGGACCGGGGGCAGTGCAAATCTGTGCTCAAAGTGCAAAGTACAAAGGACAAAAAGAAACAATAATGCAGACCTTTTACAATATAACTGTGGTTTTTTGGACTCCCCTGGATACTGCCACCCTTCCTCCAGACTGGGAGATGGGTAAAAATACAATTTTCTATTTTAAAATTATTGCAAATATGTAATTATTTAATTAAAATATTTAATTATAAATAAAAAGTGCACCTAGAGTTTTCCAGAGGAAGATGATTGATTGCCATGGTTATGATGGTTACTTTATAGAGAAAATGAGCACAAGAGGAGGGCATGTTCACAGAGCAACAAAGAAGCTGAAAAAAGTGCTGTTATTAACACTTCTCAATATATTACAGACATCAGTATGCTTGGTTTTGTAAAAAGACCCTATGATTACAACAGCTAGAGATAGGCCTTTTTTTTCCCCCACTGCGTAACAAGTTCTTGGAGTTCCCTTCCCCAGGACCTCTCTGAAGGAAGGATGTACGAGATCTGACCAAGGTCTTGTCCCATGGGTGGAAATCGAGAACATCCACGGGGCTCCTGCCTGAGGTGGAAGGATATTCCTGAAGGACATCTACAATTGTGCTTTGAGTGACACTGCTTCATTAGTGCTCAGAAAGACATTTCAGCAGTAGATCCTGCAGCTGTCCACTACAGAGCTTCACACAGCTTTCAGTAAAACTGCAGATGCTGTTGGAAATGAAACCTGGCCTGGAGATGCCAGGGGCCCTATTCAATATAATGATGAATTTTCTTCACTTTTGTCACAGTTGTGAGGGACCTCAGCAAGCCTCCTTACCTCCCAGTCACTGAGCTTCAAAGCCCTCCTTGCAGCTCAGCTCAGGAGATGTGCCTTGTGACCTGTCCTTGACACTGGTGTTGGGATGCCTCTTCACACCTCTCTTAACAGAGATATAGACATGTTGGCAAGCAAAGAAACTTGGAGGACGACAGTGTGCCTGAGAGAGGTGACCTCTAGACAGGGCTTGCTAAATTGGAGGGGACACCTTGACACCAGTATCATTAACAGGTCACATCCTGCTCAGATAAGAAAATCTCCCACCTAGTTTCTAAATCTAGCTAAAGACCACCTTGTGGCATCCCTCGCAGCTGGACCACCTGATCCATGTGCTGCAAAGGGCCACTGGCCATGCTCCGCCTCTCCGTATGCAGGGGCTGGGTGGTTTGGGGATTTTTGTGCCATATCCATTCTCCCAGGCCTGATATTCCCCTCCTTTATTCCTTCTTTCTTGAAAAGAGTGAGTTTGCAGCCTCTGGGGAGTCACCAGCTCCACTTCCCACACTTGGCAGATAGGAGGACACTTAAATAGGATACCACAGTGTGTGCTTGTATTTCCTATTAAATCAGAGGTATGAATTTGTATTTCCAAAACCACAGGGTAACAATCTCCTGGGGCATTTCTTCAGAAATGTGAATCACTGTGGTCCCCTCTCTTGGATGTTTTTGTCGTCACGTAGCAGGCAGCAGAGCAGGCAGAGGAAGGAAGCTGGGCTTCTCCCACCTGGGCAGGCAGCACGTCTGGGTTTCAGCCCAGTCCATCCCAGCTTCCCTTTTTCAGCATCTTTGAAGCAGAGATGATAATACTTTCCGCCCTTCTAAAATACGTGTATAAAGAGAGATTTGAAATTAAAGGGAGTGGTTTTTATTAGGTTAACTGATTTAACTGGAAAAAGTTTCAGGCACAGAGCCTTTCTTCAGGCCTGGCATAGAAAGCTATTTGCAGCCTTTGCTTCAAACCTGAGAAAAAGATTGTGCGCCCAAAAGCTTGTCCGCTTTTTCCAGCTGCATCTGCAGCTCTAATAAGAGATACTGCCCCTCCCAACGAACCTTGCCTCACTTATATCCTTCGTCTGTCATAGCTATACCAGCACTTCTGCAACTGGAATTAGTGGAGCTCTATCAGAGGTAAGTGCTATCGATGAGATAGTGCAGAAATGCACACGTAAAGCTCACAATTAAGAACAGGGGAAAAATAATTCTAAGGAATGCATTTCCCTTTCCCCCTCTTTTTCCACATGTAAATCCTGGCTATTCACTGGAATATCATTAATCATGCTGAATTGTTGTGGTATGCATACATATGTAAAGCATAAACTCCTGACGTGTTCTCTTGCAATTTAGCATTAATTAATGTCCACTTAGTATAAAATGTGACATCATATTTTAGGTCAGCACTTCATTGTTAATGTAAACTGTAAACACAGTGCACAGAAAAAAATGGAGGATATTATTTTCCTGTAGTATCTCTTTGACATGTTTACATAAATTATAAAGCTACTATATCATTGGGCATCAGATTTTTTTTCAGCTGTGTGTACTGTGCAACACACACAGCTCTGTGATACCTGTAGGGCATCTATTTCCACAGCAGAGTAAACTTTGTGAGAAATTGCTACCTGCAATTCCATAAAGTATATTTAAAATGTTTTCATTGCACCAAATATCAGCTGATGCACCTCTTATTAGTATAAATGGCATAGATTAGTGTCAGGCATTTTCAACAGTGAAGAAATTACAGAAGCCTGCATGGCTCATTAGGCTCTTGTTGCATGTTAAAGAGGGCCAGACCTTATTAGTAAGAGGAAAAGGGGGAAAAAAAGAGAGTATAATGGGAAAAGTATAAAATAACATTTTTTAAAAAAAGAAAGCTTTCTGGTTTGGAGAAAAATAAAAGCATCAGTTAACCTCTTCCAGTCTCTGAACACTTTCTAAAGTCACCTTAGCTTTGTTTCTACAGGATATATAGATTACATATAAAGATTTCAAGCAGAGAAAAACCACTCACAATCACACTGCACCACCAAGAAGGATTTTTGGTGATTAAATGTGTTACACTGTTTATGTGGGTCACGGTTTACATCCTGCTTCAGGAAAGCATCACTGTTTAAGTTAGGATGTACACCCACATTTGAGTTGAAGCTCTTGCTTATATCCCACTGAAGTGAATATAATTTAAGCATTTATTCCCAGCTAAGCACCTGGTGTAAGCACATGCTGAGGAGAAGAACAGATTTAAAACACGTTTGAGAGCTTACCATAATTGGGGTCTCAATCACACAGGTCCTGAACCTGCGGAGACTGATACATTAGCACTTTGCACACAGTCGGTCTTATCAGCTTCTTGTGGGCTGCATGCGAGGAAAATACAGGTGTGTGCAGAAGCGCATCTTTGTGAGATGGAGGCCGTAGTGCTTGCTCTTTCCCCAGCCGGCAGTGGGCAAGGGACAGCTCTCGCTCACATTTATACTTTCTTTGCCTGTGATTTGCTTGGGTGCCAAAGATGGTATTGCTGCTGGTGGTGTTGCTTAGGAAAGGGTGAAGGGGACGTGGAAGAGCTCCTCACAGAAACAGTAGTCAAAAGGCTACTGAAGGAGACCTCACCTCCTCTTTGATGCAACAAAATTCGGTCGTGCTCTCCATCCTGAGAGACCTTGAGCACACACACACTCAGCGGTTGGCATTGCAGAAGCAACATGGCCCAGTCCAGTCACCTGCTGGTGTTGCACAAGCAGAGGGTGATTTGCTGTTTCTCTAGGTTTGTATTTCTGGGTTTGATTTGTTTTTCCAAGCCAGCTTGCTATTTATTGTCACAGCTGCCAGAACACACACACGTATGTCAGGCTTGTCCTAAGAAGGGAGCATGTGGCAGCCACCATTTTGGCAGAAAACAGATAAATATAAATGACTCCGAAAAATCATAGTTCTAGGCAAATTAAGCTAAATATGCAATTTTTCTAGTCTTTCTTCTCTGGGACTCACGTGCCCCATGATATAAGCACAAATGGGAACATGTTGTGCACCTTGGCCAAAGAGGTCTAGGTTTTCAGCCACCACATTAGTGGGGTGGACCTGCTTCCAATTTGAAGCTTAAATCAGAGCTAAGTTAGTGAGCTACTTCCAATGCCAAGCACCACAGATCAGCATATTGAGTTTTTTACAATTTTTTCCCTGTGTGATTAGCATTTTACTTGAGTCTGAGACATTAATCAATAAAAGCAATACCCTGTAAACAGAGTAAAATGAAAAAGCGAGTGTTGCATTTTAATAATATAAATAGAAGACTGTGTGGCATGAGGGGCCAAGGCAGAGCCTGCAATCTGAATACCATCAAAGGTAAAAGAATTGAAGGCAAAGGAAATTTTCAAGGCTGATTGCACTCAGATGAAAATAAAAAAAAAGGAAAGAAAGATAAAATATTGAACACTGGTTAGTGTGGGGGATGTGTCTCAAATATTTTATTTCGCTCGTTTTTAAAAATTTTGTCCTTGCTGCTGTCGATTTTAAGGACAGAGAAGAAAAGAGAGGGGAGGGGGAACGCAATCCCTGGACTCAATAAATTAAGTAGAACAACATAGAAAAATATTTCAAACATTGCTGTTAAAGAAGAGCCAAGTTCTTAATAAAAACTCCACGTCACAGTTTTTGTTCTTTAAAGAACACTGTCACAGTGGTTACTTAAAAAAAAATAAAATTTATCTCATTGTATGCGGTATAAAATATCATACTGGAAGCCTGAAAATAATAGCCAGCTGCTGTTCAGTGCTCTTCACCTACAGAGCTCAAGTGCTGTGGGAAGCTGGCGAGTATTGGGTTTTGGGCAGAAAGCGCCAAGGCCATACCCCTGTGCCGGCAAGGCTGGGGAGGAAACCAGCGTGAAAGCCGACATCACCCATCGGTGCCTTTCATGCTGCATCCAAGAGGTCACATTGCCACCAGGTGAAGTCATTCGATGTATTTCCTGACAAACACCTCAAAAACCAGTGGCAGACTGTCAGCGTATTGTGGCCAGGCAGTTCAGCCACCAGGACCAGAGCTGGGGGACCATGGGGGAGGCTGGGCTGTCCCTCTGTCCAGCTTGTGGCTCCACAGCTGACCGAGCTTCTAGCGAGCCGGGATCTGCCCCGTGGTGGCTTACCCTATTGGGGTGGCATCCTAAACGTTTAAAACCATGATGCCACGTGGTAGCATGATTGCATTGACCATAGCTAAGCCATACAGCTTCACTAAGAACTTTTTTTAACTTTTTTTCCATGGCTGCTTACTTTATGCCCTGCATTTCTTACTGAGCAGAAGTTAACAGTAACCTCGTTGTTTACTTCCTTATTTTTGACCTCTTGCCTTCCCTTCCTCCCTCTCTCCATCCTTCGTATTCTCAGTGGTGTTGCCACAACTCGGGGAACAACTTTTATTCATGAACTGCTTTATTAATTGGCTCATTCTAGAACTGCAGCAATTAGCGGGGTGAGCTTTCAACATTTGTCTTCTGTAGGCCCCACACAAAGACCCGCCAGTTGGTTATGCTTTTTCTTTGCAGCAAAAGACTGGGTTCTGATTTAAGAAGAGACTTAGAATTAAAAAGGCAAGGAGAGAAAATCCTGAGCTGCATAAAGCCCCTAGGAGTCCCCTCTTAAAAGGAAAGAGTGAGGGTGCCTAAATTTCCTTCTGCTGCAGCCTCCAGAAGATCCTGCCCCAATGCTGCTGAAGGTGGTTGCTACCTACCTTGCTCCTCCTCTCCTCACATGGAGTCTGGGATCATAATCCTTTCTGTCACAGGTTTAGAGGTTGTTTTTTCCATATGAGATAACCTAGGTGGTTTTTAACTGTTTCTAATCTGTAGACTCCTCAAAATTTTCTATTAGAGAAAGGGTGTCTTCTACAGCAAACTGAAGTTCCCAAACAGCAAGCTTTGTCTCCTCCACTGAACTCTTTAGGAGCAACAAGTGGTCCCCAAGAAGTCTGCAGAAGATGATGTTAAAAGCCCCCAAACTAGAGAGGTGGCAATGAAAAAGGCTGATTTCTGACAAGCCCCTGGGTAGCTCTATGGTTTATTAAATGGAAAAGTGTGGCTGCCTGTTGATTCCTCTCTTGGAAACACACGGAAGCAACCACAGGTCTTGGCGTGACTTGCTGATGGACTTCCTTCCTCCTCCTCTGCTTGCTCCAAGTTTTGCCTCGTCTTTAGAAAATGTTTGTGTTGCACATTACTTAAGCATGATCAAAACGTTTGCTACTACCCAAAAATACTAATAAAAGGACATTGTAGGCAATGCCTGGCCTACAAAAAGTGACATGCTATTAGTTTCATCCTACAACAGGGGTGTAAGGATGCAGCTGCAATGTTCAGACTGTAGGACTGAGGTAAAAAATAATAACAGAGCAGATGTGTTTCCCTGCACAGTGTGGAATAAAAAGAAACATCTGGCCCTTGGCCCCTAAAGGATATTTCTCGCAGAGAAGAGTAAATTAAGGGTGCATTGAAGATGTAGGGACTCAGCTAAAGGGAACTGCTGCCTTAGTAACCATCTCTAACCCAGTTTCCAGCTTCTGATGCATAATGCCATTTAAAATATAGGGCAAAAATAACTGTTGTAAGATATATGCAACCAAGTACAGACATCAAAGTATTCACAAAATATATGCTGCTATTTTGTCCAAACAAATAAGTAAACAAACAAAAGAAATATTTTTAAACATTAAACATACACCCATTATATTGCTGCAGGATAAAACATGGGCTTTTCTTAAAATCTATTGAGTCATAAATCTCTGTATTTCCCTTTGTGTTTGATCTCATATATTACTTGGAGTTTCTAAAATGATAACAAGGCATGCATTAAAAATATTTCTCTTATTGTTACATTTCAAGCACGTTTACTGTTAGCTGCTTAGCTTCATTATGTATCATAGTCTGAATCTACAAATCAAGTATAATTAGACTTAGAGAACTGATTGGATTTCTAATTAAGCTACATTGGAAACAACAATGCACAATCAGTAAATATTCTGACTAGGTACATTTTAAAGAGCAACTCTTGGGCTTTTTGCTGATGACTAGACACCAGTGTCATTAAATTTGTTGGTGGCAAGCAAATTTTAAAGCTAAAATAGAGGCAATTAGTAAAGATCTTGAAATATTTAATCACGTTTGTCCAATTAGTGTGCAATTAGGCAATGGTGTGGCGTGGGACAAACATTCTGCTTCAGTGTTTGGTAGAGAAGGATCCCTTTGAAATTTTGCTATTTAGTTTATTGATATATAAAAAGGAAGTTATGGTTGTAATTTCCAATTTAAAAAAATACTGTGCAGATGGTCTGACTATATATTTAACAATGTTAAACAAAACTAAACAAGGGAAGCATGTTACCTGAAATTACACAGCTGTGATCAGTGAATAAGCTCCAGATCACATTAGATTACAGCTGTGGGCATCTTGATCACAGAAAACGCCAGGTAGTTATGCTGGTAAAATCAAAGCTGTATAAGTTGGCTTGTCACATCTCGAGATGACATGATTATTTTGTCCTTGACGGAAAATACACTTTTTTCTTTGAGCTTTGAGTTGTTTTGCATTCCTTCCGTGAAGTCTTACATTGGCAAGTTCATTGTGGAAAGTCAAGTGGTAGCTCTTCATGGATAAGCCACTTAAGTATTATCTTGACTTTCCTTCAACTTGGGGATCTGACTCCCTTTCTGGCAAATTTTAGGCTCTCTTTTAAAAACAATTGCAACACTTATTTGCTGATTTGCAAAACTTCAATGTAATGTTTTGGCCAGCACGTTGAAAGCGTCTGCTGTTGCGTATTTCACCGTGCAACCCTGCACTGAAAGTGCCATCCTATTGGTATTTTATCGAATTGATTTGCTCTGTGAGGCCACGTGCAGATAGATAGTCAAAGAAACAGCGCCAGGGAAGTTTCCCAGGTGCTGGAGCTCAATTTTCCAGGTTGTTAAATTGTTAGAGTGGTCCCTGGCATGGTTTTGGCTTGGGTCTAGTACGATTCTCCCCAGCCATCCCTGGACACAGCTCAGGTGTTAACACTGGCCAGGGATGGTTCCCAACAGGCATTTTGGGAGAGAAGGAGGATTAGGAGAATGGATGTGGGCCACCTTGTGCCAGCTGGCCTCCATGTCAAAGCGCATTTAACCTTCTACTGTCAATAGTCCCCGTGGGTTCATAAGCAGTGAATCCAAGGGAAGGTGTCCAACAGGACTAACTAGGGATGATGTGGACACCAGCCTGGATCCCTGACTTCTTCTCCACTGCAGAGGCCATCTCATTTCCACCTCATATTCAACGTGGACTAAGAAACAAGAAGAGACTCTTTCTTTCCCCAGTGATCATAAAAGAAAGAGATTTGGTTTAGCTATTGTTTGGATTTGATTGCCAGATAATTAATTTTTTTTCAGAGAAAAGAATAGGTGATCAAATTTTAAAATGTCTTTCTATGTATTTCTGATAAATGCTATCATTTCTGCAATGCTGTTAAGCCATTGTGGGTTTAAATATTTTCGATTTTACTTTTGCATCTGAGAAATTTTTGGTTGATTTCAGTATTCAAAAAAATGCTGAAATAAAGCAAATAATAATTCCTAGCAATGCTATGCTTTTTTTTTTCTTAGATAAATACAGACCTGGAAATTCAAAGTAGAGAGCTTTGTCTTGCAATCAGGTTGGTGCCTGCAAGAATTTTATGAACACAGTTGTGTTCATTTCTTGAGCAATGTTAAATCAAAACAAAATATTTTTGAACTGAAAAGAGAAATTATGCTGAGAGGAATATTGTATGGGAGAAAAATGAGACAGGTGAAAAAGCAGATAATAGATAATTAGACAGGCATTAGTTTATTCCTTGACCGCAGACAAAATTCACCCGGACTGAAGGCTAGAATTTGACCCTTTGACATTCGAAAGTTAAAAGCAAAGTTTTTCAGATTCGCTACTTCCCACATCTTAGGAAGAGTTTGCAGGAGGTTTTCCTGGGTGCTTTCTTTCAGACAGAAGAGAGGCCAGCATTCTTCTGGAGCGCTGGGACTCCATCAGCCTTCCCATGCAACACAGACATTACTTTAAACCCCCTGCAAATCTGACTGCGGGGGAGAGATTTTCAGCCCTGTTGTGAAGTGAACTTTGCAGTACACGAACCACTCAAGCTTTTAATTATGATTATTAAGAATAATTGATAATAATAGCATTTGTTGCTGTTGTTTTTACAAATACGTACATGATGTCCTTAATCATGTTTTTTGGTTACACTTATGTTTATAGATATGCCCTGATTCACAGAAGAGTCAAGTTTCTATGGATGTAAAAAAAAAAAAAAAGCTGCAGGTCTTCAATATGTTGGCAAATTGGCTGCCAAATCCGATATGGAAACAAGATGTGAAAGCAGTATTTCATGGCCTCTGCCTCACCACATCTTTGTTCAAGAGATCAGGAAACCCAATCAATAGGCTGAATGCCAGAAGATTGAATAGCCAGCTGCAGAGGCAGCGCAAGAGGAGATGTACCTCTTACAGTTAATGCCTTGTGAAAATCACACAGGCCCCCACAGGGGTTAATCAAACATTTACTGCTCTGACTTACAAAGTTCTTTAGACCCCAGAAGAAAACGGTACCTTTCACAGCTTTTAAACATCTAGGAAAAAAGAAATAAACTGCATCTCTAGTGGTAGCAAGTTAGTAAGCCTAGCTTTAAGCTGCACTTCAGCATGAGTACTTGTGTGTTTATAGCTAGGATTGTGTGCTGAACCTTCACAAACTGGGACGTCAACTCTCAGGCATATATGGTCATACATATATATATATACACACACACATATATATTTTTGTATACATACACGAGAGTATCCATATATGTGTATACATACACTGTACCTGTATAGGAATTGAGAACTTCAAAAAGGAAACGAATGTTTAGGAAATTCAGAAGAGGAAACCCCTGTTTATTTGATAATGGAAACAAAACCAGCACTTGAATAGCGATTCATATACTCCTGTCAAAGCAAGCTCTGGGTGGATGCACAGACCCGCAGGTTCGCTGCAGTTGCTGAATTCCTCCCACTGTTGTCTTTATCAAAGAGGTAAATGTAGATTTGAAAAAATTGCTTTGATGTGAAGACATCACAGAACAGCAGCTCCATTCGCTGCAGAGAGAGTCCGTTATTTAAGGCTCTCAGGCAATTGTACATATTCCCCATAAAGGGAAAAATAACGGGACCATGGAAATAAAACCCTCAACAATGTGTATTGTGCTGGCTTCTGGAGTCTTTCCCTCCAGTTTTCATGTCTTGATTCTGTGAAATGATATTAGGCTTGGGTGCATGTGCCGACAGTCTCAGATGGGCACTTGCTCCTGACCGAAGCAATACCTGTATTCTTGCCAGACCGCTCTGTCCTCAGACGCAAGGGTGACGGGAGGCACTGGGGAGAGGCACTGAAGGCTCGTCACCTGCCTTTCATCCTTGAGGCTTCCCTTTGGCTCACCTTAGCTTTTGCTCCAGCACTCGCAGGACACCTCAGGGTCGGTGGGGTGGGCCACATGCCTGCTGAATCCCGGAGGGATGGGGCAGCTCATCCCTGGGGCAACACCCCCCCCATGAAGATGTTCACGTACGGGAATGGGAAAGGCAGGCGGGAGCTGGAGGCAGAAGGAAAGGGGAAATTGATCCCCATCACCCCCACAGCGGCAGGACTCCCTGCAGACCTGCCAGGTGATGGTGCCATCCAGGCACTTTCCTATAACGGTGGGGGGGACACAGTTCCCCCATCGCCCCTCCATACTGTTGTAAACCATGCGAATGTGTAGAAAGGGTCTGTGAAATTAATTATACTGTGAGTGCTTGGTAACCAAATGAATTGTAAATTGTACATTATTAAAACAACATCAGAGCACCGACTGATCTATTATTCTTTTGGGAAATGTAGGAAGATAAGAGCTTTGTATGCTTTAGGGGTCTTTCCAGCCACCACACAGCCAGCTTTGTAAGAAAAAATGTGGCAATACTTTGTTACTGTCTGAGTTGCAACTGACACAATACTGTATTGTTTATTTTTATTACTTTGTCTCATATTTAATATATATAAGATAGTATACAGTACCAGTGACATATACATGCCCAGTCCCCTTCTGTTTATCCTGTTTCAGATGGTATTTTGGATTAACCACCCTCACTTGTGTCAAAAAAAAAATCTGTAGGTGCAGAAAAATGAGATAAATATTAAGCAGCGTGCCCTTTTTGCACAAATCATGTAACTAACAAGATGCACAGCTATTGTTAGCCCAGTCGTTTTGCCTGCACCTTGCTCCTTGCTTCCTACCTGCCTTTTAGCTTCTGGGAACTGTAAGAGGGCTTGGTGGGGAGCCGTATCTTCAGAAAAAAAACTGTTAAGTAATAACAGGGAAGAAAAGGACTATGAGTTTAGGTGTGCATGCATGTTTTCCTCCCTTTCTTCCACAATGCATGCCCCCCCTTCACATTCCTCTCATGCAGTAGCTGATATCCAGGAGATCTGTTTCTCACACGTGCACCAGCATCTTCTGGGATACTACAGACCAAAACCCACATGCCTGCCTTCATAGGGATGCTAGTTTTTTGTATGACTCCTTATAGGCAGTCCCCCCAACACATGATGTAATGGTCCTTTTCACCCCTTGCCTCCAGCAGAAAGGTGTGTTGAGCAGGGGTGTGTATGGGAGAAAGGGAGAGCGTTATTTTTTTTTTTTAATGCCTCTTTTGAAGAAACGGAGGCGGTAGCTACTCCAGCATAAGCTTTTCCCACAAGGTCTCCTTTATATTCCCTCCTTGAAGGAAGATGCACAAGAGTATGCCCTATCCGTGCAGCTGCTTGCCAGTGAAGAGGAGAAACAGCTGGAGACACATCCTCCTCCCTCCAGCTGGAGACACATCTCCCGACCAAGCTGCTCAAGGCAGAGACACGTTGGTTCCTACAGCCACCTCATCAGTGGTCCCATACCAATGGGCAAACTTTGGGGGTTGGTTATTATACACTAGAGTAACCCTCAGTGTTTCTTTTCTGGTGCAGAGGACCAGCGGCAGCCAGTCACATCCTCTTTCCTTCAGAGAAGGCCTATCAGAAAAAAAGTTTTCCTCCGACTGCAAGACCTAGACAGGCATTCAGCAAAACTCACAACTTCAGTAGTCAAAGAAATTACTGCAATTTGAATGAAGACTCATTTAAAGTAGTCCAAAGAATTTCAGGACTTGGTCTGCCCTCTATTCAGGCGCTGGAGACAATGAAATTTCCCTGGCTAAGATATCTCCATAGCGGAGTAGGGCATCTTTGCTTGTTTTCCAATTTTTCAAAATTGAAAGAGGAGAGAACTTATATTTTAGAGATTTTGCATTCTTCGGAACAACTCTCCTAACTCTATCTAATAGTATAAAAGGCGGCGGTGCCTTTCTCCTCATTCGTCAGCCCGGCAGGAGTCCCTAGCACCCTCCGGGCTGGGAGGCCTCCGCTCCCCGGGCAGCATCTCTGCCAGGGGGTGCACTGCGCCCTGGAATTCAAAAGAGGGCAGCATTTTACTTAGGCTCCTTGAAAGGCAGGGGCCGACTCCAAGGCTGTAGAAGAATGTCAGCGAGTAAAAACCGCCAGTCACAAAACATACGCATCACGTTCGGGAAAACTTGGTTTCATGGAAGAAATGCTGTGTTCCTAGGACTTTGTATTTACAGAAACAACAACAACAACAAAGCTCTTCATTGATCAACAATATTAATGTATACACACCGTCTGTGTTCAAGGGATTCTTCGCGCAGTCTGTCGTGGAGCTGTAATGCTGTCTCTGCAGCACACGGCAATGATTTTGCCACCAACTTTTGCACTGCGATAGTCAACTAATAGTAGATTGAGGCATCACGGATAAATACTGTATATGAATGAAGTGTTAAACTGTGCCTGAGGTGATGAAAGAATCCACTTCTCTCTCATTAAAGTCCTGATTCAATGAAATTCTTCAAACTATGCCTAAAATGTTACCAGGCTGTTATCTTTGATTACTTAAGTATCTGCTTAAACGTGGCAAAGCCCATCCAAAGCAAAGAGTTTTGTGATGCAACCCCAAAATACATTAAACATGCAAAGAAAGATCCAAATGCAACTGCTCATTTTAATCCAGAAGCCTGGACCTTCGTGATCGAGAGTATGCTTCTTTCAGCTGACCTTGACTTACCTTCTGTTTGTGAAGAGTCCACCCAGCGTTTGCTCTGCTTGAACAGCAGCATAGCATTGACTTTTACAAGGAAATTCTAAGGAACGAGATATATTTAAAGTACATGCTAGATTGTAAAATTTAGAGGGCACCCAAGCGTAATACAACATTTTTTAGTTCACCCCCTACTCAACATTTGGTGAAATGTTACCCTCCTGAAATAACTGTACCGTCAGCACGGTCTCTGCCACATTCAGCCAGATTGCCTGAATCACTGAAGAGCCCAGGACAGGGCAAATACCCATTTTCCTTCTCCGTTTGCATCTAACAAATAACAGATGTTGCAGGATTGAAGGCGCACACCTGATGTGACTAGCAAGGGATTTCTAAAATATTTGTCCTACGATGACAGCCACCCTGCTATTAAGCACTTACTTAATGAAATCTGTACACGGGGAAATGTTGAAGTTGTGGCAATTCTGCTTAAGAAGGAGCAAGGTGCTTGAAATAAAGGTTTCTTCTGTGATCTCAGGCTAAATCTGCATTACCAGAAGGATGCAGACCCAAGCTTGAGGATACTTGCTTCCTATCCACCTTAAACACCCACTAAAGGATCCCCGAAGGAGCCTGTCAAACCCAGGACTTGGTGCCGCTGTCCCCACAGCCGCTCGCCCTGCTTCCCCTCGGGTGGCAGCTCCTGCCACGTGGCTGTCCCCACGGTCCCCGAGATGCGCCAGCCGAAGCCTTTCGCATCGGCCGGAGGGAATCTGGCACGGCATATCCAAGCGAACCTGCCAGGAAGCAGGGTCAGCCCTTTGCAAATAAACCCTGCCTGATCTGAGTAACACAAATGGACGCCTGGAAGATTAATTCAGCCCCTGTAATAATACAACTACTGTTTGCACAAACTGGTGGCATGCAATAGTTTCTTATTAAAATACTCAGGATACGCATTAAGATGTCACTAAACAAAGTAGAGCGTAAGGACAGGGAGAGAGAGCGCAGAATTTCCTTGCTTACAATTTGCCACTTTTTCATCAGATTTAATATAAAGCTACGAGCAGTATTGTAAATGGACCAATGAGTTGTCTAATTGTCTAGAACACCCTCACGTAATTTATATCATCTCTTAATTTCTGTTTTGTAACCTCCATAGCTGTCTTCAGTGAATCATAGCGTATATCTCTACTCCGAGAGCATATCAGGGTATGATTTTTCCCTTTGTTTCCCACTTTCCCACAGTGGAAACATGCAAATTTCAGCAAGGTATGTACCTACTGCATTAATCCTTTTTGATGCAATTCCAGTCAGCCCTTTAAAAGTAGAATCCCAAACATTATTTTTACTGTTTCCATTCTCTATTGTGGCATACAGTTTTCTTGCTGAAAGGATATCCATCTAACTCTACACACACACAGATGAATACACACTGGAATCATAGATACATATCAATATAACACACATCACAGACTGGAAATACATTATTAAAATTAACTGCATTACAGAGGTTAGATGTATAGACAAAACTGCTGAGGTACTCGACTCTCCCTATTCCAAGGTGCCTTAACACTCGCCGCAAACCTGCCATCCCTTTGTAATGCAGTCCTGAGATATCTAACCTGCTTTCTCTCTTCCACCAATGCAAATCAGCAGCAAAGTTGTCTGCGGAGGAGCGGAGGCTGGGGGATAATTGTGGGCTGGCTGGTAATCTATCTGGAGCTGCGTGTACAGTGGGTCCGCTCACCGAATTTTTAGCGTGCGTAACTTCTCAGGGTCTTTTCCAGCAGGGAGTTAGAAAGCGAGAAACAACAAAACTGGTTTAATGCACCAGGTAAATCAGACCAGCTCATTGTGAAACGTATCACCGCACATGATTGTTATGATAATAAACGCGGGTGAGCTCTGGTTATTACATGCACGGCCCTGTACTAACTGCTCCCTACCGCTCGCCCGTTCTCTCACTTTAGCAACACCCCACACACCTGTTCAAATAATATTACTATTACCTTGTGTTGACACCACATCCACCCTTTCCTTTCATATAATAAGAGCTCCTGGTGAACTGTAAATGGAAAGCTTGCAGTAGCAGAAGCCGATTGTTTACCTGTCTCCAGTTTGTTGCCACAGATACTTGGTCGGGAGAAGGGAACAAAGATCAGTTTGACATCCTTGTTAAGCAGGATTTGCCCCCCATCTCACCCACAAAAGGTTACGAGTTGCTATTCAAGCCTGAGCTCCACAGGTGTGCCATCACACCTGTCTGAAAGAAAACAAAATATAGTTTGTTTCAATATGGCTATTGCCCCAGCAAAATAAAGAAGACCTTGCCCTGCAACACAGACACAAGCATTTGTTTTAATATTTCAGTGAATCCCAGCAAACACAGACAGATATCCCTGTTTACATTTAGTGTTCAAGCTAAACACAACGCAAGTGCCCCCAGCAATTGATGACAGTGAGCATCTGACCCTGCTGTACCTGCTAAACTCATGGCCAAACTCATGGCAAAACTCAACTCAAACCCCATCTTGCAACACGAAAGAGGATTTTATAACTCTCCAGGTGTTTATGCCAGGCCTTAATCCCAAACTCACCGAGATGAACAGAAGACTGAGCCCAAAGCCAAGATGGGGACGGGTTTGGCCTCACCATTTACTTCCTTCACCGTTCAGCTCTGCCGGAGCTGCTGCTGCTATTGACTCGCATGTAACTCTTCGCATAGAGAGTCATCATGGTTTTAGAATAAGGGAAAGTTAAAAGTGCCGAGCCCTGGTGCCGTTCTGCTTGGTCGAAGGCTGCACCCAACTTCTTACGCCAGTGACGACAGTGTAGGTCTGGGGTAAATTGGTAAAAAATGGTAAAACCTAGCTCCCAACGGAGGCCTGGACAAGGAATAATAGGATTTTGTCCATGCAGAGCAGAGCACCACAGAGCCCTAAATGTACCCATTCATTTATATGAATTTGCCATTCGACATCTGCTGAAGGTGATGGAAAGACTTTGGTGGGCATTTGATCAAGAGCTGAGTCACTGGAGTTTCCAACGCTTTAGGTAGAAGCATTTTTCACCAAAAAGGGCTAACGAGAACAATTTGCCCATTTTCCAGCTAAAGCAGTGCTCTGTTTCTGTTGCTTTACATTCGTATTAAAAGCCTTATCCATTGCTGCTTCCATTATGGTTTAAACAGCGCTGTTTGTAGTCAGCTGTAAGAAGGTGTCCCTGCATTTAGGAAGTGTGGTAGATGCATAGCGCCAGCTGGTTTGGAAAGAGTTTGTATACTGGGCTGCAACTTATGTAGAGAAATGTCCTTGAGGCAGGGAGCATGTTTTATTTATTGTTTTATTTATTGCATATGCCAAGTAAATGGAATCCCAAATTATGAAGATACAAAACACAGTGTGGGTATTTATCAGCACTGAATGTTTTTATGTGCTCCAAAACAACTTGGGGTTTCCCAGCTGACTGTGAGCAGCTTGCTGGTTTTGAAGATCTAGCACCTTTGGAACTGAAGGGACATGCTGAATTTTAAGCACTTGGAAAGTGAATTAATTGCATGGACAGCAACATTTTCCCCCTTCTTTTTTTTTTTTTTTTTTTTGTATGCTCATCAATAGCAAATGATGAAGCCTCTGGGGGGTATTAACACAAGTAAACTAAACACAGGAGTGGGGCTGTTTAAACAAGGTGAGACAAAAGCCTTCATACTACAAGCAAATTACTTTGATAGCAATTTTTTTATGTTTCCACCTCTATTGTTGCAGACGTCTGCATTTAAATAGGAACTTTATCTTTCTCGGCCCAGGTTCTCCTCCTTCATTAGCCTGCACTGAGGTCACAGGCCCTCTTATCTCGTGGGCTACTCCTGCAAGGGCCTGGGAGCTCTGCCGAGTTCCCCTTGCAGCTTTCTGTTGAGGTGGGGATATAACTCTTGCCTGCTCCCCCACCCTCTGAGAATAGGAAAGGATTTTCCCTGACTAATAGCTGCAGAGGCATGAAGTCATCTGTGTGCATGCCTTCATTTCCATGTGTCCTGCACCTTCACACCTGCCCCCGGCTGCGCTCGCTGCCTGGCATGGAGCCCCCAGAGCTGCACCCAAAAAAAAACCCAAACCCCCAAAAACCCCTGCTGGCACTTGAAGCCCTGGGGCAGCTCACAAACTAGTGCTGCTCCTACTTACCTGCTGAGCCTGTCCTGTATATGGACCAAGAAACTGCTTCCTCGTTAAAGCCGGAGAAGGCAATGTCGTTTTGCACCATTGCTCTCCCAGCACTGCGATGCTCCTGCAGGGATCCCCCAGCCTCTGGGCGGCCACAGCAGAAGTCAAAGGGAAATGCTTGGCCCGTGGCACCCTGTCCTCCTGCCCCTCTGAGGCCAGGCACTGCTGCTCTCCCAAACCCCCCCGAGGATTCGTTACGTGCACTGCAGCCCACACACATAACCAGTTTCTGGACGTGTGTGTTTCCAGGGCTGGTGGAGAAGGTAGAGGGGAGCAGAGGAAGGAGTCTTAAAAACCAGATCCGAAATGGATGTGTGTTACACTCTCACGCATTTGAACTATTCTTTCCTGTTTCCACATTTTCACGGAGATCTTTCCAACCTGCTGAAAAGGCTGAGCAATATTAGTTTTGAAATATTCTAAACAAGGTATAGATGTTAGCCTGCTACAAATATAGACACCGTCATCTCTGAATGAAGCGATAGCCTGTTGAATAAATAATACATATTAAAAAATGTCTGAATAGGAACTTACAGGATAAACTGTAACAGCTTCAAAGGAGCCATTGATCTATGGAGTACATAATGTGCATGTTAAAAATCATTGGAATATTTATTTACATGACACACGGCTCAGAAGAAGCCATTATGGTCCTTAAGTAAATTATACATGTTGTGAAAATTGTCAAAGTGCTTCTTTTACCAGAAACGAGTGTATCCTGTCAGTTGATAAACACATTATCTTTAAAAAAAAAAAAAGGCAAGCAAACCCAAGGCTAAAAGAAGGTTAAGACAGAAAAGGGAAAAAAAAAGGGGGAAGAAAATAAAAACCAACCCTCGTACCATGTCAAAGTGTGTTCCATGCCCATCAAAGGAAGAAAAGCCCGAGCTGCCCTGCCCCGCGTCCCGCTCAGCTCTGCCATCGGTCGCACTTCGCGCGGGGAGGGCTGCACGCCCAGGGCTCTTGCGGAGGGGCTGCTCGTGTCTCTGTGTGCCAAAGTCCTGGGCGCCAGCTCTTCTCCCTACAGGCCAAGAAATGACAAATGGGGACTAATTCGTTCCAGCCACTGCCATGTCCTCTACTTTGAAATAAGCTGCCAGAAGAGTGCTCTGCTTTCCCCGCCCATGTCCCTCTGATGGTGGTGGGGGACAGCCGGGGTACCACAGCCCACCAGCACTGTTTCCACCTTGGTGTACGGGGAGGTGCTTTTTATGGCTCTTCTTACAAGTCCTCAACTGCGTCAGCGCAGCCAAGCGCTGGTTGCAAATGGTCTTGCCTCCCCTCACGCACCTTCAAGAGGGGCAAAACAGGGGGGAAACATTGCCTTGCAATACTTAGGGCGCCCGGCAGCCGGGCCCATCGCTCACCAGCATCTTTCCAATGACTTCAGCTTTGTGCTTGTGCCTGAGCGCAGCACTCGGCAGGGTTGGCACCGCTCCTTCCCCAGTGCTCTGTGGGTGACACGGCGCTTTCCCGGCAGATGTTTTGCTGAGGAGGAGGGATGCCAACTTAGAAAATCCCCACTCCTGTCCACGTTGCTGTGATCGCACGGCAGTCTACACCGTAGCCTGGCCCCTGTGAATTTTTTTACCAGGCCGTGAAGGGGAAAAGGTTTTTTGTCAAGGAGGCATGGCCAGGACATGGTGGCTGAGGGACCGGCTCTGGCCCATGTGATGCTGGCGCTCAGCCGGCAGCTGCCTGCAGTCGAGCTCCCGAGCGCTGCGGAGCCCCGGGGCACCCGGTCCCCAGCTCAACTCAGATGTGCTCCGAGGGCTGCTGCGTGCAGGCCTGCTTTGGGCGTTTGGGAAAGCAGGCTCTCCTGGTAGGCAGAGCATGCAAGTTTTCTCTTATGCAGGAATAAGAGTAAAGGATGGATTTTCTAATGCAAGAGAGCAAGCAGTTGTACGGGGGGAATATATTTAGCCTGTGTTTTCAGATCACATGTTCTGGGACTGGAGAGCAAAACATTTTCAATACTGTTTTGGAAGCACGCTATTTAGTATTGCAAGCCTTACTATTGGAGAAGCCAGTAAATTGCGTTGCATCTAGAACAATTACTTGAATAGCTTCTACTGTGGTTTCTTCTTTCCAACTGCAAAGGTTTTACAAAAATGTGACTTCTACAGCTACAGAAGCACTGAAAATACAAATAATGGTAAAGTGCTGCTCTGCATTTGCATAAACCTGTTTATCCTATACATGGTTTATTCATTAACTCTCAGAACAACCAGCAGGACAGCTATGGCATTCCTTATGACCGCTTTGCTTGTGGCTGAAAACACAAGAACTGCTTAAAAGCAACACCGCATGGTTTAGAAAGTGAAAATAAATACCATTCCCACGTGAAACAGCGGGGAAAATGTAGCTATCACTGCAAGAGCTGGCATTTGGCTTTTACGTGGAATGAACACCTCCTATCGTTTGGAAATTTCAGAGGGGAGTCTCAGCATCTGCAAGGACTGGGACCTCCGCACCGCCGCTCACCAAAACGAACATGCAGCATTAGCAGTATCCATCGCTGCGCTCTGCAGACAGCATACGAGCTGGGGACGGAAAACACCTAGATCGCTCATCTATTCCTCCTCGAGACCACTTTCTAGTCCTTTACAATTTCAGCAGCCCAAGCAAGAGAGTCCTTGCAGCCTCTACTAGCAATGTGTTTCCGAATCGGCTCCTCCTTAGGAAGGCTTTCCTGATAATCACCCCAGCTTTCCCTACGCTTCCTTTCTTACCCAAACCATAATCCCCCTAACAAAGATGAAGTAAAAAACACGAACGCGTTTTGCCTGCTTCATCTCCCTGCTTCTATAAAGATGAGAACATGTTGCCACTGGTACATTACGAATGGAAAACTGCAAGTTTGATTGACAGCCGGTGACTTGCTCAAGGTCACAAAAGAGCCTCAGTAGCAGAGCTGGGAACAGAATTTGGTATCCTAATTCCTAATCTGGCAGCCTCACCACAACTCTCATCACGCAATCAAAAAGCTCCTTTTAAGGAATGCTTTTGTGACTAAGAGAAAACCCAAGGCATTAGAGGAAAAAGTCCTTTTAATTTGCCTTTGTTCAAATGTTCACGCATTTTGTTATATGGAAAACATGATTTAAACAAGATATGGGATTAAAATACGATGAAAGACTCTGAAATCTTCGACAAACAAAAGTAAGTACGGCTGTGTTTAGGACTGTACTGATTCCAGCCATTAGGAAGCGAGCGATTAGGTATTCCTTGCTTACAGTTTCATACATAGCATAAGGAATAAATCAAGACCAGCAGCTACTAGGCTCTGATAGAGCTTTTTTGAGTGTTATATGCAGGCTTTCACATTTCTCAAGAATACGGCATAAGAGGAAGAATTTTCACAGCTCTTTAATAAGACTTCATTTTCTAAAGGCCCCAACTTGTTGCACCGCAACAGTTTTTTAAAAAACAAAACCAAATCCTCAAGCCGCTAAACTCAATGGGAGATTGCCCCGACCCGAAACAATGCGGGATTTGATACGCTCTCCCTTGAAGAGTAGTTCAGCGATTTATCAGCTCGCCCAGGATACACCAGCTTTGATATGTAGAAATTCTGCAAGCTAGTTTCATATTTTAAGACAGCACCTTTTGCTCGCTTCCTCTGCTGTGTAACAGAATACTGTGATTTGGCAACAGTGGATAGACGCAAATGAGGGTATTGAGAACTAATGTTACTGAAAAGCTGTATACAAAATAAGCTGAGCTATACAACCTAAAGTAAGCTTGAGACTACAAATATTAATAGGATAAACAAAGAAAACGAATGTAAATTTAAACTATTCCTTTGAAAAAATGTTGCTTTTCTTTTTTTAAACACCGTAACAATTCCCAAACTGCAGTAAAAAAATCCTACTGATAGCATTCTTACTGTCATCGAATTAGCTGGAGATGCAGGATGAGAGGTTCACGACTTAATTTTACAAGAACATGTATTTTGCTGGTTAAACTGCTACTACTATAACATCCAAGCTGAGGGAAAACAACACAGGGACCCCACTCCCCATCCCGCAAGTCAGGGCTCAGCCTGTGAAATGCCCCTGCCTTCAACGCATTTGCAGTGGCAGGAGGCTTTATGGTTTGCAGATGTGTTAGCCACTTTTTGATTTGATCTTTACACAATTATTTTGATTAATAAAATGTTCATCTTGTTGACATTATCGCTGTAGTCAATAGCTAATGACCCCAGTAGTTAATTTCCTTATAAATATTTAACTTCGTAGAAGTCATCCCTTGGGTTATAGTACTTTTGACACTTGCATAATCTGAAACAAATCCTCTCTTTTTTTAGTCAAACAGACCATGTCACACACACAGTTGGCTAGCTATTTACAAAGCACCCAATTAAATCCTACTTAATTCCCCCACTCTGAAAATCCCGTTTCACTAGTGCACAGGCTACTGATCACACAAGATGAGCACCTTTCACTGAGCCTGGATGCGAGTTTACAGTCTTTAAGACTTGGTTGTACAAAAGCCTGCTGTAAAATGAATTCGCCCATCAAATGGCATGTACAAAAAAAGTGAAGAGAATGCACAAATTCAGAGGATTGAAGAAATAAGCTGAAGAATCACAGTTAAAGACAGGTAAATCTAGTTTAATGTTCACATGTAGTAGTTACACATCACAGAGATTAAACAGGATTTTAACTGTAACATAGCTGCAGTGAAATGAAAGTCATTTTGTACTAGAAAAATAATCTTGAAGCAGTTATCAGATTTTTGGTCTACTTAAGTTCATTTTAAGATGAATTTACATCACTGATCGTAATGACTTTGCCCTTGCACCTTTCTGCAGTTCGGTATTAATACTCTTTGGACGAAGGAAACAGCAACTGTTTTTGTTAATGGTTTGCCCTTTGGTTGCAAGCAGAGAACTGTTTTCACTTTTTAAGCAATTAATAGGCTGTAGGAACACAAGTTTGCAGTAAAACCTTTTGGTGTTAAATGAAGTTCCAGCACAAATTTCTTGATCTGATGCAACAGCAGATTTTTAAAAAAGCTGATTAAAGATCTAAAGCATTGCCCCCATAATGCAAAAACTAGATAGAATTTGTTTTTCTATTCTCAGTAAAAAAACCACTACATCTTACTGCTACTTTTATAGAATGCACTAAAAACGCCTGTGCCTAAATGACAAAAGTGTACTCTCAAAATGTATTATAATACACTTACAAACATTTTAAGTCTAGATTGAGGAAAACATGTTTGTATGGACTCCAAACAAGTTTATTTGCAATTAGACATCTCATGCAATCATGCAGGACTACTAGCTATAGCTGTAACTTCCAACTCTAAACAACATTTGGGGACAAAAAAGCCCTAAACATTCAAGATATTTCCATATTAGCAGCTCCGTACTGGAGCCATAGTTTTCTAAAGAGATATTCCCACAGATTTAAAAAAAAAAACATACACACCTTTATAATATTTACAAAAAATATTTAATTAAAAATATTTTATAATTACAGTAGTCTATTAAAGCATATACTTTTTTCACACTTATAGAACATCTCTATATATACACAGTATGAAATGTCACTCATTTATCTATACAATATGTAACATTCCTGCAGGGAGAAGAAAGTTCCCTGGGCCCCAATAAAATCCATCTATTTTAAACAATAGATGTCAAATATATCTACAAATGCTCTGGTAGATTAGTAAAGCTTCAAGATCCAGCTGCTCGGTCCCTTAAAAGAGTTACAACGCGCTTCTAAAGTCTGGTTTAGGCTCGGGTCCTCTATCCCGGGGCAGAGTCGCCACTTTTCCTGCTCGAGTCCGAGACCCTCCTGCCACCGCGGGGGACACCGCTCGCATCTGGTCGGAAACGAAGAGAAGAGATGGGGGGCGGGGGGTGGGGGGTGGGGGGAGGGGACCGCTACGGACGTGCAAAACGGTGAAAAGGCTGGCTTCGCCGGGATGAAGCATGGGAACGGCTCGGGGGGGGTTGGATGGCTCCTTCCTCCGGGGCGGCGGGGCCGGGCCGGCCCCCCCCGCCCTCGCCGCCGCCCGCCCCCCGCGGTGCCTCTGCGCGGCGCCGCCGCCGCACACCTGTGGGAGAGGAATGAATAGAGGGGGTGTGTGAACCGCTCCGCTCCAGACCGGCTGGCGCCACCAACACAACACAAGACATGCTTGATCAACAACCCAAAACAAACCAGGTCAAACAACAACCGCAGCTCCCAGGCTGGGCCAGGCGGAGGGATGCGCAGCTGCACGCCGCAGCCAGAAGCGCTTCGGGGGGGAAGGGGGGGGGGGATGATTTAAAAAAAAAAACCAACCCTGGTAATTAAAGAAAATAAGATAACCACCCGGTAATTAAAAATAAAACCCCAAGCCTCCTGCAAATACTTCTCGCCGAGCTCAGGTCCCCCTCCAGCAGGCTTCCCGGCGGGATGCGGTGCGGCCCCGCCGAGCCCGGGCGCTGCGCTCCCCCCCGCCCCCCCGCCCGCAGACGCCCGGCACTCACCTGGGGAGCGGCGGTCAGCGGCAGAGGATGCTGTCCCCCGGCTTGTTAACAGAGCCAGCCTGCGCAGCAACGGAACGCGGCAAGTTAGAGGTGGGGGTTAAAAAAGAAAAGAGACGGAGATCGCCCCCCAGACCCCCCCGCCCGCGTACAGGGCACTGCCACAGCCCTGCCGGGGAGCGCTCACGGGAACCCCCGGCCGCAGGGGGTGGCCGGGCGGGCACCAGCCCGGGGGGACCGAGCAGAGGGGGCCGGGGCAGCGCTGCCGGCGGGCGGGCGCCCAGCGCCGGGCCCGGCGCGCCCGGGCGCGGGGGGGAGCCCCGGGGGCACGGGGCTGCCGGTGCACGCCGCTCCCCGCGCCTCGGCTGCAAGCGCCCCCGGGCTGCCGCGGGGGGTCCCGCGGCGGGGAGACGCTCCCCGTTTCCCCTCCCCAAAGGAAGCTGCGCCGAGGGCGTTAAATGTGCACAGCCCCCAAACCCGCTCATACTCGCTCCGCTCCGCGGAGGGCTGGGAAGCGCAGAGCGCCCGCGTCTGCTCCGGTGTGTGCGAACACGCCGATTGCAGCTACTCCCTCGAGAGGCTGCAATTACACGGTAAACACCGTGCGGGTGCCTGCCTGCACCGAGGGGATGCAGGCACCCACCGCGCAGCGCCGGGGCACTTCTGCGCCCGTCGGCCCCGTCCCCTCCGGGGGCTGCGGCCCCTCGGCAGAGCCACGGGGCCGGCGGCGGCGGCGAGGCAGCACCGGGGCGCTCCCGCGGCGGCCGGCGCCGACCGCCGGGCCATGCCGCTGCCCTCCTCCCCGCTCCGCACCCCGAACTGCGGGCTGGCGTGGCACGCACCTCTTACCGGGTCAGTGTTGAGGGCTGTCAGCGGGGTCCTGGGGGTGCCCGCGGGACAGCTGCCCGGGTGCAGGGCGGGCGGCTGCTGCTGCTGCCGGAGCAGCGCCGGGTGCGTCTCCAGAGCCAGCTGCAGGTCGAGGATGTAGTCGATGACATGCTGCAGGATCTCCACTTTGCTGACCCTCTTGTTGGGCGGGATGGTGGGCACCAGCTTCCTCAGCCGGCTGTAACAGTCATTCATATCGCACTGCAGGCAGAGCGCCGCCGGCTCCTCGCCCGACGGCGGGCCCCCCTTGCAGCCGCTGTGCTCGGCCAGGCACCGCAGGGCCGGGTGTCCCCCGCCGCCGCCCGCCACGCCGGGCTGCGCCTTGCGGCTGGGGTGCCGGACGGGACTCACGGCTTTCATGGTGCCGCAGGGAGGGAGGGAGGGAGACCTCCCTCTCCACCACCGCTGCCGCCTCCCGCGACCTCGGGCAGCCGCACACGCACCGCCCGCAACGCAACGGGAGTGGGGCACGGCCGCAGCCTCGCTGGCGTTACCGGCGGACTCCCCACCCCCCGGGGGATGTGAGAAGAGGTGCTCGCAGGGCCGTGCGACAACACCAGCACCGCCAAAACACCTCTCCTTCCGCAGCTGCGACCGCCTCTGCCACCGCCGCTGGCCGCGCCGCCCCTTATATAGCGCGGGGCGCGGGCGGGGCGCGGCGGGCGGTGCCGCGGCGGGGCAAGGCGAGCGCGGCGCGGGGAGCGAGGGGGGGCGCCGCGGCGCCGCGCCGCAGCCAATCAGGGCGCCGCGTCCCCCCTGGAACGCGGCGCCGGCCAATGGCGGCGGGGCCGGGGGGACGGCGGCCCTGCTGGAGGGGGCGGGCGGCTGGCGCTGACCCCCGCGGGGAGGAGGCGGCGGGGGGGGAGGAGGAGGAGGAGGAGGAGGAGGAGGAGGAGGAGGAGGCGGAGGAAGGCGGTGCCGGGGAGGAAGGACTGCGGGAATGCGGGCGGGACCCGCCGCCCAGCGGCTCCCGGCGCCGCCCCCGCGGTCCGGCGCGCTGCTCCGCGGGGGCGAGCGCAGCCCCGAGCGACCGGCGCCGCTCCCCGCCGCCCGCCCGCAGGCAGGCGGCCGCCCCCGCCCCGGGGAGGCGGGTGGCGTCTCCTCGGGTCGTGAAACGCGTTGTTATCCTCTCGGTGTCGGAGACCCAGCCCGGCTTCACACGTATTTTGAGGGACTTCGGGACGCCGGTATAAAGGCAGGGAAAATCCTAAGCAAAACTTGAGGGGGGGGGGGAGGGAGGGGGGGGGGAGAGGGGGAAGGAGGAGGGTTTAGGGACTTCAAGGAAAGCAGTGCCTGGGAACATTAAATTAGAGCACATAACTATTAAAAATGCATGGAGATGGAGTATTTAAAATTCCTCCATGACATATAATATTAATCCGTTTTATGTAAAATTCATACCTGTAACTTAATTTGGTCCATTAATGCACCAGATCACGTATTAGTAGATGTACCATGTTTTAAATATGATGCTGGAAATGTCCAGAGTTCTGTACTTTGAGACAGAGCATTAAAATTAACAGACACATACTCCCGAGTCCTGCTTAAGTCATCTTGTGGCAGATTGTAACCTTTTAATTTAATAATGCAGTGTTCAAACTTTCTGTTCATTCCTGCTAAGGATTAAGAGCCATTGCATATTTGAATGGGAGGCTGGTGGAAGAAACTGAGCGCCCGATCCTACAGATGCTGCAGCGCTTCGAGCTCTCTCTGAGTGAAGTAGGGCTGATCGCTTGGGCAAAGGACTGCAGGAAGGAGTAAAGGCTGCAGGATCTGCCCCTAAGCTTGTAGGTCAAAGCCAACAGAAGGGAGGAAATCCATAATGGTGATTAATGGTTGCATGTCCCCTCAATGCTTACTCACAACGGGTGGTATATAAAGGATACAGTGGGAAGCTGTCAAACCCAGAACTTGAATGAGCAGTGAGACTGGATCATCTGAAGTGTATAGTGAAGCACACTTTCATTCTCTCTCACCCTTTAAAAACATATGTTTTGAGGCTCTGCTTACAAATACTCACATTCTTGTTTTCCTTATTTTGTCCCATATTTACCGGTGCCATCCATGGCAGTTGGGCTCCTCTAGGCACAAAAACTAAGCGCGTGGTGTAAATGTTTGTCTGACTGAGGTCTAGATTTGTATGCTACATCATGACGACATGATGGGAAGACGTATTTCCATTAGCTACAGGTTGGATGACCCCAATTCTGCTGCACTCATTGCTTTTATTCTGTGAAACTCCACTCCCTGCAGCCTCCAAGTCTCACGAGGTGGAAATATATATGGGCCTTAAAGCATACATTATGGTTACACTTTGTTTCCTGGTAATATGGATAGTGTTGATGTGCTGTCTAAAAAAATATTATTTGTTAATTATAGTGAGCATGCAGGCTCAAATCTTGCTGGTCCCATTTAATTAAAATCTGCGTGAAACTAGATACACTGTAATATTGCGTTGTTCCGTTTGTACTGAATCCTGCCGGGGAGCTCGTCTGATCTCACTGGAAATCTCTGGGAAACCCCAGTATGTAACTGGTTCCCCTTTAGCTCTCCCAAAGCTAATTTGGACATATTATTTCTGTACACACACACAAACTCAGACACACACACACACACACTGTAGCAGCACTATAGCAAATCCACTGAGGCCACATTGGCTCTTGAAGATGATTCAGGATTTCTGGAAACCCGTGAAGAACCACGATATGCCGCAGACCTCTTTTTCCATCGGGCTACTTCCACCGCAGAGGGAACGAAGGGAAATCCGAGGGTCTGTAAGGATTGTTGAACTTGCGACGAGGACTGTGTGCATTCGCATAGCTAACGTATCACGGTAGAGGTATGTGGGAGAGGGAAAAACAGCCCTCCCCTCCAACTATGGCATAAATATTCAGGGGATTTCCTCTAGTAACTCCCTTTGATACATGGAGTTGATACACGCTAGTCCGACATGCTCTGCTGAACAATAGGCACCAATTCCCTGTTAACAACTGGCCTGCTTTTGCTCTCCTTGAAGTCAATGGGAGTTTTGTTATTGACTTAAGTGGGAGCAGGTTGGGCCGGCTGCTTTTTCAAAACTTAGATTGGATGTGCACCAGATGCTAAGTAAATTGCTCTAGAAACGGGTTGGAAACCCCAGAATGTTAGCCATGGAGGTAGGCCTAGTGAAACTCCTGATCCCTGAAGACCTACACAAGAGAGAGGGGCAGTGGCTGCTGTTCATGCTTTTGTCCTATTAACAGCAATATTTTTCATGACATGAATATATAGGGATTAACGCTCCTGTTTTTCACCAGACCAAGTCTGGATTTTTAAAATAAATTCTGTGCATCTTTAAGCATGTGGTCCCTTCCTGGCTGGCTGGAGGAGTTCATCTGTCTTGGCTGGGTTTTTCTCTGCTCTCTTCCCACATCCTGAGTCAAGATTCATTGCCATTGTAACCAGCTCTTGCAATATTATCACAAGATCCTTGGTAGTGCTTGAATGGACCAGTTTGGTCTATTAAAAGAGAATTGATGAGTTCAGATCACATCGTAGGTGCTCTCTGGAGCTTAAAAAGGCTGCTTTTGATTCAAAACCAAAGTAGAGCAAGCTAAAAATGAAAATGTAATGACTGGTTTTGTATCCTCTTTGTGATGAGGATAACCCCATTGAACTCAATGAGAATACTCTCAGGAGTAAAGGAGGTGGAATTTGTCGGCACAGGTCTGTATATAGGAAAACGCCATTGACTCCAGCTGAAAAAATAAACCTGAGACATTGACACTGCCTCTGGGCCATGGCACCAGGGGAGGGGGACGGTCCTTCCAAGCGCAGAACACAGGGGACGTTTCCTCCAGCACTCTGGATCCACAGATGTTTGTGCGTGATATGATGCCACTGAACCAACTGGTGCACGGGATAGTACCGCATTAGCTAAAATAGTCTCAGGACAGATAAAATTCGAAGGGAACACATTTAGGTATGCAGAGGGAAGCAAGCAGTCAACGTGGTTTCTTACACAAGGTTACTTGCTATACCTACCTTAAGAGGGCATGAAATGCACACAAATGCACAATGCATTTTTATTCTTAAGCAGGTTATGAAACAGTGGTTGAGTCAAGTGTCCCTGTTTTGGGGCTTGGGGCACACTGTATCGGAGCAGTGCGGTAAAATCCCAAGCTTTCCTTTGCTTGAGGCTGATAACTGGTGTGACAAGCTTCGTCCTGGTGGGCACAAAGATACGTGATACTGAGACCCCCTGCCCCCCATTCCTGTTGACTTCAGCAGGCAGCCAGAAGACTCAGGATCTCGGAGGAGCTGCTCAACATCTAGAAGGGCTGATCATTAAAAAAGCATTATAAATCTCTGAATGGTTTATGGTTTATGAGGGAAATAGCAATTGATTCCTCAGTGGTGCCATTACTCTCCATTATTGCTATCATTCAAATGGCAATAATGTTGGTTATTTACCTTCAATTAAAATATCTAGTTAGTTGTGATGTCATTTAAAATAGCACTATAATGTGTTTAGTGCTCCCTTACCAAACAC
Organism: Nipponia nippon; assembly: GCF_047370975.1. NCBI lineage: Eukaryota > Metazoa > Chordata > Aves > Pelecaniformes > Threskiornithidae > Nipponia > Nipponia nippon. The sequence goes on along the minus strand of NW_028262290.1, from coordinate 99,983,661 downwards.
CATAGATAAACTCCTCTTGGCAACAGGGGATAGTGATATGAAATGAAAAACAGGGTGGAGGAGTGAGGTGGAGGAAGGAATATGTAAACCTTTTTATTGGATTATTATTCCTACATGCCTATGTCCCCTTGGACAGCAGGCTGGATGTGAGACTGTAGGCTCCTTTGCCGTGCCATCCCACAGGTCCTCAGAATGGGTCAGGGAAGATTCATTGGGCATTTGGGGAGCACAGAGAAGTCACCTCACTCTGCAGACTACCAACAGACCAAAATCCATCGGTCTTCTGGTCCAGCTCCTCAGCAGGGACGATTCATTGTCAGAGCTCTTCCAAACTCTTTTTAATGCAAATCTTTTCCTCAAATAGCACGAGTCATTTTCTGTACTGTTCTCCCTATTTTCCTCAAATCCAAAATCTAAATACAACTCACAAACTTCACTTGATGTGGTAGGTTTTTTTCTTGTTCTCTGGTTATGGTCGTGAGAGAATTTTCTGTTTAATGAGAAAAGCTAAAAGATTCTCAATATCTTCACTTCCCCATTGCCCCCCGTGCATGAAATTTAATATAATATAAATAAAAAAATGTTTGTTGATAGCTCACAACAGCTCTTCACAGACAAAAGAGAATTTTAATTTTTTTTTTACACGTTCACATACTTGCCCAGTTTCGAGCATCCTTCTCATGACAGGAGCATACTTCTACCCACCTCTTAATGCTTTCCTTCAGCTTTGTATGTGACAGAAACAAAAAATTTCAGAGAGATGAGAAACAGATTAAAAAAACCCTTTCTCCATGGCTTGATGCTTATGTAAGCTCTTTTTTTACAGGAACATGGAAATAAATGCATAAAGAAATATTTTACCTCAATTAGTGGAGAGAACCAAAAAAGACTGTAACGGGGTTAGTATCTACAAGAGCTTTTCTTGCTGTGCTGCCTCCAGCATGGCTGCGTTGTAGAAATTTGTGCAAACCCACCTCCTCCCTTCGAGAGGCTGCGGCAGCAGACAACATTGGTATGTCACTGACAGATGCTCTGGCATTTTGCTGGTGGTTGTATGTCGGCTGAAGGCTAATGTCATTTAAGAAGGTTGCTTTGTTCAGGTGACCAGAAACACTGGGTTTGTTGGGTAATGTCAGACTTCTGCATTGACTAAAGCAAGCTTGTGGCAAGAAAGATAACTCGTGTTGACAACCTTCTGCAGTGTGGTCCAAATATAAGCAATCAAGATGCTTATTCTGGGGAAGGGGAAAATAATTTAGGAGTATTTGGAGCAGCTTCCTGAGGAACACTACATTAAACTGAGTTACATAGTAACAGATTGAATTTGGAGTCTTAACTTTAACTTTAATTTTATTTTGTGTAGATTTAGATCAGATTTATGTGCAATGTCATGCCCTTTGTTTGTAGACAGAAATCCTCAGCCAATCTGCCTGAAAACTGATGGTATGATACCGCCTCATATTATTTTCATGTTTGTTACGAGTTTGCATTAAGAGCTCTATAATCACACAAATAATACAGCCTACAGGGACAATGAGCAAATCGACCTAAATTAAATAAGTATCTGGATGTGTACATGCTCATCTGCATATGTTATCATTATACCAATGATACTGGTATTTATTTTCAGGGGACCTGAAAAGCTTCATCAGCAAAAGCAGTCTAAGTTCATGCCACAAAAAAAACCCTGCAGAAACAATACCAATACTTCGCAGTAATACAACATTTTACATTTTGAAAGCTAGTATTAACATGTTTGTTATTTGTTCTCCATGAGTGTTTTAAGGAATTCTTCAAAATCTTTGGGGTTTATCTTTTTTCATTTGTTTAAATTAAAAGAAGAATTCACCGCTCTCTCCCTGACTGTGAAGACAGCCTTTCCCACAGCGGAGGGACATCAAGGTAGACGGAGAGACCTTTGCTTCCTCTGCGTTGATGCAAATGCATCGATGTTTTCTGTGACTGCAGTCAGTTGGTTCTCAAAGTACTTTTATGGGTCGGTGTCACTTTCAGATACCACCTGTTTGCCAAATATTAATTTACAATTCTGCATCTTGCTTCATGCTAGTGACAGCCTGACCAATATTTAAAGCACTATAGAAAATGCTGTTTGTTGATTTGGTTCAGGTCACATTGGTGTCATCGCTAGGAACAGAAGTTAGAAAGAACTAGAAATTCAAGTCTGGTGGTTGGTTGTGTGGAGGGGCAGCTTTTCAATGTGTCTTCAAATTCCCTGACCGCAGTTGTTTATGGGCCACGCCATGCACTTCCGATGCATGCCGAATTCTGTGTAACCTTATTATCTGTTTATTTACCTGCTATAGAGTTCCTGTTGCCATAACATGTGAGGATCTACCAAGTGCTTAGTAACAGAAGCAAAAGGCTTCTTTCCCATCCTGCAGAAGAAATAGTAGAATAGCAGGAGATTATTTATAGGATCATAGCACCACTTTAATTTGGTTACATACTTGTGTGTGTTTGAAAAAGCAGTCTGCTGAAAAGATGAGTTTTGTATTAATTTGTGGTAGGATGCTTTCTGTGATCATTCTTTATAGCCTGCATGGCTTCTGAGAAAGTTGTCACTTAAGAAAACAAGAGCCCTCAGGTTTTGTTGACAGAAAACAGCTCTTGAAGGACTTCATGTTTAGAGAGGAAGAAAAAAAAGCAAAGACAGGTAATGTCTTCTTTAGGCAGATAGGGTCACACTCATGGGTTTTAATTCCAGCAATAGTATATACTAAAATGACCTTATATGTTTATTAGAACAACGGGATCGTCTACTGAAAATCACTGTGTAGCACCGTGAATTTAAATCAAGGTATACGTTGCAGAGTGCCAATGGCTGGAGATTCAGAAAAAAGAAAGATGGATGTAAGGAGAATATTGGACAATGATCCATGAACTGCAATTCTTCACAGTTAAATATATTCTGTGACTTACTAATTTTCCCTTATAAGAAATGGGAATGAACGTTATTTTCCGTTTTAGAATAATTGTATAGCAATTCTTCATGGTTTTGCTTCTTGTACAGGGGGCAAACTATGCAAAAGCATTTTAAAGACATATTCAAAATTGCTGTTAAAAATGCTTCAACATGCAAATTTTTTTACAGTTTTGACTTTGTTTTCTTAAAGCTAAATGATGTGCATATATAAGAATATTTTGGGTAATCACACAGCTTATGCTAAGTAACTTTTTCAAGCTGTCTTCAATACTAGTATGTTTCCACATACTTACCTTGAAGTGTTAACGACATTTATTTTGGTAATTTTTACTCCACTAACATGCTCTTTCAACACTTTAAAGCACTGATATATTTTACTTAGGCAAATCTCTTAATTTACCTCAATGGAGAAATTGACTTGAAAAGCAGCACAAATCCTTGCTTATATAGAAAGTTTGTCTTGAAGTTAATGAGTTTATTTGCCCGAGTAAGGATGTGGGTATAAGGACTGCTCAAGTGAGTAGAACTTTCACAACTGGATGCAAAGTCATTAGCTTATTTCAGACCAGCCTCTTGAAATAGTTATTTTACATTGAGCTCCCGAGAACTGATTCTCAAACAAATATTTTTTAAAATGTGAAAATGCAAATGCAAAAAATTAAGAAAAATTGAAATTTTAAATACAAAAGTTTAATTAAAGGATGTTGTGGTTAGTGGTGATGGCTAGTCAAAGCAAATTTTTGGTCTGCACTGGGTTGTATCCAGTGTCCATTGCAGTCTTTTTCCACTGGGAGTAAGAGACTCCTTATGGACATAAAGAGTTTTCTTTTGCCTCCAGGAACTCCTTAACACACACAATGCATCAATCTTCCCTGCAGTATGGTATGAATTATTATTAGAAATACATTAATAGAATATTATGTATTTGTAATCTTAGCATGATTTATTTACAACCTTGCATCTCAGCTTCTCCTTTGTTTTTTTCTCCCTGTCCCGTCTGTATCTTCTTTCTTCTGAACGGTCTTACATGTGCAGCATGCGGATTCTCCATGGTGTTTAATGTTTTAGTAAGGTGGCAGTCTCTCCTTTCACTCCTTAGGGTACTGCTTCGTCCTGATGTGCTGAGAGATGCATGCTTTTACCTCTGCATCTGACATAAGAAGTGTGTGAGCAAGCAAGTGGGGATGTGTGTGTGTGTCCTCCTTCCTCTGTTGCTGGAAGTCCTCATTGCTTCGGACAGGAACTAAGGTAGTTACAGCCCATTGAAAACTATGCCAGATGAAACTTAAACTGGCATTGCATAAACAGACCACACAATGGGCAGGCACTGGATAAAACATTTATTCTCAGTTGTTATTGATGACCTTTCAGAAGTTGCTTGTGGCTCTACTTTGGCCTATCACTTGTGAGCTAAATGGTCATCAATAACTTACGGAAATAAATGTCTCATTGATAGTCTGGCTACTGCAAGTCCAGTATATTGTCTCACATACAGACACACAGACACATAAAATACAAATCACAGAGAAACCACTTTTGATACTAGCCCTTGTCCTTTTACCTTTAGAAAAATGCGGCTTTCTAGATTTTGTTTCCTTTTCATCTTATTTCTACTTCCCTCTTTCTTCCTTTTCTTTCCCTTTCCTTTCTTACTTTTTCTCTTTTTTTTTTCTTTCCTTCCTTCCTTCCTTCTTTCACTCTTTCTTTCTTTTGGTCCTTCCTTTCTTTCTTTTCTTTTTTCCTTTCTTTTCTTTTCTTGTCTTTTATTTATTTCTTCTTTTCTCTTTTTCCTTCATCTTCTGTTTCTTTCTGGTATTTCATAAAGATATGTCCCTAATTTATTTATAAGGGTAAGTCTCCAGAACAAGGTAGCATTACTGAGCTGGCTTACCAGTTCCTCTATACACGAGTACATTCATAATTGATGAAATGGTCTATAGTGTTGTGGCTAGAATAAACTTAAGGTCAAATCTCTGGGAGACCAAATCTTGCCATTATTCCTGATGAGAAATAAATACGTGCAGGAACTAAAAAGTGCAGAACTGAAAGGGAATAAAACTGAATGTATAAGGGCATTTTGAACAATTCATTCCAAAGTGAAAGTGCTTTTTCTTAGTTTTTCTTCATTGCCTTGATCTTCCTAAAACTGTTGTTGGGGCAGGTTAATGACTGACCTTTGAGGGAACCACATACCAGTCTTTGTTCCCTAGCAGTCAGGATCTTGCAGAGGCTTGAAACCTTTGAGGGAGAGAATAGGATTAAACTGCTGTATGAAGTCCAGTGCAGGTGATGATCAATGGGAGCGGAGGAGTGAGTTTCTCAGGATGCTCTCTCCCTTCCCCCACCAGCTGGAATTTATTTCGTTTAGTGCAAAGTTACCTGATGGAGACGGCTGACTGTCAATGATTGTTCTCAGATTAATTTCCCTTAAGCAGTCATCAAAAGCATGCAGCGTTAAAATCCCAGTAAGATTTCAATGGTTACAGGTCACTTAAACATCATATCGAGCAGTTAAAATCAGAAAGACTTAACTGGAACCTCACACTAAAATAATGTTTACATAAACTCAGCTTATTGGCCATCCTCAAATTTCCAAAGTCTCCAGCAAACTAAAGAAAGATGAGTGTTTGATCCTGCAACATGCGTGTGTACTGGCTGACCTCAGATAAACCAGTGTTTGCAGGGGGAGTCCTGCGTACGTGCCTGTCGTAGTGCCCAGCTGTACACCTGTGAATGATGCCATCGCTTCTAACACGTTACGCTGATGGCGAGGTCCTTTCGCATGCCGACCTTTGCAGGGGGTTAGCTTTCACCTTGCCCGCAGACCGAATCTGCACCGCTTGAATTGATTTAAAAATCCATCCTCAGCGTTAGGGCTGAGCCGCCGGCGAGATGCGTGGGTCCCCTCGCTGTCCTCCCTCCTCCCCAGCCCCCCCGTCCGAGGCTGGCCCCAGGGGACCCCGCGCCCCGTCCTGTCCCGGCAGGGCGCTTCGCCCGCCTCGGCCCTGCTGCTCCCCACGCGCCCCCTCTCATGCCGCTGCTCTTGCTCCTTCGGGTGGCTGAGCCTCTGCTGTGACGAGGTTCAGATAAAGGGTCTGCAAGCCGACGGGTGACATTTCAGCAACAGGTTTTGCTGCCTTTGAAGGCTTCTGTATGACTGCAAATGTTTGTAATGATTCCTAAAGTTTTGGGACTCAACCTCCTTTTCTTCCCTGAGAACTTATACACCAAACCAATTTATTAACAGAAGAATTAAAATAAGCAGAATTGCAATGAAAACCATTGCAAGCGTCCCACCTGCCTGGCGGCAAACAGCTACTCAGCAAATGCCAAGTGAATTAAAACAGAAAACTGTGTAATTAATTCAAGTTGCTCCAAGATTTCACTGCTAGGGGAACCTAACGTCACATCTCCTCCTCCTCAGCCTGGAAGAGCTCTCGTGGGTGCTGGCTCTGAGGCCCACAGCTAGAGGTGCTGTGTGATGAAGATGAGATAAAATACAGAGGAGCTGTAGCTTCCCACTGATGGACGGGGGGCCATGTCAGTCACTGCAACACCACCTGCGTTCTGCAACAGTTTAATGTCTTTACTGAGAGAAGTTCATGTTTAAACCCAACCTGCGTTGCCTGCCGGGTCACAAAACAGGTACGCCGGCTTTTGCCGAGTGGTCTTTGCCCTGAACCCACTGGAACTAATGTAAAGAGTGGATCTACATAAATAACAACCTACATGAAGGAACAATCTGATTTTCCCATTCTGAGCCTAAGCCACTCAATTAGGAATGCATCCTCTCATGAAGAGCTGCAGTGAGAAAGTAAGGAAGAATTTCGTACGTGACGTCAACCGTTCATTGCAAGTTTGAGTGGCTGTTTTACTGGAGCGGGCGAAATAAACATGATCAGGTATTCTGCAGTGTGGGAATCTGGTTGCTGAAAGCAGTGGGAAACTTCGCGGCTGAATGAGGGAAGTTTGGGAGCGCTGGCACGGATCGCAGACCTCGCTGGAGCGCAGTGAAAAGCTCCCTCATTCCTGCAGGAAAGAACTTTTTCTAAAGTGCCTGCGGATGAATTGAGGGTGGCAACGGGGACATCTCCAGCCAAACAATGGAGCGCTGGCAAGGCCCGACCGAAACGCGCGGGCCCCGGCCTTCAGCGGGGGCCAAGGGGAAGCCGGAAGCGCCACCTTCCCGCCGCCGCCGGCACCCGCCGCCACCACAAAACGCTTGGGGGGGGGTGGTGGTGGTGGTGTTGGACGGACACACGGACACACGGACACCCGGTCGGCGGGCGGGCAGTCGGTGGGCACGGCGAGCGCGCGCGCTCCCGCCGGCTTCCGCGCGCCGCTGCCGCCCCCCCCAGGCCCCCCCCACCGCGCCCCTCCCAGCTGACGGCTGGGCCCGGGCGGCCCAGACTGGCCGGCGCCGCGCGCGTGACATCACCCATTCACACTGCGGCCCAGCTGGCGCCGCCGGGGCGGTCGCCGTGGCAACGCGGACGCCAATCTCCGGGCAATGACTTCCAGCTGCCTGCCGCGCGCGCGCCCTCGCCTCCCTCCCCCCCCCCCTCCCCCCCGCGCCCTGCTCCGTTTCCCGCCGCAGGGGTTCCTCGCGTGCCGCTGTGGTGATAACGGTCGCGCGTCGTCCGTGTCCCCTGTCGTCCCCCCGTCCCCGCTCCCCCCCCCCCTTATTTACCCCGCCGGGTCTTGAACAGGACGGCTAAGAAGAAGGGGTGGTTTTCGCGGTGAGCGGGGGCTGGCCTGCAGCTGACCGCCGGGGCTTGCGGGGTCCCGTTAACGGTCTTCCCTCAGGAGCGGCCGGGCGGGCCCGCCTGCCCTGCGCCCCGCGGGCCGGCTGCCCAGAGAGAGCCTAGAGGAGCTTGGCGTGGCTCACCCCTGGTCCAACATCTGTAGGGCTGGGTGGTGAAAGGACTTCGTGGCTCGCAGGTGGCAGCCATTGTGTTGAATAACTATCCATGGGCCTTTCTGTACTTACGTTCTCTTATTTTTTGGTGTCTGTGGCATCTGGTGGCAATGAGTTCTGCAGTTTCATTGGGTGTTACATGAACAAAAAATTCACTTCAACTGCTCTAAAAATCTGTCAGCTGATGATTATAACTGGCACCTCCTAATTCTTGTGTTATGAGGGAGTGAATAACTTCCATATTCACCTTTCTGACACGATTACTGATTTTGCTGATCTCTACCATATTCTCCCTAGTTGCTTTTTTTTTTTTTTTTTTTTTTGGTGCTGGAGAAAATACGTTCCTTTAATCTCTGCCATGCAGAATCCATTCTGACTCTGATCGTTCTGCTGCTCTTCTCTGCACCTCTGTAGGTGTGTGATACCCTTTTTGCGATGGTGGGAGATGGATTGCATGGAAACAGCATATGAGACTGCTGAGTACTTTTGAAATCTGTTTTCTCTTTAGCTGCCTAAGCGTGAACCAGTTTTGCCCCGGTAGTGTGGTCAAGTACACAAAAATCTGATACTAAACATTTTGAAAGCTTAAAAGCTCTAGGCTTTGTAAACTCATCTGAGAAACTTAAAACACTCGATGTCTCTGTGAAAGACCTAGGGCTGATGTCAAACTTTGTGAATATCCCTTTTCTATTGATCAAATAAATATTTTTCTATATTTAGTGCCCATAATGAAAACTTTTAAAGTCTGAGTTGACTGAAACTTGAAGCACCAGGAGAACAAATAAAATGAATCTACAGTGTAACATTATAAGATTGTGACTTTTGAAGCCAATCGTGTGATTTTTTTTTTTATGTGATTCAGAAACTACTCATGCTTCAGTTTGATATTGCTGCAGTTTGGCCCCATGTGACGTCCCGAAGTCCCAAAGGGACACTGAGTCAAACAGGGGATTAGAGGTGAGAGAACCTCCTGTTTTTCTGTACAGCCCTCTGGCAGGTAGCTCGCAACACTTCCTTTGAGAATGAATAGTGACTACCTATTGCCTTGCAGTTTGTTGATTCACAGTTCCTACATGAAACCATCTGTAAATATTAGCCTGTGTAATTTGTAGTGATATTAAACAAAGTGATGAGAATCCTACTTAAGAAAAAAATTGATAGCTTTCCATATGGTTCCAAAAAGCTTAACACTGGTACTAGTTAGCACAGTGTAGGAACAGCACAGTTCTGACTCAATTTATCCATAAAAATGAAGACTTAGTGAAACATTAATTTTCCAGAATTACGGAATGTTTTAATGTGATTGTAATTGCCCCTTTGTGCTTTTCATTTATTAACATTGTTACAACATATTATAACTCATTGTAACCAAATGCTTTAGATGTGAAAGAACCAGGCTGGTATGCTAGCATCTTGATATAAAGATGGTCTATGTGTAATGCAATCATAGCGTATCCATTCTGATTTACTTGGAGTAACTTACGCTAATTTTGGGGTTTCTTTTGCATCAGTATTGTGATGCTTTTATATCTCAGGCTCAGTCTTTTACGTCTTCACAGCTTACCTTGCTATAATGTGTTTTGTTAAGGAGCTGCACCTAGACTCAGGACAGCCGGGAGAGCTGGATCTTGTACAAAGGAAGCACAGCAAACTAGCGTAAGTGATGCTGGGGAGGGGAGCTCTGTGGAAACTCTGATGTGAGCTGCAGAGTATGTTGCAACGATGTCTGATTAGTTCATCGGGAGCCAGTGTGAGTCTGGAACATCTAGCACGGAGCATGAGCCTGGATGCAGTCCAGCTGCTTTTCTTCCCCTATAGAATCAAAGTGTTAAGTCTTGCTGAACCAGATCTGTGCCTGTTTTTCGGGTGTGTCTACACTGTGTGCCTGTTATCAGGAGTGCTGGGGAACCCAGCACAGCCAGCGTCCGCACAGAGGCCTGACCCTGCACCAGCGTGGATGGTGCTGAACTGGAGGTACTGATTCAGCCTGAATACTGCAGCACCACTTGGAGCCTGCGCGCTGTGCTCCGTGGTGCGCAGAGATGAGCTCAGCTACAGTCCTGGGTCCAGGCTGGATTTGTGCTGTGCCCAACCAAGGGCTTAGACTGAGTTCACTGTGGGGTTAATAGCACCAACTCCATCCCAGAGCCTCTCAAATCCATCTGGACTTTGCTGCCTAGCTCTCCTGGGAGCACAGCGTAGGGATAAACTGGGCAAGCTCTGCGAGATGCATTTATATTCCATGCCGCATAAAAGTACTTGTATGGCTGTGAATCTGCAGTGGTCTGGGATGGAGCCTGAGCTAATGAACTCAATCAGACCCGAATTGGCTCTGCATGGAGCTCACCCTGGTGTCTCTGTTGCTCCAGCTTTCTTGATCTGCAACTCATCACCTGTGATATAGCTGCAGATTGACTTTATCTGGTGTATGTGTAGATGGATAAGCTAAAATGTGATTGGGCAGAAAATACCACTAAAAGCATTAAGAGGAGAGTTTATAGAGAGACTCAGTAGCACAAGGGGATTGTGTTTAAGACTAGGTCCATGCCCTGACACTTCGCCGTTATTTTTTCTTATGGGTAAGGGAGCAGATCCATGGGAACATGGGATTTACTACAGGAAAAACTGGCTGTAGTACTAAACTTTAACTGTGCTTGTGTGTTCCCTCCTTCAGTGTTTGTAATAGATATTTGTGTTCTCTTCTATTGCATGCTACAGTTCTGATCTAGCAAAGTGTTTAAATTATGTTCTTTAGAGCTTTACTGGATCAGGGCCATTGTCAGTACTTCCAAAAAGTAAAGCCTAAAACATTCTCTGAAATCTTTGGCTAGAGATTGTCTAGCTTTATTCCTTACCCATAAGGATCTTATCTGGACCCTCCCATAGGAACTGAAATAGCAAATGTCATGTATGCAGCCTTGGCAGTCAGTTTTGAACTTGGAGGACTTCTTTTGGTGAAGTAGTGTGGGCCAACATGCCTATGAGACATGTTCAAAGCTTTTTATGCTTTTCTCATCCATTTGAAATACAAACAAACAATTCCCATTTTCCAAAACAGGACTAGCTGTATATTGTGGTGGTGGCAGCAACTCGATGAGGAAATATGGGAAGCGTAGTCTTCAGTTACCTCTATAGAAAGTGCTTTATCCAAGAAGGAAAGAATCCCTTAGTGTACCAATAAAATAAATCATTATATTGAAAGTTTTTTATGTGCTAGAAACTGTTTATTGATTTGTAAACAGTCTTTGATATGCTTTCTTTGTCAGTAGTGCAAAACGGTTACCTGGGTACAGCCGTGACAGCTGTCTAAGTTAGAAATTTCTTTTCATCTTTGGAGTTTGTTTGCATTACTGGGGCTTCATGGCTCATGCTTTTGATAACTGGAATATATTCAAACATGCTGTCTTACTCTGAACCAGTTTTTCTCTTCATTTTTGCTTAGAGGCCAAGGAATGCTGGGTGCCAGTAAGTCAAAAGTTCTTACCCTGTTTTGTGGGGTTAGATTATCATGAGCCTTCTATGCCCATTCAAGAAGGTAGAGGGCTACAGTATCTATTTTCAGGCAGCCTATGCTATGAGCTATAGTATGGAGGAAGAAACTCCAGTGGAGGGTTCACAGAGAAAACATAACTCTCTCCGCAAGGTGCATGAGTTGAGGACTTGGCTGTGCTTCCCAGTGGCAGGCCTGCTGACAAGCCAAGTAACCTGTACAAGCCTCTTCCCTTGGATATCTTGGGGACTGTTTCAGTCTCTGCCTGAGACCCATGTCACCCATAGGGTAGTGCGGGATCTGCCTTTTTCATGGAAGACACAATAGTCTCAGTTCAGAGACTCTTACCGTTGTTTACTCAAAATATATTTGCTTCAGATTTTTCAGAATGCAAAAGAAATTTGCTTGTCAGAGATGCAGTTAGTAATTTGGGATGGTTGTATGTAGTGCCACAAACATAGAACTCTTGTGTTTGGCTCCACATAGTCTGCGTGAACACCGTTTTCTGAGGTGGTCTTAGAGAAGGTAGCGCTGGAGAGAATCTATGAAATGGGCAGGATTTTAGATCTCTCTGTTGTTGATTGCGAGTAAGGAGATGAAAGGAGGTCCAGGGCTGAGAGTTATATTCCAGGCTTTAAACTGGGATAAGAAATGAAAAATAACACATTTTTATTATGTGTCATTGTATCCCTAGAGTTTCCCAATGAGTGGGCTTGGTCACGAGAGGGTTCTTATTAACTTTATGAACTGTGTTAACTGTGTGAAAAAATGGTTTTTGTGTGGTGGTGTTGTGAGTGGGTGATTTACGACACTTAAGGAATCACTGACAAAGGTATTAGCAACGGTGGTTTTAACACGATGTTGTAAAAGTGTGACCTAACAAAGTTTGATGGCAAGGTTCTCTGTATTAATTACTGCATGGAAGAGTCATACCAAGGAAAACTGAGTTACACTCGAGTTAGAGTGATTCACAGAGAGACCGGAGATGCAAAGAGTAAGGAAGACCCTTGTGTTGAGTCACGAGGTTCAGAGTAGACCCCCTTGCTTTCTAAACTCCTGATGGAGCTTAGGTGTGGCCAGGTCCAGTCTTAGTCTCAAACTTGGACAATGGTTTATGTCTAATGGAAGAAAGGCAAAGAGTAAGTAAGACCCGCCTTTTGAGTCGTGAGGTTCAGAAAGGACCCCCTTGCTTTCTAAACTTCGTCTTCAGACAGGAGTCTAGGTGCGGCTGGATCCAGTCCTAGTCTCAGACTGGGTCAACGGTTTCTGTCTGAAGGATTATATATGCAAAGTTTATGTAATATTTCATTAGCATCAGTTCAGCATGCAGTCAAAGTTACCAAGACAAAAGGTTATGCATGATATCGGTCGCTTACCAAAGATCTGTCGTTGGTAAAAGTTCTCGCTGCCTTGAGGAGCAACCTTGAGAGGTGTCCCAGCTCAAGGGGAGATCACTGCCATACAGCCACACTGCCTAGCAGGGAGAGCTCCGAAAAGGCTCACTTAGACTGTCATGTTTATAGGATAAAGTGGTTGGCCTGTAGTCAAATTACATGCAATAGAAAAAGTATGCAGGAGATTCCTTGTACCCACAGCTTTCTTTGTTCCTTGATAAAGGAGTCGCTCTGTTCCTTTGTGGGTTTTCAGAGAACAGACTGAAACTAGAGGAATTCATGACCCATCTACAGCTCAGGCCTTTATCTCTTTCGGGGCCTGCATCAAACCACCACCAGTCAGGTCAAGGGGTCAAGCATATCCGTCACAGGTGTGTGAGTGTATGTATATATAAAATATCCAAAACCCCCAAATTTGATTACTAATGATGTAATTAAAATGAATTAATTTGTGCAAAAGTCCCATTACTAAATAATGTACATTTTCCTGGAATGAACAGCAACAGGAAACTAAGTATTGTAACCATGAAATTCCGGTCTATTTGCTGAACACACATAATTTTCATGTTACTTTTCCGGGTTAGGTAAGGTGGCCTGTCCACCTAAGTAAAGCTGGTATGTTATTGTCAGCCAGTTGAGATGACATGCCATAACTAGAGAGCTCCCTTTTTATGTCCTACCTACTGTCATTCCTACTGGGTTGGCACAGGCCTCCTTTTCCCCAGGTCATGGACAGCCCTGCAGATATAGTTTACATATAGTCAAAAATAGTAATAGTCCGTGTGGCTTGCAAATTATGGAAAATGGCTACCAATGTTAATAGGGCTCTTCAGAGGAAGAGCCAAGCTACTTTCTGCTGCTGAGCCTTTGGATGTTCCACCACTCCTGACATTCTTCCTATCCAGTTACCGTACCATGGACACGTTGGATAGCTGTCTGGGACCTTCACCTCTGGGGCACAACCAGCTGGAGGTTCCCCCAGCAAGAAAATCCCATCCAGGATGTTCACAATCAGAGCACTACCAGCCGGAGGTTCTCTCTGGTGATGGATTCCTGTCTAGGACTGTCAACAGCTGGAGCACTACTCTCTGGAAATTCCTGCCTTGGTGACTGAGATAGAGGTCAGTGGCAATATGAAAGTACTGGCCAAGGTCAAGGAGAGAGGAGATTGCTCCCTGTAACCTGACCAAAGAGTCAGTCCTGGAGGAAGGATGGCACCATTCAGTTCAATGCATTCTGAGTTAGAAACTCAGTCCTGCAAGATCCATTTCGTCTTCCTCCAGTCTGTCACAACATATGGTACCCTCAAATGCTGTGTTGCAGCACAAGTCAATAAAACCCATCAGTGTCGTACATAAAGTAGGGGCAGACAAAAGCCAGGCAAGCGGTCCCCTGGACACCTGCCTGACTCTGCCCAACAGTACCCGTGGGCACAGACTCTGGGCACTGATCCATATAACAGATTGCCAAAATTTCATTTCAACAAAGAGAAAATTATTGAGTGGTCGGTGAAGCCCGCTGATAGGGAGGAGCTCCGTATAACACTGGGGCAGAGGCTAATGTGGTTACCCTGAAGGGCATCCTGCGGGACCATGAGGAATTATAGCCTCTGCAGCAAAGCCTAGCTAGTAACTATGGTCCCGTCTTAAGAGAGTCGTAGCTGCTCCTGCCAGTGGGGCCCTTAAATGCTGAGACCATTAGCAGTGTTGCTATTTGAGAGAGAAGGGAGAATAGATAAATTTTTCACAGTACAGCTATATTTTATTCACTAGGATTTGTTTGTTTGGGTTCTTATAAACATTTCTGCTCTCACTCCAGGGGATAAAAGATACTTTTCTTTAAGCCCTCAGGGATCTAATAGCATATATATAGACTTTTTTTTGTTGTTTCGCCAATCCATTTTGCACAATTTTTTCCTAGGAACCACTATTTCCAGTGCAGATGTAAAATACTAAAGTGAAAACTATGTAGCTGGTTACCTTACTGTATGATAAATGGTGTGCTGGAGTTCATGTCTTCTCTAATGTACTCTTCTCCTGGCTCACTGCCCCTCTCCCCATTTCTCTTTCCTGGGGGGGACACATTCATAAGGGTGGTTAGGGCAGATGGTTTGAGGTTAATAACCTTTGAGAAAGTAGGTCTACCCATAGTGCTTAATTTTAAATTGAGTTATCCTTAAATATGACCTTGCACACAAATCAAGTTGTAAGATCAGAGCCTTTGTGTGGAACTTGCTCTGGATTTTCATGAAGCTTTTAACTGTCCGAAGTTAAGTTCTGTTTTTCTAGCTATTAGACTAAAACCTGTATTTAACATCTTAAAGGAGTTTGTTTGATTTGGCCACAGTTTCTATAGAAAATGAGCAGTATTATCCTTCTCTATCTTCCTTTCAGATGTGGCAACTGCGATTCCAGGCTGACTGACAGATGAGTCTAGATGATACAGAGGGTCACCTGATCAGAACTATAAACTCTCAGAAAAAGGTAGGACTAAGCATGGTGTGTTCCAAGAGGCATCTCAACCTTTACTCTTGCTTTTGTGCAGACTTCTCCAAGCTAGTTTGTTCTTAAGACTGGAGCAAGAACAGAGGACTATTCTCTTTCCTATGAGTTGTAATTAATCTTGATCATAGAATCATAGAATGCTTTGGGATGGAAGGGACCTTTAAAGGCCATCTAGTCCAACCCCCCTGCAATTGGCAGGGACATCTACAACCAGATCAGGTTGCTCAGAGCCCCATCCAGCCTGGCCTTGAATGTTTCCAAGGATGGGGCATCTACCACCGCTCTGGGCAATCCGTTCCAGTGTTTCACCACCCTCATTGTGAAAAATTTTTTCTTTGTGTTTAGTTTAAAACCATTACCCCTTGTCCTGTCACAGCAGGCCTTGCTAAAAAGACTCTCCCCATCTTTCTTGTAGGCCCCCTTTAAGTATTGAAAGGCTGCAATAAGGTCTCCCTGCAGCCTTCTCTTCTCCAGGCTGAACAGCCCCAGCTCTTTCAGCCTTTCCTCATAGGAGAGGTGCTCCATCCCTCCAATCATTCTTGTGGCCCTCCTCTGGACCCTCTCCAACAGGTCTACATCCTTCTTGTACTGAGGACCCCAGAGCTGGACGCAGGACTCCAGGTGGGGTCTCACCAGAGCAGAGTAGAGGGGCAGAATGACCTCCCTCGACCTGCTGGCCATACTTCTTTTGATGCGGCCCAGGATACGATTGGCTTTCTGGGCTGCAAGTGCACATTACTGGCTCATGTCCAGCTTTTCATCTATCAGTACCCCCAAGTCCTTCTCCTCAGGGCTGCTCTCAACCCCTTCATCCCCCAGCCTGTATTCATACTGGAGATTTTCCCAACTCAGGTGCAGGACCTTGCACTTGGCCTTGTTGAACCTGATGAGGTTCACACAGGCCCACTTCTCAAGCTTGTCCAGGTCCCTCTGGATGGGCACTCTGGATCTGTTAAAGACCTTCCATTGGCCAGGCTGCCCTCTTCAAATACCTTATTTCATAAAGGAGAGATCATTCTTTGCTGCTATGACTTTGTATTTCCTAAGAACTTGACAGAATTCTTACTTCAGTTGATGGTAAAATTCTGGTTGAGGTCATTTGGATAAGAGAAGCTTAGAACTATGCTTTTGTCTATAAACTCTTGCTCTTGTAGCCCAGCCTTCTCAGGAGCCAATTATCTGCAGTCTGAAACTGCAAAGAAGATAGAACTTGGAATTAGTGTGTGTCTGCACATACATAAATATACTTCTGAAGGACACCGGTTTATGCTATTTGTCTCTAATTTCCCCCAAAACTTTTTACCTATTTGGTTATGCAGTATTGTCTCTGTTCCATAGAACAGATTTCACAGTGCTCCTCCATGTATTTTAGATCAGTTAACATTTTCTTATAATTATGAATGTTTTGAATACGAGTTCCTACTCAGTATCATTATGATTTATTAGATCTTAATCTATAGTTATAAATTTGTAGTCTTTAATGACCTCTTTTCTTTCTAAAGCTGCACTTAAGTACTTACAGAAAGTCATTCAGAAATTAGATTTACTCATAAGATGATATTTACAGATTAATTGGCCATGAGATCTTGGCGCAAGTTTAGTGGAAAGCTGAGAACCTGTAAGTTGGGGTCAATTAGGAACGATTTTAAAAATAGCTCATGCAGTTGTTGTGGCCAACTACAGCTCAAGTAGTTGCGACCTGTGATCATTATTCAATCTAGTGCTCTAACGTCTGTCCTAATAGCAAAACATCCATTGTCTTCCACAGTGGAAGGACTGGTGGAGGTATCAGAATTAAAGCATGCGTTTAGTACTCTATTTGCATTCTTTCAGACTGGAGAATCTAAACATAAGTGGAGTGTATTTGTATGAGTTACATATATGCATACTTACGCTGTACGTGTGTACGTACAGTATAGTAAAAGTGCAGTCACATACTGAAAGTATTTATCGTGTATCTTTGATCCTTTTTAGCATTGGCTAGCTTTTGTCCACTGGACCAACAAGACCAAGTCACTTGATACAAAGTCTTGATAACTTCAAGCAGAATTTGGAAGTCTGCTAAGTAAGTGATATTTGGATAAGTATAAAGAATGAAGTCCTTTTTTTACTGGAGGGAGTGGGGAGAAACGTCTGCCAGAAGTTTTTCCACTGTCCTTAGGCATCACAGCTTTCCACTGGAGTGACCATTCATAAAGTATTCATTTGGATATTATGAAGTAAAGCATTTCCCCCTCTCCTACCTCCAGTTTTCATGTATCCACGTCATATTTCTATTTCCCCTTTTTCTGTCTTCCTTTCCTGCAACTTCTGTTTGTACACATTTGATCTGTAAATGACCCTGGCCTAAGGTCTGTGATGGACAGCCTAACAATTTGCAGTTTTAATGGTCATTTTCTTTGATCCCTAAGGAGACAAAAGGAGAACTATGAAATGCTATAAATATTGGAAGGGGAGATTGTAAATCCGCCCTAATCCTGTTGCTGCACTGAAAACGACTATAACAGTAAACATGAAATGTGTGACCTCATTGCGTGAGACATACTACTTAATGTCAGAATTTGCAGTATTTTTGTGTGTGTTGGGTTTAATTTCTTTGAGAACTGAAAACTTGAACTGATAGGAACAACAGCATTTAGCTTCAGAAGTGGTGAGATACTGGAAGCACTCCTAATCCAGAGTAAAGAAACTCTGGAAGTTTTAGAGTTGTTTTGCCCCAGTGATGATTATGTTACAAAGGCAGTGTGTGATGACGCAGTGTTCTTCAGGTACTTGCTTAGGACAAACTGCATGGCTTATTCGTATTTTTTCTTCTTTGAATAAAATACCTGTTTTGAGCTCATTAACTTCCCTCCCCAACCATTCTAGACCACGCTATTACAGATTGAGGTGCGTACATAGATGTCTACATGTAAATAAGTTTAAGCTCTATTTGTACATACGTATTCACATGTGAAAAAGGGGAGAGTGTTATGAAGAATACAGGCATGATTTAGTGTCATTGAGCGTGAACAGGCAAAATCCAAGTACTGTATTGATGACTTTTAAATAAAAGGAGAATTCATTATGGGTAGCAACCATGATTTTCCAAAAAAAAATCAGAGCGTTGCTGTTAAGATTATTAACTGCTTTAGAGATTTGTCAGTGTGTATAAACCAAAAAACCTCTTGTCATTTGGCATACTAGCAAATGCTAGTGACTGTACTTTCTTAGCACAAACTAAAGAAGATAACCCCAAATCTTATGATACCCTTGCATACCTCTTTATTATGTTCTGTGAGGATAGAGCGCTTTTCTTTAAATCTTTGCATGTAAGACTGTAAATTCAGAAGAAGGATTTGTATACTAAATACCAGATTTAAATACTTAAAACTGCACATAATACTTTCACTAATGCATGGATCAAGCTGCTGACAGGCTGCAGAACTCTTGCTTGCTCTGCCTGGTGCAGGTCTTAATTGTCTCAGTGCACTAATCAGTGATAGCAATATGGGAAATACCTACCAGCCCGAAATCAGCAGTGATTTTCCTTTGGGAGAATCATCTCAGCATTTTGTGGTGGTTATAAATCTACTACATCTATATGTATATATGATGCTATAGCTTCTGATTTTTATAAAGATGCATTACTGGTTTTGGACTCCAGGTTGTTTTGTATCACTCACTTCAGGGAATTGTTGCTTATATATATGCACCTGTGGAAGGGAAGCAGTCAGGTGCTCAACAGTTATGAAGATAGAGTCTAAAATGAGTCACACTGGAATTTGACTATTTCTTATATTAACTTGTCAAAACATTGGATTGTAATACAAAGCTTGCAGGAGTACTTTCTACACATGTAGAATGTGCTTCCCCTTTTGTTAATTTTCAAAGAAGTGGAAGAAAAAAAGATGGACACAGTCATCTTAATTTTTTCTTTAGATCAGAAAATGTAATATTTTGTTCAAACATTTTAATAGAACAATTATTCTTTTCTTTTTAAATATAATTTTCAAGTGAATCAACTGTGTGTGACAGGTGCTTTTTCAACAGTTGTGGAGAATTAAGTCCTTTTTTACCAAATCATATAACAGTGTCAGTCAAAGATTTCTTTATCTGTTGTCTTTAGGCATCACAGCTTTCTGTTGAAGTGACCATTCCTAAAAGTAAAAGGAAAGTAGTAACTCCAGAACACTTTTTTTTTTTTTCACTGAGGTCAGTTATTGTCTGCTAGGATGATTGATGCGTCTTCGCTTTGAACTAAGCTGAGATTGCTGGCTCACTTCTTGTCCTTGAAGAGCATGAAGGTAAGAACTGTTGGCCTGGATGAGATCTTGAAGCAACAATCTTGAAGTGAAGGACAATGTTGAGATGCCATTCCGCTGGGGTTTTTTACTGCAATTGGAATCTAAAATATTAAATAAACAGTATTCTCCAGTTCTTTTCCCTCCTGTGTCTGTCGTTAATAGTGTACAAAGGTTTAGTGCAATCTTGTTTAATAACAGGAATAGAAAAAGGAAGAAGTATCTACGTACTCATTAGAAACAAAATCAATTATTACTTTTAAAAACTACCTGCTTTCAATTAAACAGGAAATTATCTAACCGGTTACTTAATTTGCTCTGGCTGGCAGTCTCTCAACTGCTTTATGCTGAGTGGAGCATGAAATTAAATATGTAACAACTATCCTAATGGTTATGTTTTTAGAAAACCAGCATTTAGAAATGATATTTTGCATAGTATCAAAAGAAATAATGACATAAAAATAAATTACTGCTGCTTCAATGCATTTGATATTTAAAAGAAAGAAATTACTTCATTTTTGATTCTCTTATTCTGATTAATAACAAAACAATCTTTGGTTTGACTGATGCAGATCTATACTTGGGAATTGGGTTATTTGTTTAGGTGGTTGTTCCCCCCCCCCGCTTTCAGATTGTGTATAATGGGTGAAAGTGTTGGTGTTAATCTATTGCTGCTTCAAGTGTTAAGCTCCACCCCATGAGCATCTATTTTGTGTACAGTATGCCTTTTGGTAAAATTATTGTAGGAATCTTCAAGAGATTTTGAAGTTTTCTGCTTGATGCTATTTGCTGGATCTTTCTCAGGGTACACTTTCTGTATCCCAGCTGGAACCCATGCTTTTCTTACTGCTTAAGAGAGATTTTCAGAGTCATATGTGGCAGGTCATTACCTGATTTTCAGAGGCATCCCAGTGGAGTTCAGTACTGGCTCACATATATGCCTTTAAAAAACCAGGAACTTGGTGCACAATGCTTCTGATTGTGCATTAGGAGACGGGTCAAGCCAGTGGTCCAAGTTAGGTTTGTAAAAGTGCTTGAATCATCCAGTTCTTTGTGTGTATTAGTGTCAACCCACCAGCCCTCTCCCCTGCCCCAAAAATTCGCAAGCATTTACAATGGCAGAATGATCCACAAATCTGCACTATGTAAACTTGGCTGTGCTGCCATCCAGGAAAATATATTTTGATTTCAACGTAACACCTTTGATTTGATTAACTTGGTGACACAAATCCAGAGACTTCACTGTATTTATCACCGTATAGACTTCACTGTATTTATCACTTCCAGTTTTATTTAGATTTAACAACAGAGAAATAATTTATACTATGATGCTAAGTTAGAATGAGTCTTTTTTAAATCCACCAGTATATCAAACAGCTATATGGATCACAGAAGTTTTCCTTTTTCAACAACAGTTAATAGAAAAATTTCTAATGCCATAATTATGATTTCAGATGCAGCAACTCATCACATTCCTCAATACCCAGATATAGACTATCTTGTTCTTCAGTTGTGTTTTAATGCTATCTGGCTTCCGAAGAAATTAAGTGTCATTTTGTAGATGCTTTAAAGAACACAATTCTTGTTCTCTATGGGCTTGTGAATTTGAGCCACCAAAGCAGTAAAATTTTTGGTCTTTGCTTTGAGTCTTGACTCAGACATTCATTGTCTGTCACAACTTTTGAAAATGCTTTGAAGTTTGGTAGAAAGTGTTGGTTTTTCCACAAAGTAATCCCACCCTTATATTGCAGAAGTAATGGTTGCGGTAGCAGCTGTCTGCATCTTACAAAAATTACTTGGTATTGTTAGTTGGCCATTAGTCTGCCAGGCCATTCTGTTTTGTTTCTTGAATGGGGGACAATTTGTTAATTGTCCCAAATAACAAAAATAATAAAAATGAAAACAGCTCGAGGAAATGAGCTCAGACACTCAAAGTACTTAGAACAGCATCCGATATGTCACCCCAGTTTTCTCAAACTTCTCCAGTCACAGTCTTGAGAAAAAGTCACCTTTCCTTATTCCTGCCATTGGCATCAATTTTCTTTCACTATAGCCTGCAATCAGAGTCACTGAGCTGAAAAACCGCCTGCTCTCCCTCAGTGATGCCTTCCATCGAAGCTGATGGTGTCCTGTCAGCAGCTTAGCCAGACAGAACCACCGGCGCCATCTTCATTAGGGTAAAAGCTAATATAAACAAATAAAGGCGTTAGTGTAGATAGCAGAGTGAGCGTATTACTGAAAAATGTTTTGCAGAGTCAGTTGCTATGCCTTTAGTTTTAAAAATATATAAATGTTATATGAATCTCAAATCCGCTTTTATTTACATAAAATATTTATACATCAAGCAAGACAATTTCACAACTTTAAAATGTATTTTCCTGTTAGATTAATCTTTTCATATGCTAACCACATTACAAGTAAACATTTTCATAGTCTCCACTACATGAATGTGGCTAAAAGCTTCCTTGTTATTTTATAGTTACAGCATTTCAAATGTATCCCTTTTTGACGTGGTTAGGCAGCCTGCCAGTTTTACCACTAAATTATAGCAGAGAAAACACTCAGTAGAATTTGATTAGATTTCTTCCTTCTCCCCATGAGTAAGGCGAAGCAAATTTATGTTCAAAATGCAAGCTGGGTTCTAAAGAATTGAATATAGATCCATTTTTGTAGTGCTAAAAATGCATACAAGTTTTGTAGTTGAAAATACATCTTGTTTATAGTGCTGCTTTATATTACTGTTGTATTTTGTTCTGTTTTGTCACTGTCATCTGTAGAATGATAGAAAAGCATTAGACTATACCAAAGGTTAAGGTTTTTATTTCAGAGAATTAGTGATGAGTATGTCTTAATCTTTGCTATTAATAAGTAACTATATTAACAAAGTAGCTAGACTGGATTCATCCCAACCAGTTGCAAGCATTTACCTAAGGGATCTATTTGGAAGTGTGTTATCTATAGGCTGTATAGATAACATATACGGATATATATACATAGATATACATGTACCTATATAGAGAGATATATATAGATAATGTGCAGATAACATATACATATAACATATGGGAGGTATAGGAGAAAGGCTGCATCTAGCCAGCCTCTGAGTATATGGCGTGGCCTGTGTCCAAGCCATAAAATTGATTTGTCCAATTTAGGGATCTGATGGGAGCATATTGTGGTGCCTCTCTGGCCAAGAAGGTCAGGTTTCCTTCTTGTACTAATCAGGGCAGAATGGGAGAAGAGATCACGCGTGCCTGATTTCGACCCGATACAGAGTTGGAACATGGGATCATGGCATCTGAAACTGGGAGTTAGGAACCATTCCAAGTATACAGACCGTTGTCCAAAGATCTTCAGTGGGCTGAACTCCCCCTATGTCCATCTTTTGCCATGAACTACAAGCAGACTTATCTTCTAGAACTTAATCTCTCTTAGCTGCTAACTTGAATGCCTGGGTTGGCTGGTTTGTGAATTATGAATGCTATTGACGAAAACCCCCTCCAGAGAGGTTTCTGAAAGACCATATGCAGTAGTTTGTGATCACCATCTATTATATGTTTGATAGATGTCTGCATGAACAATTCGCTCATGAGTGTGTATGATCGTTACAATGACATGAAAAAAAACTTGTTTATATTATAGTTGTTAATCAGTAGCACTGTTTTCATAATATATTTATATCCTTTAAGGACAGGAGAGACTATTGTGAACCGCTATTAAATAACATAAACCAAGAAATGTTAGTCATCAGTCTCTGCAGAAGCCCATTCTGATGATCAGTTCAGTTGAAGTATGTATTTTACAAAAAATGTAGTGCAAAAGTTAAGGTGGATATAACTGCTTATTTAATCCCCATTCTAAGACGCAAGCACAATAGCTGGGTAGGAGTCTCTTATATTCTATAAATCTTTTATAGGAACAGAAGGGTTCATAATCTGACACTGTAAGTCCAGCACATTTCACAAGTGATCCTTAAAAACATACCCTTGTTGCTGCCTGCAATGTGTGCTTTTAGTATTAAAGTCAACAGAAACATGTATTCATAGTTCTGTCTCCTACTGCCAAGCAAAGGAATTAAATGAGTAACTTTAATGAATATAATGATTTAATTGTCTACTATATATAGATATGACATTAAACAAATCTTTAAAATCTTATGTGTGAGAATGTACCTAATAATTAACAAAATTTAATAAATGTGACTATGATGTATATGATTCAATTAATTAGGGAAAAAACATTCTGTAAAACATGAGCAGTTGATGTAAAGATGTTTCATAAGGATTAGTTTGGCTGTTAGGTTAAAAGAAACTAGTGTAGGAGGAAGAGAGGTCCCACCATATTTTTTTTTTAATAAATGTGCTGAAAATCTCTGGATTTTCAAATTTAAAAAGATTTAAAAATTTGCTTTAGAAAGTGTTCACCAAGACATCAAGTGGCTGTGCAAATGATAAAAACAGTGAGTCAGTAAGCCACACTAGCCTAATTATTCTGAGCAGAGAGGTAGTGTATATAGCACAGTGTGGATTACTTGTTCATTCTTTGTAAACAGCTTTTATAATAATGGGCCAATTCAAAGCCCGTTGGCATCAGTCAGTGCACTCTTACTATTATCATCAACTTCCATTCCAACTCAGAGCCTGATCCAAAGCCTATTGAAGCTGGTGAAAATGTTGTTACAGCTGAGGTGGTGTAAGGACTTAAACAAGCTGTTCTGAAATGAAATATACTACCTCTTTTTACAACCTTTTTCTTGATTCTTCTGCTAATTTTGACAGCACCCAGCTCTTGGAAGAACTTTCATTGAGCAAATGTTGATTTTTAGATGCGACTTTCTAAATGGGGGTTATTCTACTGAGTGTTCAAAATGTGTCCTGCCTGTAACTAAGAAAAACATGACATTGTCAGAAGAAGGAGCACAAAAAGTGTTGTGTGTGTTTATAGATAATTACGTTTAAGTAGGGCAGCAAAGCATTCATTTAACTTATGATTTGTATACAAATAAAAGATGTAATTGATTTAATTTATATCACCATGGATCATTGGTAAATGTGACCTGAAAGGATCTATATTTTGGTCTGAAGCTCAATGTGATCTTATTCCCTTTAAAGAGAATAATAGTAATCAATGTCTTGTAGCCTTTGACGATTAAGGTACTGTCTGCCCCTAAAGATTGGAGTTATTCAAGCATTTATTGACACTGATGTTCCCATTGAAATAAATGGGATTGTGCGTGGGATGGAAGTTACGATTTCTTTTACCTGTAAGAGTTTTCACAAAGACATGACGACATAATTTATTGATCCATTTAAAAAATGTCAGTGCCCCACAAGCCTCACCACACGGGCAGTCCAAATACACTGGAAAGGGAAAGAATGAAATGGAAAAGTAATCCCTTTTTGCAATTTTTGTGAGACTGAGATAAAATGACACTGCTAGAGGATGTAGAGTTACAGAAGATGCAGTCAAGATAGATGACCTTCAGATCACTTATTAGTGTACTTGTATGTCATGTTTCAGAGTGGGTGAACTTAGTAGGTATGAATTAAAGTATGTAACTTAGATATGTCCTGATCAATAGACATGTTCTCAGAAATTTTGATTCCGGAGTGGAGATATTCAAGAAAGATGAAACAGTTTTTGTCTGTAGGATGCTGTATCATATAAATGCCATTTCCCTTCTTCAGCCAAACCAATTTCCAGTACAGTCTTTCTCTGCAACAAAATTAAAACATAAAAGTTGTGTTCTTACTCTTATATTAACTCCATGCACAAACTGGCTGATCATCCTCTGCTAACGTACAGGCTTGAGACTGGGCCAAACCAGCTGTTTCACTGGGTGGGGAAAGTCAGGGGTGGGGGTAGACTGACTCTCCTTTGAGGTCTGCTCTTTCCAAAGGAAAGCACAGGGTTCCAGCCTTGTGATTCTATGCTTCCATGCACCTCTTGGGTGCAGTGTCTTAGGCTGACCATGGTGCTTGTACTTCTCAGGCTATATGTTATAACATCTGCTTGGTACTTTCTTGCTTTAAAAACGGCAGTAATAAGAACACTAGCCCCATTATATGCTCTAGAACTGCAAAGAAAAGAGCCCCCAGTAGTCTAATAGCAGTGGGATTCCAAACCGGTTTGTATAATTCCAAAATATACAAGCTATAAATATTATGTTTATTCTAAAGAAGAAATATGAAATGCAGTCACCAGACAAAATGTTTATTTTCTCTCTGTTCACATGTGTTTCTTCATCCTTTTGTGACCTCAATGTGGTAATAGCTAAATAGTTTGTTCTACAGCATAAGACATGCTGTGTGAAGAGGCAGGAACAGGAGCATTCACACCATGCCAGGATCTTGCCTGGTTGATCATCTCTTGCTACTTATGATTAAGCAATAAAGAGAGAGGTACAGGGTATTTCCTGGGGATTAATAACTGATAGGGAGGAGTTAATGGCCTGAGGTGCAGCTGAGGGCCATTAACCCCAGCTGGTCATCAATCCTCATTAAAAACCTCTGCAACACAGTTCACCAAACACAGTGAAGGGCAAACCAGTGTTCTAAGCACCTTTGTGATTCCCCTCTCTGTTGTCTCCTTAAATTAGTTCTATTTTAATTTCTATTACTTCCTGGGATAGATTCTGCTTTTTCTTACTGTAGCAGAAGTTCTATTCAGTCAAGGATTTATCTGAGCAGTAGTTGTGCGAAAACTGTGATGTTCAGACCTTTATGCACAAATAGGAGTCCTCAGTACTACAGCAGTGGAATAACAGGCATTTTAGATACTCCAGCATATAATTGCATGAAAAAGAAGGTAAGCAATAAATTTCGTAATATATTGGTTTGCAAAACCTGGATTTGTTTTTTCATAATGTAGCACAACCTTTTCTATTGCAAAAAAGCTAATTTTTAAGGGAGGGGCCCCTGGTTCTTCCAGTTTTGAAGCTGTTAAACTTTCTTTTATTGTATTTCTAAAAATTATTCCTTTACATTTGGCAGTATTTGATATATAAAATACCTCCTAATTCTGCAATCCGTATACATAGACTTAAAAAGCCAAGTATTGTAAATGCTTGTTTCATATTAGCTGCTAAGCATTGGAATATGCATCTTTTATAACTGATTTGGGGTTTACTTAGGTTTTGAAATGTGTATGATTTTGTGTTATGCTAGATATATCTAGAAAGTTAATCTTCTTGTGAGGGAGGCACTATAATTGTCAGCATGGTATGTAGCATATAGTAATTTTGTAGATATTCCATTACTCCTGGTTATTCCAAATTCAGATTATGGTAGTAAAATATGAAGCTATGACAATATTTCTGAAAGTATTTTTGGAAACTGATAAAATCCCCAAGTCTCTTTTCCAGGCCCCAGCCCTGCTTCTGGTGATAGCACCACAATACCGCAGTAATATCAGAGAGCTCAGTTGGCTGAACTCAAGGAGAGCTGATTGCCTGTGTTCATTGCAAATGTGTATCTGAAAATCAGCAGAAAAGTCTCTGCAGCTCTTACTACTTTGTAGAGATGCTATCGAATGTGATTGGCAGAGTTCTGGGTACAGGAGGCAGATAATAGAATGAAAGGGTATAATCTGGCAGCAACACAGTGAAATCAATGAAGATTTCTTTCTTTGATTCTAGTGAGAGCAGAATCAGTGTTTAGGCCTTCATTTAAAAATGTATGGTTTTGCCCTACACCCACTGATGAACTCTGGACCCTGTGCCTGGGCTAATAAAATCAGAAACCCTCCTCTTCTGGGGATACACAAATACCTGAGAGACGAGTGACCTGACTGTTTGAAACAGGGAGAGCACAGGGCACTCCGGCTTAAGAAACGCTGGTTGTGTTAAACCCTTTCCTGATGCTGTAGAAAACAAAAAGATCCTCGTTTGTGGAGGAGAGTGAGTATCTGGTGAAGAATGCTGCTGTGATCCACCACCTTGAAAAGCAGATCATCTGAGTCTGCCATGTGGAAGGAGGACAGTGCTGTTTCCACGCATCATGAGGGCATTGGTGTGCGAGGAACTTGGATATGCAAGTAGTGGGAACTGTACAGGAGAGGGGTAGATGAAAGCAGCAGTTCTTTGAATGTAGTTATAAAAAGTGTGTCTCAATGCAGTCTTGTCTTTTATTCAGAAGATTCAAGGCAAGTAAATCTGGTGACTGTAGTAAGTCTATTTCCCCTGCATGGTTTAAAAAGACATACCTTCATGTGTTGCAGGACTTCGCTGTAACTGTTCATGTGAGTGAAGGTAGGCATTCACAGGCTTATTTGCAGAATCATCCCACTGAAATAGATAGAGACCGATAGACACTCATGTTCCATGGAAAGGTTGAAAATGTTACCTGGGCCCTTATATGCTGCATTATAATAGCTGAAGAGAAAGTCTCCTATATTAACTCTCTGCATCTGGGACTTGAGGAGGATTCTTAACCAGCCCAAGAGTATCTTGAAAGGGATTTCAGAAGAAAAGATGTTTTGTAAAAGAAGTTTACAGAGAAGCTCTCTTCTTGTACAGTCAAAAGTAGTTCACTGTCTACAGTTTTGCTTATGGGAGCATTCTGAATGCTATTTTACTGTATGGTGTGACTTGGATTCCCTTACTAATCTTTGAGGTTGCATATTGGGTACCTTTGCCAGAACACCAGTCCCCTCTCCTATGCTCTCTTCCTGTGACTATAAGTCTTACGGTGGCTTGTATTTTCAATTCCAGGTATCAACAGTAGAATCCCATTTGTAGGGTCTGCCAGTCACTGAAACCAGCAAACTTGCTTTAGACATACATTTTGAGACTAACTCGTGCTGTAGCTTTTTTTGCACAAACCTATATGCTGCATAAGGCAAAATATCTGCATTTCTGTGACTTCTGCATACCTTATAAAATCTGCTACTCCTCATGTTTCAGATGCTGTTAAATACTGTTTCTGTTTGTTTCTGTTTTAAGGGATGATTAATAAAGCTTCAAAAATACAGGTTCTAGGGCATGCATTGATGATCCATCCCTCTATGCATACTTTATGTAAAGAGCATCTTTGCTTGTTCTCTAGATGCTATAGAGGAGACACTATCTGTTGAAGGGAACAAAGTGTGACACTTAATTGCACGGGGAGTCTGGACTGCTCGATTGTGGCATTGCTTCTTGGAAATCTGTAGTGGAGAATCAAGCACAGTGCAGTAGAAGCTGCATATGAGTGTGGTAAGTGAAGAGCTGGTTTTGTGCATAGGGAATAGCTGAGGAACATAGAAAACAGTAGTGTCCTTTTGAGCATGACTACTGAGTGAGGATATACCAGTTTAACTTAAATGGCTCTGAGAACCCCGCTGACAGATATCATTGTGGGCTAAGATAAATAATACAAATTGGAGATGGGAGGTTTCAAGGAGAAAGCAAACAAGGAGACATCAGAGTTGTCCAATCATATTGGTCAGCAAAGAATTAAATCCTTTTTCTTTCCTTTAAGTCCTTTGGCGTCCCTGTCCAAGTCTGCCAGTCATGTGAAAGATTCCAGCTCATGCCTCCATAGCCTTTGCTTCACTTATCATTTATTGGTCCATATTCTAGGAAACTCATTTTCCTTGTTTTGATGTGACTAGACTATAGCTTTCAGCCTTTTTCATATCCTTCAAAAAGGTCTTCACCTTAGTTGATGTCTTGGCAATTTATTTACAACCCTACATTGTCAAATGTTTGTTTTTTCCTTTTGCTGAATGCCAGCGACTGTGCTGTAAAGCCTTCTTTTTAAGGCCAAGACATCTTACCATTTTGTGTTGCTGTTCACTTTTTACAATGGCGAGCCACCAAATCATATTTTTTTTCTCCTTTCCCCTACATTTCTAAAGGAGAGGGTGTTTTACTTGGCTTATGGCTTAAGAGCGTCTGCATTTTTCTGATCAACTGACCTTCTACGTTTATTTTAAGTATGAAGTTTGAGTGTTTTTTATATTCATCCTGTTTCAGACTGGTCATGGGTTTGCTGCAAAGCATTCTTTAAAAGCAGCAATATTTATTATTTCTTCACATTGGCCCCCGAGTATGAAATGGATGTTCTGAGTTGGCTTATGGCTTATCAGAAGCTTATGGCTTCTTCTGTCTTGTGGATCTCTTCCTTTATAGTAACTGCAAGTATGGTTTTTTCTGTCTTTGTGTCTTCATGCTGAGTCATTCTTGCCCTTAATATTCTGATTATAAAATGTTGACATCATCATGGATTTCTACTGTGTGATTATGTGGGGTTTTTTTATTATTTCTTTCTCAACTATATCTTTCAACTCAGGAGAAGGTAAAGAATTTTGAGAAGATAGTGGTACTCGTGTGCTCTTTTGGCACTGCTATGCAGAAACTCTGACTTCAGTGGAAATACTCAAGATTTATGCTTATGGTAACAACAAGAGAAACACAACCAATGTCTTTCTCTAGCTAAATGTTTCAACACGATATTTCAGTGCCCTAGACAATATCACTACTTGTAATAGTATAAACATTTCAAATTTTTTGGAGTACATATGGTTCTGCTATACTTCCTTTTTGTACTTGTGAAGCTATTTTTTTATCCCATCAAGTTAAAGGACTCTTCAGAGGTTAGAATGCTTCCTTCCACTTCCAGCTTCCACAATAACGTGTTGCATTGGCAATCTTAGCAAGATTATGGTTCACTCTCAATTAGTTTAATAAGTGGCATACATTGGATTTATTATAATCCCCAAATAACATTTGAATGTTGTTCTTGTTGTTCCCTGTCTCCCAGCTGTGTGTAATAATCAGTCCTATACTTGATAGCTTTGACTGGAACTGAGTTGAACAGTGTTATGTAGCTCAGCTTAATCCATGGTTATTTGTTCGAAAACTTTTTCCTGTTTGCAAGGGTTTATTTCCTTCTCTCCTCTACTCAGCATAGAGGATCAATGTGCAGAAAATGACACACTGAGATGAGATGCTGCTGAGTGTGGATGAATATCTGGAGATAAACAGGTGAAACTGGATGCGGTCAGAAGAGCGTCACCTTCTTAAGCCCGGAATGTTTTCTTTGCAACATTTTTAGATCAGTGGGATTTCAGTTCAGCAGGATCTGAGATAGGGTTGGCATGAACTCTTGTGGCGTTAAGGTCAGAATTGTCCTCTTAGTTCTACTTTTGAGCTGAGGGTCTTGAAAGTCTTGCGTCATCAGTCTTGTGGCACTCTGCTTGTTAGGATTCCAGATTTTGTTGCTGTGCAGCAAACCTGCTAAGCAGACTTCCTTAGGGATGGCAAACCTTTGCAGAGCTATCAGATTGGATAGCTCAACTAGAATTTCCATACTTTCTGCTTCCATGCCAGGAGCCAAAAGAGATTGATTCTCGCATAGGCTTGGCCTTGTCTCTGTAGAAGGTTGCTTAGAGGTCCACGGGTCTCAGAGGCAGGATTTGAGGAATGGCAAACCTGGGAAGTGTCCCTAAGGTCAGTGATTCTGGGACAGTATGCCTGATGGGGCTGATTGAAAGCTGTAGATATTGGGAGCCGACGTAGCTGATCATGAAAACTGAGAATAAATATTTAATGTGATAGCGGATATTTAAGGAGGAGAAGGAAAATTAACAAGGCTTCATTTCACTGAGACTCTGCAGAGTGCAGGAAGTCTCCACTGGGCAATATGACTGAATTTTTCTTTACGTTTCTGGTTTGTAGAGAGGTTAATACACCCAGATTTTAGTCTTGCTCATGCTGAAGTCTAGCATTTCCTGTGGACAAGAAACCCTCCTTTTCAGTTACTCCGGATGCAACCCAGTGTCTGAATGCGTTGCACGAGACAGTTTTTTCGCCAAGTTTCCGTAGGGATGCAGACTTTGCAGAAGTTCTTTCTTGTTACTTTTATGGAACTTTAGATATAATTTTACTGTGTCTTTGACATGTAAACAGAATACACCTGATGTGTATGGTAGAAAACTTCTGTAGGTACCTATAGGATAAGGTTCCTTTGCATTTTAAATAATTACAGGTGTTGGAGGTGGGGACATTTCCTGCTGAAATGGAGAAACTTCTTGGTAGGATTCAATGGTAGATGTAAGAAAATACATCTATTTTTTTTTTATCAAACTTACAGAAGAGAGCCAGGATTGCAGTATTTATTGCAGCATGTAGCTTCAAAAAGGAAAAGAAATAGTCTCATTCCTTTGCTGTTTCTGGGGGGCTAAGGGAGTAAATGACCTGCAGCTTTAGCTAAGTGGAAGGATTGCAATTTGTTAATGATGGTAGCCAGTAAAAAAACAAACAAAAACCCAAAACAAACAAACAAACAAAAACTTTTCTGGTTTTGGAGAATGCCTTGTAGTGTGCAAATAGTCTGACACTAGTGTGTACCTTAAAAACATATCTGAGCCCCATAAATCTTCATATAAAATTAGAGGTTCTATTCTAACCTACCCCAGCATAAATCAGGAGTCTGTACAAATATGGGAGTTACTGTCATATGAAACTAGCATGAGATCAAAATAGGCTCCAAAATATTGTAAATATTAGAAGACACGAATGTATATTGTTGATTATAATTCCAGTCACTGGTTACAAACCTCATGAAATGAATCACCTCATTTATAATGCATACCATGGGACAACATCTAATTTGGTGACAAGCATGGAGTCTAGCAAAGATTCAATAGAAATATCTGCTTAAATGACTATGTTGTCATCTAATTACATATATTTTCTAAAGCTTTGTTACTTAATATACCTGTTGTTGTTATTAAATTGAATTTCACACCTTCAAAATATTCTGGTAAATAAATGCCCTTTTCTCTGTGAGATGCAAGGTTAGTGTTTATTTTAAATTGTGACTGTTTTTGTGAGAAAGATAAGAAAATCAACATATGCTGTTATCACTGCTCACTTTTGAAACAAGGTGAGGGCTATCCTTGGAAAGTAATTGATATTCCTGTACAGGTTGAAACTGATATACAAACAGATTAGCAGAATGCTTCTAGTTTGTGCTCTAGCTGCAAAAAGCCATGCCAATTATTGTCTTATATGGCCTCCAGTCTCAGACCAGGTCTTTGACCTTTTGGACCATTCTGCTGGTTTACTATGAGCATTTCAGATGCCTGTGACCTACGTAATTTTTGGCTGCATAAGTAGAATATAAAACTATTAAAGTGATGCTATATAAGTTAATATTATCTACTAAATGATCATCAGAATAGGTGTATGAATAAGGGCTCAATTGCATGTAATTATTTTGCACTAAAAATGTCATCTATACCTTGGATAACATGCAGCCAAGAAGTACGTTAAAATTGCATTGCTTATGTAGCTGAGCTTGTTAACAGTTACACAGTCTGATGAAGGAACTTGTAATGAAATCTGGTTTTCACAGATCACTATGGCTAGTCAGAAAGCATAAGTAATAATTCAACATCATTGGGAGGTAATATGGTGGTTATTGTTGTCTGAAGTAAAGGCTGTAAAAGTATAGTTCTGTTAAACTTTCATTCCTAGACTTTTGGAAATTAGTTCTAGTCTATAACGTGACCAGATCTGGTATAAAATTCCAACATCTGTGGTCTGGTGTAAAATGGCATGTTTTTAATCATTTGTTTCTACATAGTTTGGTCATGGTTAATGGTGGTAGTGGCTGTGTGAGGTATCCACTGCTCTTCTGGCTGCAGCTTCAGTACTAAATGTGACCATGGTGGAGTGAGCTGTAGGGTTCATTCCCTGTTTCCATCAGCAGAGTGTTTGCTCTGTTCCAGTCTGTTTTACCCATGGGAATTCATTACAGACAATATGATTATACTGGTGTTACCCAGAACATATTTTGAAGATAATGTGGCTGTTGAGGTGGAACAAACCAATTATTTATGACTTGTTGCAAGATGGGGAGAATGCTTTTCCTAAATGGGTGTACAAAGCTTGGGACTTGATGAACAGTGATTGCTAAAACTTTTTTCAGATGGGGGAATCTTATATTACTGCTCTTGCAGAGTCACTCATTGGGTGAGATTTGTGCATGCTCTTGGAAGCTGCAAATGTTTTGTCTTCTAACTGAGTAAATACATTTATACTTTTATCCTTTGAGCTCCTTATACACATAATATCTTTTTTTTTTTTTTTTTAAACAAAAATTGTATTAGGGAGATAGTTCTTTCATGTAATTGGTTGCTTATCTTCTGCACTGTTCTGGAATGCTCTCCCAAAGCCCTGCAATTCTGCACCCACAGCAGGCTTATGCTGCAGTGCCCTGGAAACAGGGGAGGAAGGTGACCTCCCTTCAGGGGAGGTGTCAGAGACAGCTGAGCTTCAAATATGTTTCTGCACAAAGGGCAAGAGGACGGTGATAGCTGTTGGAGAATCTCTCGTGTGTGGGATGGAGGCACCCATCTACCATACTGACCTGAAGTCTTAGGGGGTTTGCTGCTTACCAGGTGCTTAGGCCCGGGATTTTGCAGAGAGTCTGCTGAGGCTTGTCTGTCTTTTGGACTGTCACCTCCTCCTGCTTATCTATGTGAGCACCAGTGATACTGCCAGGGAGATGCTGAGTGTACCAAGAATGGCCACAATGTGGCTGTGGGGCAAGGGTGGAGTGTGTGGGCTCCATGTTTTTGCCAAAAGGCTTGGGAAGGGGTTGATGGATCCTGTGAGTCAACATCTGGCTGCGGAGCTGTGGTTTTTGAGAGGGATTTGGCTTTTGCAGTTGTGGAAACCTCTGAGGGTTGAAAACTGCTGGGAAAGGATGAGATCCACCCTACTAAATGGGGCAAGAGCATCTCTGCCAACAGGCTGGAAAGCCTGGTGAAGAGAGCTGTAAACAGTGAGGAAATGGTGGACAGGGCTGAGAAGCAAATGATGGAGGGTGACAGTTACAAGAATGATCTCAGGAATGGTTATGCATGGTGAAAAGAGGAACTAGAATTCTGTGTGTGGTCATGCAGCTACAACACGCTTGGAATAACTTCAGTATGGTGGGACAGCTTGCGTGATGAGTGCTGCAATGAATGGATACAGGTTCTTCAGAAAAGATGGGAAGGCAAGGATTGAGAGAGTTTCCCTCTAAGTGAAGGAACAGTTTGAATATACGAAACTCTTTGTGGGACAGGCGACAGGCAAGTTGAGAGCTTGTGGGTCATGATAAGGGGATAGGCCAGTATGGGGCACATCATGATGGGAGTTTGTTACAGATCATCATATGATGATGAGGAGGCATACAAAGTCTTTAAACAGCTTGAAGAAGTCTCTAGCTCACAGGCTGAACCTCTCTGAAATCTGCTGGAGAAGTGTTGTGGTTTAACCCTGGCCAGCAGCCAAGCACCACACAGCTGCTCACTCATAGGAAAAGGCTGAACAAGGAAATTGTGGGCTTGTTGCTGAGCGGGGTGGGTGAATTAGTGGCAAGGGGGACAGATAAGCCTGAGGTACTTGTGCCTCCTTTGCCTCAGTTCTCACTTAATGAGGCCTCACAGGTCTCTGTACTTAATGAAAGGACTCAAGAAGGACAAGGAGTCCCATCAGAAGACAAGGACTGAGTTGGGGATTACTTGAGAGAACTTGGCCCATGCAAGTCAGTGGGACAAAACGGGCTGCATCCAAGCCTGCTGAGCGAGCTGGTTCATGTCCATACAAGGCTGCTTTCTATCATCTTTGAATGGTTGTGGAGATTGGGGAGGAGGCCCAATGGCTGGAGAAAGGCAGACATTATACCAATCTTCAGAAAAGGTTAAAAGTGCAATATAGAGAACTGCAGGCTCATCAGCCTCTCTTCGCTCTGTGGGAAAAGCATGGAGGACGGAGTCCTCTTGGAGCACATCTATGCACAGATGTAGGAGGAGGTGATTGGGAACCATCAGCATGGACTGGCTCTGAGGAAAATCTCTTTCCCTCTGAGAACAGTCAGGAAGTGGAATAGGTTGCTTGGAAGGAATGTGGAGCCTTCATCCCTGGAGGTTTTCAAGACTCGACTGGATAAAGCCTTGACTAAGCTGGTCTGATTCTAGCTGACCTTTTGAGTAGGTGGTAGGACTAGGAGCCTCTTGAGGTCCCTTCCCACCTGAATGAGTCTGTGATTCAGTGATTCTATAATACATAAGATGTCAAGGGTGGGCAGAATAATCCTGTTGTTGTGCTGTTTGTATGTATGGTATGGCAGAGTAAATAAACAGCAGTATAGATGCAGACCATCAGGCTTGCATCTTCATGTAATTGCAGTAATGCCTCTGCTTTGTTTAAGTTGGAGTTACTCAAGTGCTATTAGGAAAAGAAAACTGCAGGTGATGAGAAACTGAGGAACACAAGTCTTGTTGCAGGGTCTTTTGTCTAATACTTTTCTCTATGTGATTTTGTGTGATCCCCCTGCCTCCCCCCCCTTGTTTGAATTTTGTTATTTAAAGGCCCACAGTGTGTTAGAGAGATAATTGCAAACAGAAAGACAGCAGATAAATCTATATGGGATTTTTAAATGGAGCAAATGGCATTAATGAACATATGACATGTCCATTTGTCAGAGTTGGGAAGGAGGAAGACAAATCACAGATTTGTAGCTTAGAAATTAATGCAGTCATGCAAAACTTCTGTTATGTGGACTCCAAGGATCTATCTACAGTTGAATTTTTATAGTGTGATTGGCATTACACAGATGGGAAAAGGGGATAATATGATCAGAGAAGTGTCAGGGCATGAAAGCATAGAAAAGTGTGCTAGTGGGTTTTCTGGTTTTGTGCTTTTCACAAATGGTGCTATTCATAGGTCATCTGCATGGAGGATTTACTTGACATTGCAGAAAATGTTTTCTGCATTCAGTTTAGGAACATTCTCTGTAACTCTAATCTAGCTGATAGAAGTTTTGGACATAATGCAATGCTGATAATTTAATTGTTTACCTAGTATGAATCTTGCATGAGAAACTCAAGTGAAGACAGCTTGAACTGAAAATAGTGTCACTCTAGTTTCTTAGATGAGAGAGATGCTTTTTCAGAAGTATAAATGTGGGGACTACAAAGCAGCTTTCAGTTTGCACTCCTCACTGAAGATTCTGAAAAGGCTATTCATACTAGCCTAGTACTGCATAAAAAAAAAGATTCCTTTTAAATTAGGATTTATAACTAATATGGAGTTCAGTCTTCGCACTGACTCTGTGGAATGAAGCTGTTTGCCAAGGTACTTGAGGAAGAGCCTTTTATTTTTGTCTTTTTTCTTCTGCAAAGATGTGTGCACTGCAGTTAGGCTCTGCATGTGGGAACCTAAATACATGATGCAGCAGGGAACAATGTGGATTTGGAATGCATCAGAGCCATTGCGTTCCTCTGTCGGCCTCGATACTGTCAGAGCAGTCTGTTTTCAAAGAACCTGCTCTTGCCCAGAAGCCTGTGACTCCAGAAGTCCTTGTAGACACTAAAGAGCAGTTAATCACTTCCCACTATTTGAGAGGAACAAATATGCTGCCCTTGGACTACTTAATTGATCTATTTTCTTAATGACAGTAAAAGTATAGCAGGCTTACATGGTTGTGCTATGGGATGGAGGGAAGGGGCTTATGTACTGTGGGATTCGATGGCTGCAGCTCTGAAGGAACTCACCCATCATCTCTTCAAGCGCAAACACCTTTTGTGGAGTGGTGTCAGTGGGATAGCTGGAAGAGATCTGAGTGCTACCTAAAAAGGGAGCCTTCTGAAAGAAGGCATGTGTTTACAGGCAGAGGGAACTTTCTGGAATACCAAAATGGTTCCAGATTGTTTCAAGGAATGGGTAAAAAAAGTTCATGCAAGTCCTTATTTTGACTCTGTATCAGCACGCTAGTATTGAGTTTCTTGGTAGCTCCAATTATTGTAACTCCTGAGGATCCTTAAGGTCTGTAGCCCAAAGACACCAC
Source organism: Nipponia nippon (assembly GCF_047370975.1). NCBI lineage: Eukaryota > Metazoa > Chordata > Aves > Pelecaniformes > Threskiornithidae > Nipponia > Nipponia nippon. The sequence continues at coordinate 99,946,303 of NW_028262290.1, read as the reverse complement.
ATTAAGATAACCTGCATTATGCCTTTTTAGAGAGGTAGAGCAGGGGCTATAGAAGAAGTGACTGGTTCATGGTAGTGTGATGTCTGTGGTCAAAAAGGAAAACAGACTCCTAGTTATTATCTTAACTGTCATTTTTTCTCTGAGGAAAAAAATCTTTAGACTTATCCTATTTACTTCATACTCTGTTGGCAGAAATGTTCTTTTGTAGCCATATAGATGTTTTTCTGTTAACACTCAGGGACATTGTATGTTTGGATGTGTCAGCAGATCCCTCCTTTGGGCCTGAGCTGCACCAAAACATTTTCCGTATTGGAACATGAACGTGAAGTTAGTTGAGACAGTAGTAACATAGTTGCTGCTATGGTCCAAGGCTGCATCATCAGCACTTCAAGTGCCTTATGATAATGGTCACAAGGCCACAAGAGTGGCCTCGTTAACACAAGACCAATAGCGAATGCCTTTAAGTTGTCTTTAAGTTACGATATCAAAAGCTTTTATTGTTGCATGCCATTTTATTATTACATAGGTATTAACTCAGCGGTGGGGGTGTAAGTGCTGATAGCATCTGAATAAATAACACTTCGCTTTCTGCTTGTAGTGTTTGGAAGAATGTTCTTTTTAGCCCTGGGGATCCTTTGTTTCTCGTTTCCCAGGTCTGCATCTAGTGGTTTTGGGGAAGATGCCAGCAGAGGGGAGGAGGAAAGGAGAAAGAAGGGGCAGGGGGGAGCAAAGGTAATTATCTCTGCTAATAGTCTGTCTGCTTGTGCTTGATTGAAATGCAGCCTGGGTCTCCTGTATCATTGATTTATTCCCAAAGAGAAGTTCCAGTTGTCTACAAAGCCAACACCTTTGGACAGGCACCATCTGGCCAACTGCTTATTAACTCCCATGGTCTTGCCTGATTCTACCAGTAAAGAGACCAGTCTCAGAGAAAGCAAACTAGGGGGATGCTGCCAGGGGCCCCAAGATCTCTCTTCCCTAAAGAAAAACGAATTCCATGCAGCCTCCCTAGCGGGTGCCATGTAAAAATAATTAAAAGGGTACTGAGGAAAAACAGCTAATTAAAAAGACTAAACACGGAGTCCTCGGACTGTTTAGGCTGGCCAGACTTTTCCTGTGGGGAGGCCAGAAGTCAATTGTGTCTTTACACTGACATTTCAGTTGCCCTGTTTTAAACCTATGTGAATGGTCCTTTGAATCCAAGTGCAACTCAGGGCAACCATGGTTCCCTATGCACCCTCATACCCATGGGATTGCTGCCTGGCCATGCTGGCCTGACACTCCCTGGTGGCTTTACTCTCCTTCTACAGCAGCAGAGGTGGACTCCATTGAACAGCGTTCTTAACAAATTAACTTTTTACTGTAAAGATCCTATGAGGACAGACTAGGTTATCCAAGGTGTGCAGGTTTGAAATCTGTTGTCCCATTGATGCCATGTGTTTGAACGGCAGCATAAAAACAAGCAAACAGAAACCTTTAAGAAAGATAATACACTATAAGGTAATCTAAAATTGTTGCTGGCTGGAAGAAATATGTTCATTGGTGGGGTACTTCATCAGAGAGCTGTACACAGGGAGCTTTAATTTCTATTGGAAATTCTTTCGTATTACATAAAGGAAGGATCGGCTCTATTGCTGTATGCTACACCTGTCACCATAGGGATCTTACTGCATTTTTAAATTGAAGGAATGTGATTGGCTTTAGGAAGACAGTAGAGGGTACTTGTAAACTCACAAATGAAAGTATAGCGTCTCTGAAAATCTTCTTTCCACAAAATCTTCTGAAAATTTGGACTCTAACAAAATAGAAGAAATTACAGGCTGTTTTTACAGGAAGATCTTTCCAATTAATATGAAAAGTAGCATAAGTAACTGTTACGTGATCACTGTCTTGCTTTCATTTAAAAAAAAAAAAGATATTTTTTCCATTATCTGTTGCTAGGTAGTTTCATTGCTAGGCACTGTGGTCCAAAAATGTTTTATTTGCTTGAAATTCTCTGACAAAAATTTAAAATGAATCCTCAGATCTTTCCAAAACTATAAGTCTGATAGAAAAACATATGTTCTTTAATTTCTACTCCAATGTTCAAGTATTTTGAAGATTGGGGAAAAAAATAAAATTAACCAGAAATGTTGTCTGTCAGCTTGTTATAGTTATGCCATAACACAGTGTATGGCCACAGTTAAATTCTCCTATTGTTCTGTCTTAAAGTTAGGACTGTATAGGACTTGTTCTCACCTGCTAGCACTTGGAAATTTGTTCTGAACAAGGACAAAAAATGTAACAGACTTTGGTACCTTCTTTTCTTTCCATTCTCCTTCCCTCTTCTTTTTCCAGAGGGACTTCTATTTTTTTGCCAAGCAAAACACACAGCAGAATTTCTGGCATTGTTTCTTCTGCTGGGGAATGAATGCTACAACTTGTAATCACAAACATTGTGCACAGATGCTCAGAGAGATGATAGAAATGGAAAACTGACCATAAAGCAGCTGCATTTTGGTGTGATTCCCCTAGTGCAGGGTACTCAGAAGTTTTCTATTCTCAGTAATTAAACCAGGGAATATTACAAGGAGAAGGCAATGACTGAAATGACTATCAGTAAGCTATCTTCAAAAAGGTGTGGGTAAGTAAAATATTTTGGTCTGCAGGTTTGATTAGTCTTTCTTTCTCTTATCTGTGGGACCACTTTTATCTTTTGCAAAAAAAAAAGTTACGAAATAAAGGTTGATAGAATTGTCTTCCTCTTTAGCCTATGTCCTTTGCAACTTCATTTTTACTATGTTTTACAATTGTGCTTGAGCACAAGCATTGGCCAGAAATGTGCAATTGAGGTAAACTTCCATTTGAAATCGCTAGGAGTTTAGTCTGCATGAGATCATATGGGATCAAACAACATACTGGAATAATCTCAGTTGATGTTTGGTGTTAAGCAATTCCAATATGCAGTGCATACTAGGAACTTTCTTAGCAAATCTGCACAGATGAGCAAACCACAATTAGTCAGCACATCCAGAAGATCTAGTATAGAGCTAATCTTCCCATTCAAGTAAACAGAAAGCATACTTACCCCAATTTATTTTTCTTTCAAGGACTTATGCCAATATATTGTCACATCATCCCCAAAGTATTGCTGGAGCATCATTGTGTGTCATGGAGACCAAGGAGAATTGAACAGGTGTGCTGTGGAGAATGTGATGAAAAGGTTTTATTTAAAGGATGATTTCATGAGGGGAAAATGAGAATATCAACTTGAGTAAGAACATTACATGCATGCTTATTTTAACATTTGAGGCAATAATTAGGACCTGGAAATCTTACTCTAAAAGAAGTCGAGGCTTATTAAAAGAGTGTGTGTGTGTGCATGCCTATACACAAACTTTATTTATATATATAGACACAAATAAATCCTGCTGTCTCTGTCAGCAAGGTTAACAGTGTTCACTTGTGCAGTATTGTTTTGGAGGAGTCTATAACTGAATAGATTATGAGCACTAGAAAAAAAGGCAACTGCTTGTTTATTTGCTTTTAAATGACCATGCTTATGTTTGTCCGCAACTTTTCAGATACACTTTTTTCACCTTCAAATCTGGAATAACATCTCGGAATAACATCTTGGATAGTATTTCAAGCAAAAGTAAGTGCAGGATTTTTACTTCTCCTTTCCTTTGAAAGCGCATTTCAAAGCAGCCTTGACAGAGTAGTTGCTATATATACTAGTGCATGTCTAGATAACATGCTGTTCGCTACCACAGAAATGTTAGAGCAAGTGACTGTAACTAGAACCAGGCCTGGCAAGGCCTATTAGATCTAATTCTGTGGAACATCTCTTTCATTGATTTGGTAGATTGAGGGTGGTTGACTCTTCTGTTCTTTAGATTCTTGCCTGATGCTTTCCAAGATTAAGGGCTGATCTTGAAAAATCAGAGTATACAGACATGCAGGTGAGATTTCAAGGTCATCACTCTGTGTTCATTCCTCCATTCATAGTAGAGATCAGAATATCTAATGATGGATAACCTTGAAAATTTGGCTATGTCAGAGTCTCTCTTGAACGTGTAAAGCTTGAAACTTCTTAGTTAATTCATTTAATTGCTATACTGCTAATAGACTTCGGGACCTCGGTGGTTACCTGTGTCCATTCCTCAATCCCATGTTTTCTCAGATGCGTGAACCCACCCAACCTCCTGCTCTTCTCCTGTCTGACCAGTGAATCATGAGAATCATGTGGCCAGCTCTTGAAGCCCAGTCCCCAATGTTCCCAGCAGTGTACTGAGTCTGCATTAGTTCTGTTCAGGGGTTAAACTGCAAAATAAGACCTAAGCGTTTGAGACCTCAAATGCAACTTTCATCTATTTTCTTAGAGAAAGAAAACATTCTGTTAACTCCAACCAAGCCAAGCACAAACACTCTTAACTCTGGCCAGTTTTCATAATCTCAGTTTTAATGTTGGGGCCAGGTTTCCAGTGGCTGATCCAAAAAGATAAATGAAACACACATGAGATGTCTTAGGCCAACAGGTGTTGCAGCTGCTTTTGTAACACAAAGCTGAAGAAAACAAAATGCCTCAGACAATTGTATATGAACCAATTGTTCTGACATGAAACTCTGTTTCCAGTTTTTGAATAGCCTGCTTTGGAAGACATCACAAAGCATTGCAGAATGTCTTTGAGTGACAATTATTTAGAGAAGTTACTGCCCTCGTAATGTAATTTTCCAGTGTCAGTATGTAATTAGGCAGGATGAATAAAAAAGAGTCCCCATTGTGAAACACTGAGAAGCTGCTGTGCCCCTCCCAGTCCAATGCTGCTGAATAAATCAAATTTAACTTCCAGTTGTGCAACTTCTGGCTTTTTGAGCTTTGAAGCCTGTACTAAGTGTGCTGCACAACTGGTCCAGCTGATTTCTGCCTTTGATCTTCAAGGATCCCTTGGAAACCTTATCTACATGTTCAAAATTTCTTTTTTTTTTTTTTTTGTTTCTTGTTCCATATTTTGTTAAATCTGAACACTGTGCTTGTGAAACATGTCACCTTCATAGAGCTGAAAGACAAAGTTTTCAGCAACAGCAGCAGCACAAGCTGCTGAAAGTTCCATTTTCACCACTGATCTATCTCAACCCCACTGTACCCCTCCTGGGGGCATGTCAGAGTCTTTGTTGCATCAAGTCCTCTTAGATGATGGAGATTCTTGGTGTTTAGATTGTTTTTAAGAGGCTGAACTATCAAGCAGCTGTCAGATGCTGTTGTAAAAGACTAATTCTACACTGTGGAATCAGCATGCTTCTGTAGGTGAAAATGAAAGCTTCAGTTTGGCAACAGCTTCCAGTTGCTATTGAGCTGTGCCGATTTTGAACTGTGACCTGTGGTGTAAAGCTTTATTTTCCATTGCTTTTCTTCTGAGAGGTCAAGTTTACCCCATGCTCACAGATTTATTTAAACGTCCTTAAGAACACTCCTGTTTGCTGTCTGTATTTGTGACAGTTTGTGCAACCAGTCCCTCAGCAGATACAGGCATTTGCTAATTACAGATCTTAACAGCAGTTTTAGTAATAGGGTTTCAGGATGGGAAGGTGATATTTGGAGATAATCTCTTTTGTCTCCTACAAAGAAGTATTTGCTTACCCATTTAGCAAAAATGTTGCCATAATTGCACGCTCTGATAGGAAATAAAATTCCTGTTCTTTATATGAAATGAGTTCATTGGAGGAAAAACGATCAGTCCAGGCTACAGGTGACTGAATGTGGTGTGGAAAAGGAACCTACCAGAAGAGCGCACCTTAAACAGGAGGTCCCTTTGCAACCGGATGGTCGGAGGATGCCTGAGAGTGCTGCTCCGGCAGTTCCAGGTTCTTAATGCCCCTGAAGACCAGCCCACAAATGGCAGATGAGAAGCCTGTTTATCGGTCAGCAGTGATCCATTGTATTCGTGCTCTTCTGCAGAGGGAAAGCCAAATAATTGAACAACCACAGAGCTCTGCTGCTTTATAAAGCTCTGTGAACAAGGTTTTGTAACCTCTCTGTTAGACGTGGCAGTGGTGATGGTGGCCTAGGCAACAGTCCTAAACTATCTTACAAAGAAGCAGCAATCCAGCTATTGGTAGAGCACCACATGGACTGACAGTATGAGCTCTTGGGGCTGGTTTTATAGTGCCTGTGTGTGGTGTTCTATTGCCATAGGGCGGTTGGTGTCAGCCCCTCCGCTACCTAGTTTTAAGCTTGCTTGGATGCAAATATCTTGTGCTGTGATGTAGAGACACCTGGAGACATGGCAATTCTGTGACTTCAGCTGTTTAAAAGTCTGTGAATGCTCATCAGGAAGGCCCCTTTTCTGGTCAGGGGAGAGTGATCATACTCCTCAGGTACCTGTGCAGGTCCCCCTCCCCCTAACTGAAATATTATTTTTAGGGTGAGATGAATCACTGTCTGGAGATGCTTCTCTCTCCGTTGAGGCAGCCTAGATGTCTAGTTTAGATTAGATGCCTGACTTTTAGACAGCTAAAGATACTGAGATGAATGAAATTCTCTGGACTATTTCCTCTTTGTGCTTGGAGTGTATACCCACATGCCACAGGGGATCTTGTTCCTGCAGGATCGTAATAAATAAGAAATGAGGGACTGATCTTTCTCTTTTGGATAAAACCCAGAATCAAGGTGGAAAAAAAAGGCTGTATATATAACCCTTTCTTCTAGAGTGGACTTCTATTTTTAGTTTCCAGATCTTTGCCTTTGTGTTGGGAGGGGATCATATGCTTGCAGCTATGAGTTAGAGATACTGCAAATAGATTGCATAGTATCCTCTGTGTAGCATGCCTGATCAAATTAGTCTTTTGAGGTAAAGTCTCTGCATTTTATGTAATACTTAGAGTTTTTTCCTAAATGTTTAAAAAAATTATGTGAGGTATTAAGATTTAGAAGTCTCTGTACACTTAGAACTAGCACGATATACTGCAGAGAAAACTGCCCTGTATGAGCAGAGCAACATTGTAATCTACAAGTAGGCACAATGTATGTAAATTCTGATCCTAAAATTAAGTTTACTGAGTTTAAGTAACTTGCATTGGGAGGATTTATGCCCTGGTTGATGTGCAAGAGCTCTTGTGCTCTCCATCTGCCCTGTTTGCTGGGATGCTCTTGGAAAGAACAAGCACTTGCTACAGTCTCAAACAGAACTTTGAGTTCTGCTTGATCTTTTGTAAATAGCAGGATTTGCCTTATGATTAATCAGACATGATAAAAGATTAATTTTAAAGGACTGCATTGATTCCTTGGGGGAGGAGCATAATTAGAGCAGAGTTTAACTCAGCTCAGTGGTTTGAAAACAAATTATCCATCCAGACTATTGGAGCTAAAAAATAAAATGCACACTGATCAAACATCAACAAATATGAGAAGCCCTGCAAACGCAATCCACAAGGTTGCTTTTGCCAAGTGCAGCTTTTGAAGCTCCTTTTTCTCTACAGAAAAGCCAGTCTACAATCTTTCCTTTGTACATATAATAGTGTGTGAGCACTGCAAGACTTGAGTATGTTTTGGTGTGTGTTGCTATTTGTGTATCTTCAGTCAACTGTCCTGATTCAAAGCAATGCGTTGTATTCAGTGTTTTGAAGTAATATGTGACTGTAATGTCAGGGAGACCTGTTAAACTGTCTTACACTTTCATAACTGGAGAAGACTTAGACCCCTAGAATTAATCATGTAATGCACAGACTTACATATTAAAATACATGCATATATATGCTTAATATGAAATATTTGCATACCTTGCTGTTTTGTCCCACCAGCCTCAGATGAGTTAGTTTGAGAAAAGAGAATGTATCATTTAGTTTCATAGGCCTCTAATTCATGAGTGGTCATAAATGATATCTGTGTACTCTAAAATGTACTTACAGCAACAACTGCCTTAGCAAAACTGTTGGAATTTCTCCAGGGCTTGTTTCTCTATTTAAAAACAAAAAACCACCCCCCCCCCCCCCCAAAAAAAAAAAAAAAAAAAAAAAACAACAAACAAAAAAACCAAACAAAACCACAACCAAACACCAAAACACCCAAACAAAAAAAAACCAACCAACCAAAAACAAACAAACAAAAAAGAATACTTCTTGATGGTATTACAACTTGAGAAAGCAGGATCTGGAAAAGAAGAGGATGTCCAAGACAAGAGAAATGACCCAATGGTCTTCTGGCTGTGATGCTGTTCACTGAAGTCCTGATTCACCATCATGGGGAGAGGGGTGGTAGAACTCTGCGGCTGTAGAAAGTGGGAGTTCCACTTTTGTTAGAAACATTGAAATTCTCAGGGTTAGTTATTTTACTTTACAGAGTCAAGAAGGGAAATACCAGGTCTGCTCTGCTCTTACTGACTTTTCAGAAACTCAAAGATTGGACTTGCATTTCTCGGAGAGTTTGGAAGGTGTTTGTATGTGTGCAAGAGAAAATAGTTGGTTGGAGGGCTGAGTTCTAGAGGGAAGTTGCACAATGGGGAAGAAACTCCATGTTGTTTTTGCAGATTTCCTCATGCCTCACAGGACCACCCCACATGTTTCTTAAGATATGTAATAAAGCAGCAGATATCTTCTCCCGGTCAGATTCTTTAAGGGTTTTTAGAGGTGAGTGGCACATTAATGGTTGCAGCGTCAAAAAATAAATGAGCTGAATAACTTAAACGCAGCCTCCAAATGGCATTGGCATCATGAACTTTCAAATTGGAACTACAATCCCGAATGTTTTGTGAGGAACTACTAGGTATTCCTGCTGAACTCCTTAGGATTTATGCGCAGGTGGCAAAGCTAATCAATGAAAGGGTTTGGTTGGTTGTTTTTTGGTGTGCTGTGTTATATTTTTCCCTTTTTTTTTTTTTAAATTCTCCTTTTCCTATAGGCCTCTGTGGTTTGAATGAACCTTTCTGCTCTGCCCATAACCTAACTAGATGCTTTTGAGGAGTCTGCTGATGTTTGAAGTTTGCCAGAGGGGATGATTTATAGCAGAATTTAACATTTAAGACCTTTGAAATGAGACATTAAGAACCAATGCTTGTGATGATGTGTGCTAAACATTGGCTGTGAATTCTTTGGAATTTAGGAACCTGAATCTTCTTGTGTAGCAACCGTGCCTGTGGTCTACCTGCTGAAAGGGAGGGTGTATGAGAGAGAGTGCTAAAAATTTGTTTTCCCTGAATTTTTGTTGTATGTCACCACAGGATAATGTGGTGGTGTGCAAAGGTCTGAGCTAACTTCAGAAAAAAGAGCTTGTGCATTGCAAGAAATAGGGCTGCATTAATACCGTGGTGTACTCCGGCTAGTTAGCCCAGCTAAGAACAGGCTGCTCATAATGTCACCATTGTGCCAGTTCCTCAGTGGCACTTCAGGCCACCTCTTGAGAGAGGGACCATGGCTGCCAAGGGATGTCAGACTGGGAGGCTGCACCAGAGCAGAAGTCACAGGAGTTCTGAAACACGACTAGATAATGGCTCCTGAGCTGTGGGAGTAGCTCTGCAGCCTTTATCCTGCTTTCAAACTTGAAGTGCCAAAAGCAGCTGGATCAAAGGTCTGTTTGATCATCCAGCCATGAGCTTAGCAGATGAGATCAACAGCACTGCACCTTGTTGCATATTCCTCAGTGCTGAGCCCATGAGCTGGAAGCACACTCCGTGGCTCTTTCTCTGTGGGCTCAACTGTGAGAATCTGTCTTGGTGGCAAAGTGAGCAAAATAATGGCAGATACCCTGGCACCCTATGCCTGCAAAAACATTGGCTTCAAGGCCAGCTAGAGGCAGTGAAAACCTGTAAAACATCTCTTCATTGTTCTTGATTTTATTTTTTTTTTCCTCCTCAGTGGCAAGATGTCTGTAAACCTTGTCCTTTTAATCAGCTTTTCATAATAGTATATTTTAGAATCTTAGTAAAACAGTACAGGAAGAAGTGTGAAGTTCAGTATAGAAAACCTTAGATTCCAAAGACATTTAGGCACCTTTTTTGACTGAAGATCTGTGGTATTGGAATAAAGTAGCCCACACACCTGCTTTCACCATCAGACTGGGTGTACAAGTGTGGAGGTCTTATCAATGTTTATGCAGACCCCATCCATCATGTATTGAGGGAGTCTTTTGATTTAATGAAAAGTTCATCATGTTCTGAAGTGGGGAAAAAATGGACTTGTGGCTTCAGTTAGGATATTGTATGCACTGGGAACAGTTAAGAACAATGTTATAATTGTAGGTAATCTTTTTTTCCTCCCCCCCCGCCCCCCCCACGGAAGGAAGAGGATTGGCTGCCAGTAAATGCAGAGGGCTAACAACTGTTCTCAAGGTATTCATGGCAGGGGTTAAACCAACAGATAAAAGGTGCAAATTCTTTCTTAAGAAATGTAGATCGTTTGTTAGGAGGTTGATAAATTTCTAATATGCTAGTGTATTTGAAGAAGGGTAAGGCTATTCTCACATAAATTGCATAGATTTTAAAGGCAGAAGAGATCATTAGAATCCTATCACTGCAGTATAATGGAAACTATAGTGTTTTACCCAGGTGTTTCTTCAGTTAGCTTGTATCTTTGGAAGAAGCTAAGGATATGGTTTTGGAGATGTAGTCTTGACTTAGTCTTCTATTAACAGAGAATCCTCTACATCCTTCCCTAAGTGAGGTGTTACACTGATTAATTTAGCAGATTAGTACTGTAGTTCCTTGATCTGCTTTATCTGGCATAATTTAACGTGACTGCTGAAAAGGGCATTCCCACTGTCATCTAGTTGCTTGTTTCTGCCCCTCCCTTGTGCCAGCTCTGTTTTTTGTGCTTCCTGGGTGAAACTGAGATAGTTTGTTGCCAGATGAATTTCCTAACCTGCAGAAACCAAAAAAATATTTGGTTTTCAGCTTACTCAGTTCTTTGGTTTGGTTCCTCACACAAACAATAGTACTGATGCAATGGAGATAGTGGGAATGAATGGCTATAATATGGAGGAGGAAGATGGGACTGGCCCCTTTAATCAGCAGCACTGAGCAATGACAGATTAAATGGATTATGGAATTATGGTGTGAAACATAACAAGCAAGTAGCTAACAGCTGACACTAGACAAATTCAGATGTGCAAAAGGTACTCATGTGGCCAATGAAGATAAAGAATCCTTTGCTATCTGGCACTTTCAGTTGGAAAATTTTATTTCGGGGGTAGAGAATTACATGACCCTTACAGAGCATATGGCATGTCTTTTTTGACAGTCTGCACTGAATTTAGAAATCAGGACTACCAGTATACCTACAGAGATGGTGGGTGCTTAGAAATTTAAGGATGCGGGGGGGGGGGGGGGGGGGGGGAGGAGGAAAGGAAAAAAAACCCCAGCAGAGTCTTGAATCCTTATCCATGCTGTGAAAATCTTACTCTGTAGAGGATCAGACTATTGTGTCAGCAGTTCAGATTCACATGCCTCCTCACTCAGTCAAGAAGCATTTTTCCAGGCTTGCACCTAGCTTTCTTGCTTCCTTACTTTGAACCTTATCCACGTGACAAAGGAAGACTGTCTTGTGGGGTTCTTGGCAGGCTGATTCAATGCGGGCTGGGTTGAAATTATGGGAATGTGTAATAGGCATTTGCAGAGAGATGTTTCTCTGCAACATTTTCTTTTGCTATAACAGGAAACAAGGTGCACGAGTGGTGACAACTGGAAGAGGTCAGACAAAATCTCCCTTCTTTATTTTAACCATCCATACCTTTGCTGAAGTAGAATTGGATGAGACTGACTTCCTTCTGATGAACAGTTGGCAGATGACCAACACATTATTGAAGAGCTCTGATGAAGACTACTTTCATCAAACCTATTGCTTTCCAGCAGGGTCAAACTCCTATTAATATCAAAGCTATTAGGTTAATCCTCACATAATAATGTGGTTTATACCTTTTGTACTGCACCTGTATTGGGCTTGAGGCATAAAAGTAGTGTGACAATGGGCAGACTCTGTTGCAAGGACTTGTCAGTTATACATCTGTGACTTTAAATGCCCTGTGGTCTTTTAGGAACCGTGTTCTGTAGCTTTCTTTAAAAACCCAGCCATATCTTAAAGGTGAAATTTTGGACCCTGAAGTTGCTATTAAAACATCTGTTGGTTTAAGTGAGGCTATGATTTCTTCAAGACTTACCAAACAACAAAAATTGCAACAGGCTCAGGTAATTAGAGCCTGGTTTTAAACTTCTGCTATGATTTAACTTCTGTAAGAGTATACCTTTTATCATCAGTAGTTGCTTGGCATCTCTTCATGCAAGTCAGGGAAGATGCTACTAAGCAACTCCAAATTTTTATTGTCTTTCAGAGAATGATAGATAATGCCCTGATGAAACCTGGGCAATGAGCTCACAGGGCACTTTGCCAGCATAGCATAGCTATTCTTGTAGCTATCTGTGTTTCTAACGTGACTCAGTATCAGCAATGGCAACTGCAGACTAGAAAGACGTGCAGATGCATGCTTTCTGTGTTGGCTTTTTTTTTTTGAGGTCCCTGAAGTCATCTTAAACTTCAAATACATTTTCATCACTAATGCTTTCATTGGGTCTAACAGGAACCTTAATGGGTCTCTTTGAGAAACATGCTTGTATATTTTTGAATTTTCGCAAACAGGGTAGCTTTCCAATTGAAAGAATTGGTACCTTCAAACACAAATTCACAGAGAGGCAGCATCAAAGAGACTGGAGAATAAGAGCTCCACAATATATATGCACAGTGATGCATGATAAAAATTAAATTAAGATCTTTAGGTGCCCTGAAAGCAAGTAGTGAAGAAAGCATGTTCAGGTGCACTGCTTGCAGGGTGCTGCTTCTGTGAGAAAGGTAAGACAAAATTTGCATGCTGTTTGCCATCCAGGCAGGACAGGCTTGGAGAGAAAAAAATTATCTTGGAATTGCTACTGCTACTCTGTTTGAGGCCATGGTGGCAGGTTGCCGCATGTTGTGATTTGGCTTTTGGTTTCCTTTTCTCCCTGTCTACCTGGGAGTTGTTATTTCTGTGTTGAAGGACCTATTCCGGTAGCATGAGAAAACCCCAGCTGCTTTGCAGGAATGCTTTCTGGGAGTTGGAAATAGCCAGTTAAATGACTAGCACGTGGTTAAAAAAAATTGCTGGGATTGAGTGGATAGCTATCAAGACCCTCCGCCTAAAAATATGCTTACAGGTCAATGCATGCGCTGAAGGAAGTGACTAAACTGGTTTTGCAAAATGGGTTGCTAACCAGGCTGTGAATCCACTTTACTGATAGAAAGGCTGGAATTTTATCACTTGGGTAAAACTGGTCTAATGATGGAGTCCTGAAGCCCTGTTTCCTTGGGAATTGTTATCGGACAAAGAGAATCTGAACCCAGAAGTCATACCTGTCTGGAGACTGGAACGTAGTAAGACATAGGGAAGCTTACAAATTACCTGCATTCCTGTGTGGAAGCATTTGCATTTTTGACTAGGGAGACCTCAACCAGGTTTGTGTCCATAGATATTCATGTTGGTAATAGGAGCTAATTTAAGGAGTTAGGTTTGTCAGTGTCCTGACCAAGCAAACTTTCAGAATTTAAAAAAACAAACAAACTGTCCTTTCTCCCCAGAAGCCCCACCTCTTAATCTCACTTAGATATGGATGGTTTGGCTTTTGCTTGTGTTTTTTTGAGAACTTTGTTATTTGGAGGTTTTTGCTCTTGCACATATGCCTGTTCTATACTCTCTGTGCCTCTTGAACAGTAATTCAATGCTTAAGTTTTCAGAGCTTGCATGTATGCCCTTTTAGCATTGGTAGTGCTTTTTAGTCAATATGTAAGTAGGGAGAATTTACTAAGGTTTTCCTAAGTGAATCTTAGCTGTGTAGCCCTGATATGAAGGGCTGCTCTTCCACTTTGACCTCTGTATTTATGACAGATAAGATTAAACAAAAATTCTGTGTCACCAGTCCAACTCTGAACTCTGAAATGGTCATACTGAGAATACCTGTGCAAATATTCCTGAACGCTGAATGTCCCAGATCTTAGTTTCTTCTTTCCTATAGTTTGATTGGTGTGTTTCAGCTGATCCTGGAGAAGAGATTAAGCTGCAAACACCCATATTATGTTAGACAAGATATTTACATGCTGTTAAAAATGAACAAAAACTTAGAGTGTTTGCAAGTACTTAATGTGTGTGGTATGCAAGCAACAGACCAATCTGTTGCCAAAGATTTTGGTGCTGAATGCTGTTATGACTTGATTTATATGTGACTGTTCAAGTTGAACAGTATAGCTTGGTATGTTCTGGTTAGACTAGCAATCCACTCTTGCAAACTTTTTTTTTTTAACAACTAAGTAATATGAACTTGAAGCATGACTTCACTCTCCTATTTATTTTCCATTTAAAATTATTGGTGGAAGCAGTAATGCAGTATTCTCCTGGAAGGACCTGTGTGCAATCTATGTCAGTTACTCTAATCAAACAGCAGATTGGGGCTGGTGTGATTGCAACAAAACTCGGTTTGCATTTTCTCTGTTGTGCCAGATAGTGTCCAGCACTTCTAAAAGGAGTTAAATTGTGAGCGGGCATATTGGTTCTGTGTCAGTTTTTGGTGCAGTGGCATAGCATTGTGCCATGACCAGAGCTTAGCTCTTGGCAATGGAGGCGGTTTGTCTCCAGAATCAAGTGCTCATACATCCTGGAGCTTGCTGTAGTGTCTCCCCATCTGCAAAACTGCCACCGCCAGAATGTTCTCTGTTTTCAGATTCAAACTGATTCACTTCCCTTAAATGAAAGTAATTCATATTTCTAATTGTATGTCATGTCTGTGCCCATGTAATGGAAAAGTGCTATTAAAGACATGATAATTAAAAAGAGCCTACATATTAATAGAGAACAGAAACTGTCTATTAAGGAAGGTAATTAAAACCCTTTGGAAATCATTAATTTTTGAGAGATCCAAGATATACTTTTTTGCTTCCCTAGAAATAAATAAGACTCATAAGTGGTCCAATTACTTTTAGTATGAGAAATGTATGGGAAAGAACTTCCTACCTTGAGTGGTCTGAAGTTCAGCATGTGTTGTTGTGACTTTATGGGGAGCTCTTATATACGTGTTAATTTTGGAAAGCTGTCCATATAGGTAAGTACTGAACTGTAAGCTATCAACAGTTGGAAAAAAAATCTCAAACCCTAAAAATCAGATCCAAATCCATCCTGGAAGGTAGAGGAATGCAGGTTCTGTGGGCACATGCTCAGTGGAGGTTCTCCTACTCAGCCTCTGCTTGAGTGTTATGAAGTACTGTTCTGCTTGTGCTGGCAAACCAGCCCAATGAGTGTGTAGAATTGCTCAATTAACTAGAATTCATAAGCCTCTAAAATATGATTTATCTAGACTAAATACATTTGGCTGTGCCAAGACAGGCAGAGTCACTTCAGTTTGCTAGGGGAGGACTAATGATTTCAGCTGTCTTGGTTGCAAACTACAATTATAATCTTTGTCAGGAGCAAAATGAGTAGATTTTATTACCTGCATTTTTGGAGAGAGAGAGAGAAAGGAAGCCAGTAGATTCTTATCCTAGAATGAGTAATTGTTGAATTGCTGGCCAGGTTTCTTTATCCCATACAAAGATTGTGGAATTTGAGGTCCCTTGATGGAGAGGAGCCAAGGTGGTCTGGGCCTCAGCCCTTCCTTATAATCCCTGTCCCTGAACTGCGGAAGGATGCTCTGCAGAGCAGGTGTAGGTGGAAGCGCTGGAGCACTGTGACCAGGAGGCCAGAGTAAAGAGTCAATCACACATTTTAAGTTCCCAAGTAGATGACATGAGATTTCACAGCTCCTATGTGGACCAGGAATGATCTATGTGGTTTGTAGATTGTTCCCAAAAGGAAGAAACTTCTTCCCATGGAGAACGTAAGAATATAGGAAATGTCCATGGCTCTTATCAATGGTCTGTCGAATCCAGTGTTCTGTGTCTGACGGCAGCAGAAAGCAATGCTGTTTAGGGACAACATGTGAACCTGTCCACTTTCTGATGCCCATTCCTCTCGCAATCCATCAACATCTGGAACTGTTGTATTAGGCTGCATCCTTCTCTAGACCTTTAAGTATTTGTTTTTAGATTTGTTGACCAGAATCTTTTTTTGTACATACTAATTTTTCTTTTAAAGGAAAAAGAAAACATAAGGGAATTGAGAGTAGCCTTTGAAGCATATTTGTCCCATAACTTGCCTGACTTCAAGACCACAGTAATACATTTTGCAAAATCCTTATTAGAACACATCAGTTTGGAGTACAGTTGTTCAGCTGTATTGCAAAAATAAATGATGTTCTTGAATTTGCATAATTCATCATTTGATGTACTTTCTGAATTGATCCCAATGAAAGGATGAGGTTTTCTGATTTGCTTTCATTTTAGATGTGGTGCATCAAGTCAAGACATTAAGCACTTTTTGTTAATGTACACCCTTCCCCTCCAAACCCCAGGCAAAAAAACAAAAACTATTTATGGGAGAGCTTGGATGTTCTCCTTAAGGGCAAAAGCAAATGATCCCTTTGGAGTTATTCTAATACAACTAATAATTAAAAAAGGTACAGCCAAAATGTTATCCGAAACATCAATGTGTCTGCTACTGAGGAAGAAACTGGCATGTGTATCTATGAGGTGGTCAGCTAGTAATACAAATTCCTTCTCCCTGCTCCCAGAGCTACTGTGTGCCACTCTTCCTCTATAGAAAGACAATTTGCTTTTCACGTAGTAATGAAGAACAATGTTTTAACAGACAAAGGCACTTCTAGTGTATTATTGTGCTGTCTTTTGAGTAGCGCTAGATGCTGGGAAAAATGGTAATTCACAGTGTGAATGCTTCTCGCCAGCAATGTGGGTTAGAACTGAGCATGTACAATCTATGTTGCATAAGGTACAATGGTGAACATTGTGAGAAGGAGAAAAGCCCAAATTATAGCTCTTGCTGATGGCCAAGAAACTAGCCTTTTGTATTTTTTTAAGATGAAGACAGCCCAAACAAAATCCAAAATATTGTCCTTCAAAGTGTGTATGTGGCTGAATTCAGTAACAATATGTTCATTTTTAGTGTTTGCAAATTCATATAAAAATACATAGCTATACTGCTCAAACACCTGTGTTCCTCTGTTTTTTCTTGTAAACTGATATGAGGCACAGGTGGCTTCTCATTAACTTATTTCACACAAATATAAATATGCTGCACAGTTTCTCTTGCTGTAACTATATAATCCAAGAAACATGATTGTTACTGATTTAATGTAATCAGTGTTGTGAGGGGAACATTCTGAGCCCTTTGTGAATGGCTCTATTCTGAGGGGATTTACACCCCATGTAAATCTGATTTAAATGGGAGAGTGGTGGAATGTGGCTTTCCTATTTAACCTATGCAAAAATCTATATTCTCCCACCTAGGTTTCTCACTGTGTGATGGGATACTCAGCTGGTACATGGTGAGTGAGGGGAAAAACACAAGTCCAGTAAGGACAGAGAAAGTAGGTAAGGGACTATCTCAAACAGGCAAGTTATACATTTTGATTCAATATTCTGATATTCTTATCAAGGCTTTCCAGAATGTGACACTGACTCAAACTGCAAACAATAAGGAGAAAACAGCAAACATGTATCAATGTCTTTGGTGTTCTGCAATGATTTCCTTTTTTTTAAAGGACGAATGTTGCAGCAGAAATAAAAATCTAGAAGAAAAAGTGAGCCATCTTAACATGTAAAAGCAAATGTGTTTTTAAAAATTATTTTAGTAGTTTAAAGATATCTTTCTGTTTAAATTTATTGAACTATAGCCAGATTTATTCAATTAAGATAATACACTTCAAGGTTAACTACCATTTGCTGTTCACTTAGGCAAGCTATTGTATGGTTATGTAAATTTCATGAACAGAGACACGACTTGAGTGTCTTAATTACAAGCAAAAAGTGTCATTTAAATATGAATAGGTGAATAGTTGCCTGTATTTCCTGTTCACATTCTGCTGTCATCTTTAAGACCAAGAGCTAACTAGCCATCTATATTGTGCTTTCAGTTTTTCCTTATGTCTCTAAAAGAAAAAAAAAAAAAAAAAAAAAAAAAAAAACACACCAACACAACAAAGCCTGTCATATAAATGCATGTAAAGCAGATGATGCGGGAATGTCCTCCTTGTACAGTTGTTATTAGCACAGTGAATTTTAATTTACCCAGATCACAATGAATAGCAGTAAATATGCAGTATTTTTCTGTGGATTTCTCTGCATTTCAATATGATATGTATATTTAAATAGTAGCATCTATAACTTCTGTGTAAGATCCTTTGGTAGTAACTCTGACAAGTCTGCTAAGGGCTTATTTTGTATGCTTCTATTTTCAGTGCTAAGAACTATTATGAATTCCTCTCATATATACACATAGTTGTGTTCAAAATAGTCTGTTTCCTTATTAATTTATAGTCAGTCTAAATTAAATTTTATGTAACCAAAAGTTTGGTAGCAATATTCCCTCATCATCTTTAGGACCGAATTCCCTGTGTTCCTGTCATGTTGATAGTTTGGGATTTTTTTCCCATTGTTTTGAATTGTTTGTCTCTCCAAAAATGACCTAGAAAGAAATCTGTTGTTAATCACATATCAACGAGGGAGGGATGATTAGTTAATAAAAACCATGCCTTGTTTCTGTGGACCAAATGGCTAACTCTGGTTCTCAGTACATACAGAGTCTCTTGAAAGACTGTTCCCATCCTTCAGTGATGTAGCTGCAGCTCTCCCCGAGGAATGAGAAGTTCACTATTCACTCTGTGCTTGCATCACCCTTTCCAGCATGTTCCCACTGATACATTAAAGGAATTAATTGCTCATAATGATCTCACCATCTGTTAACAGAGGTTCATACCTACAGGCTGGTGGCATGTGGTGGTCCTATTCAGAAATCAATAGGCAATGCTGGGGGAACGCTTTCCCACATTGCCTTCCATTGCACTCTGAAAAGGGGAGGAGAGCTCAGTGTTGGCCATCTGCTCCTCGTCTTTCTGTGCGAGAGACCTTGATGCAGTCCAGCCTGGCTCTGATCTGACTCCAGTCTGATTGGAATGTGGCTGATCTGAGAGCCTCTCAAAGCTGTGAAAGTGAGTCAAAAGGAGATCCCCATTGTCCGGCGGGGCTGAAAGAAAATGATCACTTTAAAATTCATAACTCCCAGGTGCCCGCCATCTATTCATGGGAAAAACTCTCTGAACTTCTCTTCATTAAAAAGAGAGGGAGTCCAGCTAAAAAGAGAGAAAAGGAAGTAGTTTGTGGGAAATGTGCAAGGGATTTCAGGCTAAACAAATGAGGAATTTGGAATTTTTACTCGTATTAAAGGAACCGTGTAAGGAAAGGGAAGCATTTGTAAGAGCAGGGCCTCTGCATCAGGGGCCCTTCCCTGCGGTCCTTTAGCAAAATAAAAAGGCGCTCCCTCCCCCACCCCCCCCAGGAGTTTTTCCTCCCTTTTCCTCTTTCTTACCTGTGTGAATGAGGGTAGGAATAGTGCATGAATTAGTCTGTCCCTGCTTTAAGTGATAAATTAGAATGCATTCAGTCTGCCCTCCTCCCCGTCTCCTGCATGTCTTTTATTGTTAGGCTGCATATAAAGCTGACCTGATAACAAATGTAAACTGAAGCTGAGTATCCTCATGGACAATTAGACTTTTGAGGGGGTGGAAGGGCTGTTCTGTCAGCTTCTGCCTAAACTCTTCCCTGCTCCCATGTCTAGTAATCTGAGGATTTGCCATATCACAGGAAGGATTTTGGTTTTCTTCCCCTCTCCCACTTTCTCCATCTCTTACCTCCTCTGAATGTGAGGTAGTGCCAAATCCTTCCTCATTCCTCAAGTGCATTACATGTTCTTCTCAATTTTGTGGTTTTTTTCATAGGGCCTCGCAATATCTTGAGTGGATTTATGCTTTTTTTTCTACAATGTGAAATGTATTTTTCCTCTGACACTGTTTATGTGGCCAGAGGTGAGGAGGACCACAGGGACCATGTAGTAGATTTTAAGGCAAGAATGGACTATTTTGACCACTCTTCATCCAACTACCTCTGCAACAAAGGCTGTTAGATCGCTCTTGGTAATTCCAGTTCAGAGCCAATAACTGTAGGCTAACTACTGAATATCTTTCAGAAACATCCAATTTCAATTCAGTGATTTCCAGGGAATTCATCCATTGCTAAACTGCATAGATACTTATCTGTGACCTATTTCCAGTCTAGAGTACCCATTTCAAGTCTTATCCTGCCCTTTGTGACTGCTGGGGTTAGATGTATTTGACGCCTGATAGCATGAAGTAAGCCATGCAGTGTGTCTGATTGCATGTGTATTTGCTGTCAGGATGTAGTCACTTATCTCCCACCAAAAGCATTTGTGTGGTTTGTGACGTGACACTGACCTGCCTCCCCTATTCTGGAAGTCTTTTACCTTATGATGGACCACTCTTCTTCATTTTCCCCTCTTATATCATTTGGTAAGAAGAGTAGTGGTGTACAGCATCTTTTTTTGTTTTGATTCAAAGTGGTTATGAGTCTTCCCACTGTGATGATGTTCTATCCACCCCAACTTTCCTTTTAGATATCTTTGAGATGGAGCCAGCTGCCTCTGACTATTTCTTTTTTGTTTGTGCAACAATGTGGGAGGATTGGTAAGCATTGTTCAGGCTATCTTCCTCCCCAGAAATTGCTGAGGAAGTAGGCAGCCATCACCAAACAACTGAGAAGCAATGTCCTGGTAGACAAGAACATTTGTCTTGTAATTTCATGATAACACGCTGCATCTCTGTTCTCTACTTTTACTCTGCCCTAGCTCTTCCTTAGTATCATCATGGGTTTCAATGATATTTTGTCTCTTCCCTCTACATCTTCAGTGTCATTGCATGTATATTCATCAGGTGAAGCACTCTTCTCACCATAACCAGAGTCAGCATTTGCATAGTAATTTCTGGAAACAACTGGCTTACCTTGTGGTGTTGGGAGGTTACATTGCAATTCACACTTAACAGTCCACTTTAAAAACAAACAAAAAACAACAAAAAACCCAAACAAAACAGAAGTTGCTTTCTCTTTGTTGCACAATTCAAGTGTTTGTACTGTGTAGTTTAAAGAAGATCTGTTAAGATAACCTGTTTGGGGTGTTTTGAAAAATATATAAAAAAAAAACAAACACAAAAAACAAACAAAAACCCCCAAAAAACAACAAAGTTGTTGTGGTTGGGTTTGGTTGGGGTTTTTTTATTATTTGTTTGATTTTATTTTTTTTAATAATATTAACAGAATCCTACCAAGGATACAGCTAGGTAAACACTAGAGTCAGCACAACTGAAGAATAGTAGCCCACAACAGGAGTCCAAACCTCAAAAGTAAAGGATATACAAACTTAAACCAGATCTGTCATTGTTGGAATAGTAATGTGCAGTCACAGCTAAAGATCATGTGTCTGTTAAGACAGGTAGGGACACGTGCTGTTGGTTCTGGTAACTTAAGTTTCAGCTTATATGTTTGGTGTGGGGTTTTTTGTGTGTTTTTTTTGTTTTGTTTTTTTTCATCTCCAGTCAGTAATAAATTTAAGGAGGCTTTTGAGTGAGGTGGATTTTCTTTGGGGCATATTATCTCATTCTGCCATTAACTATTTTTTCATAGTAAATACTTAAGAGGCAGAATAATCCTGTGATTGTGACATAAAATTTGAGAAGTGAATGTGCCATACCAGTATTTTAACATAAAATCTTACGTATGGAGTTTTCTAATACTGTTTAAAGGAGAAGACATGGGAAGAACTCCCAGGAATGTCATTCCCAGAATCTCAGACACCTACCACTTTGAGAAAATGCCATGTGGTGATGCTTTATTGTCAGTAAACACTGTACAGGTTTCCTCGGAGAATCTGTTTGCTGTCTTCTCTACAGTGCCCGTGAGGTGCTTCTCTCTCCCCCTCATTTATAGAACCTATATAAGGCACTCAGGCACAGTTGTGAAGTGTAGAAAGACACGTAAGGATAAGCACTTATGGGGATTTTTCAAGGACACTGAAGTGGTTTAAGTGTTACTGAATTCCCTTTGACTTTGGACTCTAGCTTGTAAAGCCAGCAAGACTGCTACCTGCAACTTGAGGTCTCTACCTCACTGTTCTGAATATGCTGACCTTTTGTATCAAACTCTTGCAGCTGAGTAGGATGGAGGGAGCACAAAACTGTAGAAGAGTCCGTGGTCAGGATACTGGCTTAAGGGAGGTGACTTGTCATGTTTGGCGCCTTCCATAACCCTAGGGAGGTGACCAAGCCTACCACTTTTTTCCTGTTTTGTGGTACATTGCCTGTTACAAGACATAACAGCTCCAACAGGAGCACTTGAAAGGGGAGATACTTGGTGGTTAGGTCTTCTCGTTGCTGTGAAACAGCTAGGCTGGGCACTTGGATATCTACCCCAGATGAGTTTCCTAATCGCTAGGCTCTCATGAGATTGGGGTGGGAGGGAAGATCACTGACTAGGAATGGCATCTGGACATGGGATACCTTCCAAGTAACTCTGCATTTTGTTGAATGAAAAATGTGAGTTTAGTAAGAAAATTTCGCACAAGCTCTGTTCCAAGTCAGTTCACAGCAAAACTCTGTGTACATAACATAACTTAAAGTGTGAACAGCAGTCAGGCTTGAGTTCCTTTCCATTCTTCTCTTCTTCCTTAGCTATGCACTTTGAATAGCAGAGAGGGGAAAAAAGTTGAAAATGTGCTGCTCAGTATTTGATATTTCAAAGGCTGTTAACTTACTCAAAACAAATTTCTTTTGGAGCATTCAAAGGCTGTTCCATTTCAGCTTTAAATCTCTGCCATGTTCAGTGTTGCTGGTTCTGATTTTATTTTGATTTTTATGATGTAGCTGAGAGCAACTGGTACCTTTCCTCTCTTTCCCCTGCTCTTAAAGTGTCAGTACTCAGGTGACAGACCCCAAACTTTTTGCTTTAAAATAAAAAGGAAAATTTTAAATATGAATGTTAGTTTTAAACATGGGAAAGCTTGTAGTAATTCAATTGTATTATTAAATTAAAAATCTTTAGAATTCTTTATATTAATTTCCATGGATTTTGATGTCCGAGGGTAGTTTTTGCATGGTTTTCATTCTGGATGTATACAGCAAGTGACCAGTATTGCCTTAACCTGAAATACTGCACTTCATTGGCAGGTGTCAGTTAACTTTGTGAAAAGATTGAGATGTTTACGATGACTTGATCATAACAGTTTGTTAGGTTAGTTCAAAGTCAGAATTACTATTTGGCAAAAGAGAGGCTGTAGGCTGAATTGTTCTATGAGAGAATTCTTACAGTAACTAAACAAGGTTGCAAAATGGGATTTTTTTTTTTTTTTTTTTCTCAAACCAAATCTCTGGCAGGGAATGACTTTATAAACTTGTGTATAATATTGTTGTGAAAGTGAAGTATAAAACATGTACATGTGTAAATAAAACATGTAATTTTGCATTTATATAGATATATTCAAGAACGTTCTTGAAGAAATAAATTGTTATTTTTAATCTGTTTTCTTCACATTCAAAACCAGCTCACCTGGTTTTGCTTGCAGTTGAGAAGAAACCTTTTCTCTGATCTACCATCTGTATTGAATCCACCTAAATTCAGCTTGCAGGGTCAGAATTTTAGTAAGATTTTTGAGAAATGAAAACAAGATTACAAAATCATATCCCTCATGACCTCTTCTGGAAGCAAAGATGTTGGCTGTATTCATGCACTAGAAGAATCATGACCATGATCTAACCTCAGAACTATGGCTCAAACGGTGCCCTCAAACTTCCGTTGGTGTTTTGGAGAACTTGCTTAATTGCTCTGTGCCTCAGTTCCCCACTTGTAAAACCAGGTTAATCGCATTTCTTCAACTTAGATGAGTATGGAAAGTTTGGATGTTGTCCTGCTGGGAGCTCTATCAGCATTTGAGAGTGGTGGTTTCTCTGTTGCAGAGTTCTGACATAAGAGTGTCTGAACATCCATCTTCCTCATTGCTTAGTCTCCAGCAGTGACTAGCTGCAGGTGTCTGGGAGCGGTATGAGAACAGGGCAGGCATGCAGTGATACTTTCCCAGAATACTCCCTTAGCCTTCAGTGATTTCATGCTCTTGGATAGTCCTGAGCTACGGGTGATATCTTTCTGTTTAATAGGACTTGCTGAAGTTTTCTTCCAGAGGCAACCTGAAGTCATGCACTGCTGTTGATCTTCTTATTTTTGGGAAAAGTGCAATGAAGTGAGTCATTCCAGATGGCAAAAATATGTAAGATTATTAGGCCTCAATAGGTATTTGTGTGTGGCGTTTATTGGTGGGCTGGTTGTAGTTGATTATAATTCAAGTTATTTAATTTTTATTTAATGTTTATATGCAGCTTGTATTGTGATAGTTCTTGACGTTATTCAAATATATAGTCAGATTTATGGCCTGTTTATGCCACAGGAGGCCCCAGTCCCACTGAGCAATACCTTTCAGTTTGTGCTCCTGACTGAGCAGCAGAGCATGTGGAACAGAAGCTTTTGCTGGACTGCTGCTGTTCACCTTCTGTGGACAGGCAAGAAATGCTGAAGGCTATTTTTTACTTTCAACAAATCACCGTTACTTAACAGTTTGTAGTGCAGTGTAGAAAGCAATTTATGCCAAGTGTGAAGGTTAAACGAATCAGTTTTCTGATTCGTTCTTTCTTCTTCTGATTCAAATTCCAGAGTACAGGTCAGGTATCTGAATCCCAGGTTTCCAGTCTTGCCATTTTGTCAGGCCATCGCCAGATCATGTGTAAATATGGAGAAAGTTGCAACTAAAAGGTTAAAGGTTCTGGAGTCTTTACCACATAGTCATTTCCAAACAGTTATTTCCCAGGGTCTGCCTTTGTTCTCCAAAAGGAAAGGTAATAGGAGCTCTGTAAACTTACCATCCGCAGGTTTTGATTGTGGGTGGTGCAGGAACCGCCTCTTTCTGGGAAGGCTTAGCACTGGATAGAGAATATGGTTGTCCAACTGGGGCATGTTGCGCTGCGTGGAGTACCAGTAGATCCTGTTACTTGTTTTCAGAAGTGGGTACTAATATGCAGAGGTAACCAGTGTAAAGCAAGAATATACAAAGATGCTTGTGAAGGGTTTAGAAAGGGATGAACTTGACTTTATGCAGTTCACTTGGCTGAATAGGTTAAAGAAGTGGAATAGTTTTGTACAGGGAGGACACTGCATGCTGAATGAAGGGGCAGTTTGTAGCCAGTGGGACATGGCTAAAATGTGGGAGTAGGTATGTTTCAGGTGCATTAGATAGCAAACTTACGCATTACAGTGAAGAATTAAGGCTGAGCTTACAAGGGAAAATTTTAAGCTCCTATTTTTAGCTGATCAGAATTAGGATTAAATGCTTGGGAGGTGCTGTCTCCTGATTGCCTGCAGATACTTCCTCCATTGGGATGACATGGCATGATTCACTGCCTGGCTGGCATTGACCAAAAGCAAAGGCAAAGGAAAGTAAAAGTATGCTTGTACTATAAACTTTCAGATATTCTTCATTGTGTAGGCCATTTTCTGATGTGTTACGTTAGCGTGATTGTATCCAGTGATTTTGGGGATACAAACACAGACAGAAAGCGGTTCTACTTCATTTTATTGGGAAATTAACAAAACCTTGTAGTATAGCTTGGCAGCAAGGTTACTTCTCTCAGCTGTGTAGAATAGACTCAGCAAATCAGGAACGTAGGTATGCTGTGGTCTGTGAGCAAAATGATCAGAAATTAGTCTATAATAATTCCCTACTTTGTAAATGAGCAAGATCTTTCATTAAGATTTGTAATACTAAAAGAAAAACAACAATAATGTGGTTTGATATTTCTGGGGGAAAGGTAAGAGAGAAAACCGCTACTTTAGCCTGTCATCATGAATGCTTTACTTATTTCTAGTATAATATTTTAGCATAACAATCATAAAAATGAGGACTGCAATATTCTTTCTTGAATGCACACTGTTTTCTTAAAAATGCGAGATTAATTTTATACTTTAGTAGTATGCCCCTTCTTTCTTGCATATGGACTTCCTAACTGTTACAAAGATGCTCAAAAATTGCCACACCATATTCCACTTGTTTATACTATATGTTTGTGCAATATGGTGTAGAAATAAAAAACAAAAAAAACCCAAAAAAAACCCAAAAAAAAACACAACAGAAAAGCCCCAGTTATTTTCATTTTTGGAGGCTTTTCAGAACTGCTTTAAAGTGATAAAAGTGAGGAACCAAAGTGCAATGCAGCAAAATGTTTTGACTCCAATAATTAGGTGTACTGAAGCTTCAATGTTATGTTTAAGACACTGGGGATACTACCTAGTCAGACGTTTCTTCAGAATCTCATTCTATCTCTGATTATAAAGCCTTAATGATCACAGCAACAGCCAGCTAGGTCTGCAGCAAAAAGAGTAAAGAAGCGTCCTACCTTTAGACTGTACCTTCACCACAGAGAAGAGCTGATTTCTGTGGCATGTTCTGGGGTTCAGTAAGTCTGGGTTATTTTGATCTGGTAGGAGGAACAAATTCCTAAGTCAAGGAATGTCCTCGTACTAGCTTCCTTTCTAATGATCTCTATTACTCTATATGTGTGCTAATTAGGTGGTGAGACTAAAATGTATTGAAATACCTGAGTCTACTCTATAAAACATAGCTTATGAATGGGTTCACTTTGGAGGGAGATCTGAGAGGGTACCAGTGGCAAAACAAGATATTTGCTGGTTGCTGAATGTATTTCAGTTTTGAGTCTAACTTGTGAATATGTTGTTCTTTAGTTAATTGGAATTTCCTTAAATCATATGTATTGCTGCTTCAAATGAACAAATGACACACCCCTCCCCAAAGATACTCAGAGCTAGAACTTGATCTTCCAGGCTTATTGCTCTCTTTGCTTGAGAAACCATGTTTTAAAAATGTTTCTCCAAGAAATATTATTTGTCTTTGTAAGAATTTATATATGGTTGTTAGTTCTATATTTACCGGCATATGCTTAGTGCTGTGTTTCTCTACTGAGCAGTGACTATATTTTAGTATCAAAACTGTTAGCATAAAGGCTTATTTTCAATAGTTTTTTTTGGAGTCATTGTTCTTCCTTTATATCATGCATAGAAGGTGAGGAATTATTAAGGAACCTGTTTCAAATGTGTATTTTTAATTTAAATGCGGTCTGGAACTGCTTGTATTTTCAAAGATGACAAGGAAATAATCATCAGTGCCTTAGCTGGGATGTGAGTTAACATTTGCACCAGCCTTAGATTTTTTTTTTCAATTAGCACTCCCTTAGAAAACCCATTCCCCCAGCTTTTGTCAATGTGCTATAGGAGAAGAAGAGCAAATAGATTGGAAATGCTCTGCAGCTCAGGCTCCTGGGAAAATGTAACAGGTGTTACAGCTCAGCTGGGTATGAGCTTTATGAAAAAGACCCTCTCAGACTTTACCCATAGAATTCCCTTTCCTAGCCAGAGCTTCAAGTAGGAAGAAACTAATGACTTCATTACCATCTCAATTCTGGGAAATGCTTGGTCCAGACCTGAATCATTAAAGGAAAGGTATAGCACTCTGCGTGACCTTACAAGATCAAAATGTTATTTAGAGCAATTCCATTAGTCAAGGCTATAAACCTGAAAGAACACACCCTTTTGCGTTGGCTTTTAGGCCATAAAATGTGTGTTTCTGTCATGAGGAGGGGGGCAGGAGGTGGAGGCTGGGGGGGGGGGGGGGGGGGGAGAAAAAACATATTCTGCACTCATTGTGCAGCACAATTTCCTATGCTTTCTTTGAAAAGACCTCCACTTCCAGCACGTCTTCCCTTCACCCCATGTTGTGACATGTTTAATGGTTCTTGTCGTTCTCGCTTTTCTAGGGGTTTCTAATTGGGGATGATACTGAAGCCAAGAATGATGTCAAAATTTCAATCCATACAAAACGAAATATATTTCTTTAATGCTGTAGTAATGAAAAGGAACTTTTTTTTTAATTTATTGCATCTTTTGCTAGCTTAAAAAAAGAAAAGAGAACAGCATGACATACAGAAGGCTGACTTCAGGGTTGTTTTCCTTTTCTCCGTTACTGCTTTTGCAATTATAAGGAAAAGAAACCTCGCTTGGTGAAACTATTTTCTTGCTAGCTTTCTGGAATTTCTTTACGTAATGATAAGGCTGGATTTGAAACCCTGGCCCAATAATCTTTCAGTAGTAGAACAAAATGTTCACCTTTTGGATAATTTTAATGGACTTGGTCAATAAGGAAAAACTAAATGTGTTTTTCCACAGAAGTCTTTTCTCTTCCTGCACAAACATACTTCCTCAGTTAAAGGTGGGCATAAACTAACACAAAGAAATGTATTATGCCTGCTTTAGGAAAATATTTGCTAAGAGGAAATAGAGGCATGGTACTGTGTTTTGTAGAAGGTTTGAAGCCTCTGTGATATATAGGTGTTGGCAATGCCTGAATCTCGTGCCCAGAGGGAAACTGTGTATGTCTTGTACACCCAGCCAGTAATGTGAGTCAGTCTGGTATTAATGGGTATGCGAAGAATGCTTGTTTTAGTGGACATGTGTCTGTGTTGGCATTTCTTGAAAGTGAAGTCCTTAAAAGGCAAGACTTGTCCATGCAGTGCAGGACAGTTCACTGGTGGTCTCATAGCTTAACTTCATCGAGATGCATCACTTCGAGGTTGTTGCAGTGGTTACCAATGCATTCTGGCCTCTTCCCCAAAGTATTCCTTGTAGCAATCCATTTCTACAGTGAAATTTTTATAACCCATTATCACAGTTGTTTTATTTTAATTCTCCTTTCTTGAACAGGTAAAATTGGAGATTAGCATTTGAGATGTGTCACTGATTATTTTTTTTTCCCATTAATACACCCTAGGATTTCCTTTCCTTTTTGCTGCCCTGTGACATTGGTTGCTCATTTTCATCCTGTGATCACCTGTTTTTCCTAGGTTCTCTTTCTTGTCCTTTTCTAGTGATAAACCCATACTCTCAAGAATGGCATTAGCCCTTAAATGTATGACCTTGCATTTCATACTATTGAGTTTCACTTCTATTTTGATCCCTTTTAATCCTCAGTGGATCCCATTTAGTCCACCCCAACGATCACATAAGTGAATGCAACAGGCACCTCTTACTTCCTATGACAGTACTGTGTGGCGTTTTTGTAGCCTCAGGTTTATGCATTCTTTAGGCCACAGTTCCTAGGCGGTTAAGTTGGCAAATGCTGTACACTTACTAATGACAATTTTGATATAAGGAAATGAGTCTTTGAGCCTGAACCTTCTACAGCAGGTCTGATCGGTATTGTGTTACGTAGGTTAGGTTCACCTGCGTATAGGAGAGGTATAGTTGCATTAGCAGGATGTTGTTTTCTGAGCTGTTACCTGCTATGATGCTGCATTTTGATAGTCAGCTATAGCCTTAGTGTGTATGTCTTTTTAATTTGGCTTTGCTTACAAGCCCCTCTCATTCTATAAGTATGATTCTGTGTTTTATCTCTTGGGTTAGTATGGTGGGTGGCAGGCTGTTGTGTTGAGTTCCGAGAGAAGGATGAGAAGGCGTATGAACTAACATCTATCGTCTCCCTGAACTATGTTGATGTGACAGCTTCTTGGACTGAAAATGCGTGCTTCTGGTAGAAGTCTTCCGACAGGAAAAGCAAGCAGTTTTGCCACTTAAAACCAGCACAAAACAAAGCCCCCTCTGAATATTGATCTGTGACACTAATTTGTTTTGTGAAGAAAGTAGGTGGGTTATTGTGCACAAATGCTGAATGGCCTGTGTGCTGTTGTTTGCAACCCAGAACAAAAATTCTCTTGCTTAGTTTAGCCTCTAAACCCCAGAAGTACCCTTAGAAAATCCACACTAGAAAAATTTTCTGTTTAGAGCACTGCTGAAACAAAATATTCAAGGTGGAAGAGAATTAGAAAATTGTCAAGTACCCATTAAGAAGAAAAGACGGGTAGATCCTTAATTATGGAACATCTATTGGCACCTCTGTGCTAGTTTGTATTGCATAGTGCCCTTTATCCAGGCACCTAGGAGGACTATTCTAACAGGAATTACTTAACTCTCTCGGTGCCTAGCTGTGGCAAACAGTTCTTCAGGTAGTTTAAGCCCAGATGCTCTCATCCAGGCATTTTCCAGGGAATCAGTTCTGTGCACCTAAATAAAAGTAACTTGCTCCTCTGGAGCTCTGTCATAGTTGTATGTTTTGAATGTACACATTTTGTGTAGCCTTGTTGTGTTGAGTCAATTTTGCAGATGATGTGCCTTACAGGTGAAGGTGAAATTTTAGGTTTTGTGGTGTTGGTGTGAGTTTTGCCATGATGACTGTAGGCCTAATATGAGCAGAAAAGAAGGCTGGCATCGATAGTTTTTCTGGATGGGTGATAGCAGAGGGTGATTTAAAAAAAAATCTTCAGCAATTTTGACCTATATTCTAGAAAGCGGATTCCTTAGCGAGAACCTTATCAAAATTGCATCTTCTAATTAAACAGCATGATATAATATCTCAGACATGATTAGGATGTTCACCACCCTGTCTTTATAAACTATTTCTGAAACTATTTTCTGACTCCCTTATGAAGTCCACTCCCTGACCCATGTATAGTGCATAGAGGCTGTGTGCTCACCTGTCCTTGCAAGGCATAGCGAACTGGAACTATTCAGTAACTGCTCAGTGACCCATGTGTTTTGCACAGAAGTAACAAGATAGGCTGTTCATTAATTGTCATCCTGGATTTGATTATGGCTATTGAAAGAACTGTTCTTCTGATATCATAGAATCATTTAGGTTGGAAAAGACCTTTAAGATCATCAAGTCCAACCATTAACCTGGCACTGCCAAGTCCTCCATTAAACCATGTCCCTAAGCACTACATCTACGTGTCTTTCAAATACCTCCAGGGATGGAGACTCAACCACTTCCCTGGGCAGCCTGTTCCAATGCCTGACTGCCCTTTTGGTGAAGTTGTTTTTCCTAATATCCAATCTAAACCTCCCCTGGTGCAACTTGAGGCCATTTCCTCTCATATTATCACTTGTTACTTGGGAGAAGAGACTGACCCTCGCCTTGCTACAACCTCCTTTCAGGTAGTTGTAGAGAGCAATTAGGTCTCCCCTCAGCCTCCTCTTCTCCAGACTCAACAACCCCAGCTCCCTCAGCCACTTCTTGTATGACTTGTGTTCTAGACCCTTCACCAGCTTCATTCCCTTCTTTGGACATGCTCCAGTACCTTGACGTCCTTCTTGTAGTGAGGGGCCCAAAACCGAACACTATTTGAGGTGCGGCCTCACCAGTGCAGAGCACAGGGGGACAATCACTTCCCTAGTTCTGCTGGTCACACTGTTTCTGGTGCAAGCCAGGATGCTATTGGCCCTCTTGACCACCTGGGCACACTGCTGGCTCATATTCAGCTGGCTGTCAACCAACACCTCCAGGTCGTTTTCTGCCAGGCGGCTCTCCAGCCACTCTTCCCCAAGCGTGTAGCGTTGCATGGGGTTGTTGTGACCCAAGTGCAGGACCTGGTGCTTAGCCTTGTTGAATCTCATGCAGTTGGCCCTGGCCCATCGATCCAGCCTGTCCAGGTCCCTCTGTAGAGCCTTCCTACCCTCCAGCAGATCAACAGTCTCACCCAGCTTGGTGTCATCTGCAAACTTACCGAGGGTGCACTCGATCCCCTCATCCAGATCATGGATAAAGATATTGAACAGAACTGGCCCCAGTACTGAGCCCTGGGGAACACCAGTTGTGACTGGCCGCCAACTGGATTTAACTCCATTCACCACCACACTCTGGGCCTGGCCATCCAGCCAGGTTTTTTACCCAATAAGGAGTATGCCTGTCCAAGCCATGAGCAGCCAGTTTCTCCAGGAGAATGCTGTGGGTAAGCAGTGTCAAAGTATACTAATAAATGTGTTGCTAATTCTCTTGCTCTCCTTGTTTGCAGCTCACATGTTCTTCTTCATGTGATTTCTCACAAATTAGGTGAGAGCACCATTCTCTTGTTCTAGGTGTTGCTTGTTAAAGATATTGGTACAGCACGTCTCAGACCATATCACTGCTTGAAAGGTCTAGAACGTCTGCATAAAAGGTTAGTGTTAAAGTACTTTAAAGGATTTATTTTGCATTTCAGTATTGGTCTGAAGTCAGGACTTGCCCAGCAGCTTCTTTTTTCACTTGTGAAAAGATGACAACAGCCTTTTCTTTAGCAGTATATTGTGATGTGTATTTAAAAAAAAAAAAAGCAAAAAAAACCTAACAACCCCGGTTAAGAGAGGTAAGAGTATTGACAGGATTTTTTTCTAATCAGGAGAAATTTATGTATCTGTGTGTAGGATCGTTAAAGTAGCCATTTTCCCTTCACCTGATCGTGCTTGCAGTTTGTATTTCCTGACACCAGAAGTTTATTGTATTTAATAAGCAACTTCCTATTGCATTAGCAAATTTCCATCTGGTTGGAGAGGTACCTGATTCTATTACTATATTTGTCTTCACGGCTATGATGCAAAACATAATTTGCTTATAGCTTTGTAAATATGGCTAATGCAATGATATGTACATCATGTTACCCACAAAAAGGTTTTGCTTTGTGCAGGGTACTTCTGAATTTATGAATGAACTGAGAACGTGAACAGAGAGGGAAGGTAGCTGCTGCTTCTGTAAGCCTGGTGATGTCCCAAAACTTTACAGAGGCTTTAGAAGGAAAATTGGAGGAAAGGGTAAGAAGAGGAAATAAAATTACTGTCTGAAAATGTCAATGCTCCTTGTGTGTGAGAGGGAGAGGGGCAGTACCTACATTTTACATGTGTGTAGGATTTTGGAGAGATCAGAGAATGCATGGGATGATAGGATGTCTCCCTGAAATCTTACTCTGTTACACCTTGGCAACACAGTCTAAAAAGTAGAAACCTGTAAGTTAGTAGCATCATAAAAATCTGATTTGAAGCTTTAGAAAGGGCTGGGGAGGAACTATTGTGTGAAACGTTAATATGAATGGGATTTTATCACCTGAGCTTTACCAGTCTCCAAGAAGCCTCAGCAAACAAGTAATCTTCGTGAATTCTATTACTAATGGGACAATATGCACAGCATTACTCTATGTCCATTTTAGAGGTGTTCAAAGGAGGTGTGGATGGCTTTACTGACTTGCCTATTGTCACATAAGAAGTCTGCAGCAGACAGGGAAATTAAGCCAGGAGTTCAGAGCTGGCTCCCTGAGACACTTACAACAAAATCCCTTGTGGGAAGTGCCATATAGAAATATTCCTGCTCCAAAGAACATACAGACTAGATGTGAGGAGAAGGGTGTGAAATGCCTTGCCCAAAGAAAAAGGAAAGCCAGTAGCAGAGTTTGGGGGTTTATTTTTTTTTTGTAAAGAAACAAACAAAAATCCCAAACAAATGAAAAAGAAAACGGGATACATCATGTACATCAGTACTTAGTCTTATGGTGGTAAATACGTGATAGCATGGGGTATTGCAGTATAGTAGTCTGGCAGTAGGAGGGTGGGAAGGGTAGGCGGCCTTCCTTGGGAAGGCCATCCTGCTGCCTTCCGCTTCTTTCAGCTCCTTCTGCAGCTGACCTTGCTGTCACTGCAGAGCTGCAGGTTACCCAGTACTGACAGCAATGAGACCACTCTGTGGAACTCAAGCATATTGATTTCCAAATGGCATCTCCCAAGTTGACACAGCCAGGAGACCTGTGTATCTCTTGCCACCTTACCTACAGTTTTGAATGGCACTCAGGTAGCACCGTATTACAAGGTAGTTGTCATATAGCTTATGCTGATATCCTACCTTTCTATTCCAAGGGCGTACATGGCTGTTTTTAAACGTGATATGCAGGAAACAAAGCAGACCAAGCTATATGAAATCATGTATGAACAGATAATGCAGAGATAGCTCGTGGATTCTTCAGTGTATGGAAAGACCACAGAAATGTTGATAAATTATTTGCTATGTGTTTTGCCACCACAAATTAGTGCATTGATGAGGCATCCTGCAAAAACAGTGTTTGTCTTTCTGAAGATGTGCAAGTATATTTACCAGTGAGTACTAATGAAGTGTGCTTGTGAAGGAAATGAAGCCTCAAGTGTGTGTAATTATGTCCCCTTCCTTCTATGATAGCTGCCAAGAGCTTGATAGCAAGAGTCTGTCACCTATAACAGCAATAGGGATTTTGTCTCTTATCTGCCATTTGCTCTGTATATTAAGAACCCTGTAGGAACACGCTCTGTAAAAGATGATGGATGTCAGGCTTAAATTCAGAAGTGCATCCATGTTGTTTTCAGAAATGTGTGAGTTTAAAGATACTAAGTCCTATTGGGTGTGTCGTGCCACACTGAGCACCTGGCATCAAGCATGTCTAACAATTTCATCTGAAAGCTCTAAATACATTCCAGAGTCTGTTGTTAACTTCATTCTTAATTAGGATCTATACAAGACTATCATATTCTGGTTGCTTAAACCTGGGACTGCAAAAGAAGTTTATGACAGGGTCACTCATCCTCTCTGGAAATTGAATGTCTGATTTAGGTGTCAAGATAAAGAGCTTGGAGCCTAACTTGAGGCAGTAATGTTTGACAGCTTTGACTGGAGTTTCCTTGTTTCATCAGATGTTTCACAGAATAGCCTAAATCTATACACTAATGAAATCCTGTAAGATGTCAGGTTGCAACTGTACAACATACTGAGAAAGAAAACAAAGAGTTACATGGGAAAGCACGCGATGCTAGATTTCAGGATTTGTCCAAATAGCTGTATGTGTTGGCTGCATAACTGATGCTCTGAAAAGAAATTAGTCCCAAAAATGGAGTAATGTTCTTTGACTCTTTGTTAGCAAGTAGATATTATATCAAGGGTATAGCCATGCAGCAAAAATCAGTGATGTCTATGAAAGGACTATGCAGAGAGTCTTTCTTTCCTGATAAGGACAGGTTGTGGGGTGGGTTGGTTGGCTTGTTTGGTTTTTTTCTCCCTGAGGGAGATGATCCTTCTCTTGCTATTGGGGAAAGAGGATGAGACAGTTTTGAAAATCAGACAACTTTAAGCCTGTTGCAGATTCAGGTTTCAACCATACATACTCCTGTGTGTTCAGCATCAGTGTTTATCTATGATAGTTGAACACAATCTTGTTAAAAATTTTATTCTTTGGTGTTTGTTAAACTGCCACTAATTACATCTTTTGGGTTAAAACCAGTTTAAACTGAGTATCTGTTATGTTTGTGAGCAGCTGGCTAGTGCATCTGGGAAAAACTATCCCTGGATGTGGAGAGAGGTGGAGGATGGAATGGTTAACTGCCTGAGGAACAGCTCACTGCCACTGGGGAGCCTGGTCTCTGTCCAAAGCCATACTGTGGTGGGTCGGGTAAGAAGCCTGGTGAGCACAGAGAGGACAGTTGAAGTGACTGTGATGCTGACTGCCAGAGCTACTGCAGAAGCATCTGCTTTTGGAGCCAATGGCCTTGCTTTTTGGCCAGTGACCATAGTTTCTGTATATATGCAGCCATGGATTCATTACAGTACGTCCAGTGGAAGAGTACTCTTCTGTATTTGGTGCAAGAGATAAAGAATTTCCATTTTGCCTGGAATTGGATGCCAACAAATACAACAAAGGTTTTATTAATGACCAGGTGGGCAGTGAACTGCCAACATCTTGATCTAGAACTGGCAAGAACCATCAGAAACAGAGTTGGGAAGAAATGGGAATTGAGAACAAATGATAAGTGAGTTACTAGCTTCCTCCTTCTTGGGCTTGTGATAGTTTAACAGTTTGGGAACCAAAACCTCAAATCATTCAGCTAATAAATATTGAATTAATTATAACCGGTTTCTAGGCTATTGTCAAAAATGGGTAATACCTGTTAGCTTTTTTAGAATGTTTACCTTTTTGGAGGCATTGCTAGAATTTGTGTCAGTCTGAAAGGGACCTTTTGCATAGAAAAGAAAGCTCATGTCATCCCCATAAACTCTGAAGCTCAGGTGCATCAGAATTAGGTACTGGTGTATGGTCGATCCCAACTGTTATGATATGCGTTTTTTGCCTCCCTCCCTCCCCTGCTTCCCCGGCAGTAAGTTTGTGAAACATGAATGAGACAGACCTGACTTTACATCCCTGCCCTATCCAAGAAAATGGAGGGTCTGCAGCTGATAGAGAGTACAACTGAAAAAAAACAGTAGCTTGAGTGCATTTATGCTGCTTAATACAGGCAACACAATCTATATAAATGCAAACTATGTTTCTACATTCTGGTATTGCTCTCCGAATAAAATAAATACAGAAAATCAGGGTTTAAATGTAATTTCTTAGTAATTGTAAAATTTGCTGCTACAGTCTAATGTATGCAGTAAAAATTGTGTTATACTCTCTCTCACAGTAAAGAAGAGCTTGGAGCTTGTTATGCACCCTTTTCAACGTGTCAGTAGGGAAAACATACATGGCAATTAAATCTAATCCAATGTCATTTTTTTCCATCTTGTTCTATTTATTGGGACAGAGCAAGGAAATAGTTTACTTTTTAGTAAACAAAAAGAGGAGCTTTTCACAAGGCCCAGTGAATATGTCTGCATTTCTGTTTAGGATATATGATTCTTAGTTTTCTTCACATCTGTCCACCCTCCTGCTGATTAAAGTTTTGTGGGAGACTTTAAGTACGCAACCTATACTTGTGCAGATGAAGGCAAGGCTTGGTCTTAACTGCTTTTTGTATCTTGTTTGACCTATCTAATTAGAAGTGAAGAGAGTTTAAAGCCCGCCATATACCTTGGCCTTTATGGGATGAATTTCACTTCGTGTACTCAAGCACAAAGATGATGCTTATGAATGCAGGGCTACTGTTTTTGTGACTCTTGGTTTCTTCTTGGGCTTAACTCATATTTACAAGGATTCCCGGTAGGTTCAGGAAATTTCTGTGGAGGCCTCCTGGTAGTTATATTTTTTGCTTGGTACTGTGCAGCCCAGGAACGAAATATGAAAATTACTTCATCCCAGAGTAAAATGGGCAAACAATATTTCATAATTGTCCTCCCTCTAGAAACTGGAATCTTTACTCAAATGCAATCTTGAATGTTAATATGAAATGGAAAACATCAAGGGAATTCAGTCTTTTTCTCATGTTGTGGATGACCAAGATGCAGTGAATCTAGCTTGCTGGTTCAGCCATCAGTTTGCTCCTGATACTAACAGAAAATGCAATGAGAATGGTGGTCCTTTGCTCTGTAAGGAAATGGATGGAAAATAGCAACCAGTAACACAGCTAAAACAAGCCCTGTTGTTCTGGCTGGTGATAATCTGGTAATCCTTGCTCAATTTCCTTCCAGTACAATTAATTATTTTTGTTTGTTTTTGTTATGAGAAAGTGTGTTGTGATAACTTCCTTTAGCAGCTCAAAATGTAACACCAAACTCCCTGCTGGCATGACTTCAAGAGCAGAGCTGTGCCAGCAGATAATTTGGCCTAGATTATTTTTAAGAAGGTTGTCAGTCTTGTTTTTCTCTATTACATGCTTACTGTGGTAATATCAAATATTTATTCTACTGATTACAGCTTTAACTCTAAACAGACTCAGTGGAGTAATCTCTTGACCTGTGCAGTGACAGAGACAGCCCCCCTCATAGAGCTGTTTGAAAATGAGAATGATTCCTCTTGTGAAAAATCTTTATTTAAACCATATTACTAGAAATCTCAACTGTGGGGTTTTCATGCAAGTATTGTCCTTTTTGCCCTTGCTGAATTATTTGATGAAATTCCCTCATCCCAAACCTGGGACTGAAATCCATGTCTCTTTTTTTTTTTTTTTTTTGACATAATTATGCTCACTCACCTGTATACATATGCACACACGAGTATGCCTGTGCATGCACATGCAGTTAAATACTCCTCTTAGCTTCAGAAGGGCAAATGAGGAAACATTAACATCCCATTAGCTGCAGGGTTCACATGCGGGGTCTATAAAGAAATCTGGCTTTGGGTTCCAGAACATGTTGAGAGAAAAACATAATAAAACATAGGTGCTTCTTACATCACTCACTAGCTCACTGATGTATTTGTGTCCCTGTTCCCTCCCCCCTGCCTATCAACCTCTTACATCTCCTTGGAACACAGACTCCTCTCCCCTATAGGAAGTCTCATTCATTCATGTTTTGAAGGAATTTCTTAATTCTCTTTCAGCAAGATTACCACCATCCGTGCCCCTTTTCCTTCTCTCTGCCTTTGCCCGAGAGAGAGAGGAGCAGGGCCTGCCCAGATGGTTGAGGACCAAAAAGAAGGAACATTTTCTCATGCCTTTAAAAAGACCACTTTCTTTCCTGCCTAATATTTAGCTCCTTCAAATGCAAATGGAGAGGTTTCACTCCAAGGTTAGCATAACAATTATGGGAAAGCTTTAAATCTGAAGCATTTGTTTACACGATGAAAGGAGTCCACAGTCCAAAAGCTCTGAGGCCAGGGCTTTTCAGTAGCTATTTTCTGACTAAGTAGTGAACTGCAAGTCAATTTTAGACCACAAAGAAAACCAATTTATATCACTGTGTAAGCTAATTTTGGAGGGAGTTCTACATTATAAACGATGGCGTGGTGGTTTGTGGCTTTTTCTTTTTTTTTTTTTTTTTTTTTTTTTTGGTGACTGTTACTGAAATAAACTCCTGCTTTCCCCCTCTCCCAACCCTTTGCATCTTGGTGTTTAATGAGCCCCCAGATGTCTTGGATGCTAATGACTGTTCCCCAGTGCCCTCAGAAGAAGGGACATGCAGGATCTGGGGAATCAGTTTTATTAATACCCAGGTGGGTGGCTGTCCAAAAACTTTTACTGATGCTCAGGAGTGAATTCCAGGTGGGCACAACTCCTGTCAAATATGTATTTTCCTATCTTGGTTTCTGTTTAACTTGCTTCCCTGGTTGCTCACTCTCGGAGTGCAAACTCTTAGTGAACTTTTAATTAGTAAAATGCTCTGGAGTGGCAACTCTTGGGGTACAGTCATTCCATGGGAGCTCTAAGGCACTTTTGTTGTGAGCAGATTCATATTTCTCCATTGCTATGCTTTTAGTATGCCACAATCCTGAAATAATATTAATGCTGTATAACAGTACTTGAAAACTAGATATTTCCATTTCTTTTGTTGGTTAGAACCTTCCCCAAAAAGCCTCTTTTGTCACTGTTCACATTGACTTTCAGTAGCATCAAAGTACCTGTAAATCCCTTGGGTATTTTGCTGAATTTCTCCTTTATAAAGTTGTTATAGCAGCAATGTGATGCTGTTGCTTCTCATCCCAGACAAGACTGCAGTCAGATTATATGCATCAGAGGTGACTTTGGCCAGTGATAGTAAGGGAGGAGTATATTCTTGCCTAGGTGCCAAGGCAATGTCATCAGCTAAAACCAAACAAGACCTCATTTTTTGAGATACATTGCCTGCTGCAAACTCTAGCTTGGGTTCATTCATGTAAATGGGGAAGGGGCTTCCACTGGTCCCAAATATTTGGAGGCTTTAGCGTCTTCACTCTGAGAGAAGTTTTCTTTGTGGAAAGCCTCAGAAAAGGTTTTCAGAATGCGGTTGGTTTCCAAGCCAGGTGGCTGCTTTCTCTCACAAGAAACTGTACAACAGCACAAAATCCTGCAGTGCTGTTCTTAGTGCCATAAGCTATATATTGAGAAGCAAATACTTGTTGGTTTATCCTCCCTAAGCTTTCAAGAGGATAGAAAACAGATAACCCTAGAAAGCATAGCTGGAGGGGCCCTCAATAGGCTATCCAGTCCATCTCCCTATCCTCTGGCAAGATCACCTTGTAGCAATGTCTTTCCTGACAAACAGTTGTCTAACCCGTCATCTGAACCCACAAAATATTTTACAGTGGTAGAATCTAGCTCCTAAATGATCACCTGACTTGTCCGCTCCTGCGGAAACAGACCACGTAAAATAAGTGGTTCCCTTGATGGCTAACTAGAATTAATGCAACTGTATGCATCTTGTATTTGTTGAGTTCATTAATTGCCTTGAAAATATTGTTTGAAACTGCAGCAAATACAGCAAGACTGATCAGTAGGAGCAAAGTGAAACAAGTGCAAAGCAGCAAACAGGCTTGAGTGAACCTCAGTGGAACCTCCCACTGAGAAAAACCTGCGAAGTATGGAATTAGTACTAGGGTGTGAGAACCTTTTTTTCTTGTGAGGCCATTTCTATCCGGTTCAGTGTCTGTACTTAGTCTAATGAATTTGTTGATTCTCTAAGCAGGTATGTTTCTTTAGCAAGGGAGTGTGTATTTGGCTTCCAATACCACTTATCGGTTGATTGAAAAACTGTGATGTTGTATTTTAGTGTTGGTGATGGCTGAAACTTGGTATTAGAATAACTGTTACTGGATTAATAACCACCAGATTGTTGTCCAGAAAATTATCTAATATTATTTCTCAGGTGGCTGTAACTGGTATTGTCTGTTGTTCATCCTTTGGAGCTGGTTAATTTCTGGGTGGAGGGACTTACTTTCTCTTCCGGTTCCCATTCTCATAAGATCATATTAGTATGCATCAAGGAATGCCTTGACTCTGCAGTAGTAAAGATCCAGCTCTATATGTAAAGCACTGTAATCCAGCTATATCTCTGTTTAGTTGTTTTAGCAGCAGAACTGGTGCGTAATATCCAAGCATATCTAGCATTTGATTGCTCACAGCAAGGTATGTGTGATGTACTACTAAATATGACACTGTTCTGTGTTCTTTTTTAATGGGTAAATTGTTTTGGTTGATCCTGTAGATCAAAGAATGGGGTCAGCTCAGCTGCTGACCCCAAAGTATATAGCTCTGACAAGCATTCCTTGTTTCTTGCACCTAGTAGCCCCTGAAGTTTGCTCTGCCCACCATGTGATCTGGCCATATGCAAGTGCAGTAGAATTTGGAAATAATAAATCTTCATTAATGCAGTGCCATGCTGAAGCTTTTTTTAAAGGATTTTCTTTGAAGTGGTTTAAGTCCAATGGAAAAAAAAAATAGGTAAACTTTAAAAAAAAAAAAAGATATGCAACCTTATGATGCTATGAGACTCAAAGAAGTTATATCGTTGTATAATACACTGCATATAACTTGCACTCTCAAAGAATGATTAGATTAACAAAACAATCTCTTGCGCAGCTAACAACAGCTAATAATATACATTACACTGCCTCATTTGTTGAAGTCACTGTCTGTTTCCTTGCTTTTCATCCTTTGATACATTTATTGGACATCTAAGCTCCTAATACGGATGAGTTAATGCATATCTCCACTATGGAAATACTCACTACTTTGGTCCCTGATTGGGGTGCTTGGGGTACATTTATGATGTAAATGGCAAAAGAAGTTCTGCAAGAAGTGTACTAAGGTCTTAAACTCTCTTAAGACTGCTTATCCCAGTTGTTGCTGTAGGTAAGATCCTCTTTCCTTTTAATGCGTTCAGGAGCTCTTTCCTGGATTTTCTCCAAGGTTTGCAGATTGTAATGACCCTATAGGAGTCATCGTAACTTGTCATTGTGGCAATTTCTACTGTGAAGCATTAGTACATGTGCTAGACTTTTGTAGATCTGGAGGTTATATAAAGTTTTTGTAAGTTTTATTTTGATCTGCCCAATAACAGCTTTAAAAAAACAAAACCAAAAAACCCCACCCTCAAAGCCAGGGGTTGCTAGCCCACTGAGTGTATTTTAAAGAAACGGTTACAAAAGCAAAGATAGCCTTCATGTCGTTGTAATGCTCAAAGCTTGGTCTTTTAGACCTTTCTTTGTAGCAATGGATAGGTTATACAGCTATTTTTTAACCTCTTAACCTTTTAACCTTCTGAGTTGGAAAGTAAGACTGCTGTGAAAGCTTTAGCTATGAAAGTGGCTATAAGTAAGCCCATTTGTACTGCTTTAATACAGGTTCTGTATGTTAATTCTCTAGTAATGTAATCAAGAAAGTGCTGGCATTCAGAACCAGCAAGTACCTACTACTCACTTCACCCCCTGACCATAATGAATGTAAAATGCTGGTAGTAATAGATTGAAATGAAAAACTCCTTCATCTTGGCATGCAAGAGATTTGCAATCACATTTTGATTCTCAGAGTGCTGCTTGATTGGGGATTAATGCATGGGTAGATTGACCTCTGCTGCAGGAGCAGTTGTTTTTGTACTAACTGTGTGAAAAACAAATTTCAAATAGGTGCCCTGTTGCACTTTTCTTGCAATTCATATTATCACCCCTTTGGCTTCTCAGTAGTAATACCAGCTCTAAACTCTTTGGAGTTTTTCCTTCTTTTCATGACTTGCAGGGAGGAGGGTGAGTTTTATTATCAACAGAAAGATCAGCTTTCTTTTTGTTCCCTTTACTGTCATCAAATATGACATCCCACAATTGACTTGGTTAATTTTAAAATTGATAATTTGTGTTTTTCAAAGCAAAATGAAACTGTTGCTGTATTTTCCAACTAAGCTATTTCTACCTGAGAAATAACTTATGCTGTCTGCATTGTATGCAAAAAATCGCAAACTCACTTCTGTTCAGATTAGATTTATATCCATTTACCTGTTTTTTGACACATCAACTACCTTTAGTTTCTGGTACTTGTTGTATAGTGAGAATATTGTGTGGGCTATATTTTCCAGGATTGTGTGAACAATAGTAAT
Organism: Nipponia nippon; assembly: GCF_047370975.1. Taxonomy (NCBI): domain Eukaryota; kingdom Metazoa; phylum Chordata; class Aves; order Pelecaniformes; family Threskiornithidae; genus Nipponia; species Nipponia nippon. Next base: position 99,903,666 of record NW_028262290.1, on the reverse strand, counting down.
GTGAGCTTGTATACTGTGACATTTGCCTGAGAGATGAGAATATGAGCCAAATTCTTATCTCATCCTGGTTTATTAAATAAAATTAAAAAAAAAAAGGTGAATGTGGTTGGCCTGTTTTAGGTGCTTCTTTTGTCTTCATGCTCACTACTAAGTAACTAACCAAAAAAAAAAAAAAAAAAGCCTATGTTTTGGCTGCATTTAGAAATTCCACAGCAGACTTTTGATTTTGCACTTCTACAATCTTAGGAAAAGTAGAAATATGTTTCAGGAGATAGCAATCCCAGTTTATTTTTCACCAGTTGAGGATTACAAATGAACCAGAAAGCGTATTGTCCTTTCTCGTCACCTTACATCTCCCTGTCAGTTTTGTGGCTACTAAGTAGGTGATGCTAACAGTTATACTAACTGTGTGATGTTTTATGTTCTTTTCATTTGTCTTGATTTTTAGAGTTATTAATTTTGGAAAATTGTGTAGGTAAAGAGGTGAGCTTGTTATGCTTTGAAAACCAGGTGATGTATATTTAAGTTTTTAAGTGGTGATTCTGGTTTTAGAGCTACTTTGTGCAGTGCAAAATGATATGTACTTAAGAATCTGGATCATAAACTGTAAACTGCGAGAGGGAAGAGGAGCTTTCAGTGTCCTACTTGTCTTGCAATAGGTGGGTTTTATCAACCTGATCCTTAAGATGTTTTCATAATGTAGGGAAACATTTCCCAAAAACCTCCTATTGCAGACAAATCCTATCTGGAGTAATGAAAAACTGAGGTTTGATGTGTGATAGTTGATTATGTTTGTCATTTCTACTATTTCTTTTGTATCTTTTGTTGTGTCAAAATAGTGGGAAATGGCTCCGTACTCCCTATTAGATGGATGAAAATGATATAGACCTCTTTGGTACACTGTAGTGTTTGGATCACTTTTCCTCCCACACCAGCAAATACTGTTGTAATATAATGTTAGCCAGTGCCTACCTTGTTAGCAGATAAGTACTGTTTAGGAGTGTTTAGTTGTTGTCTATATTGAAGGCTCTCCAAAACTCCGTTTGTTCTGCTTGTGGTTGTGAAGGGTTAGGTCACATATAATAACGTTTGACCTTTCTTGGTCTTTAATGTATTCCTGTAATTGTCTGGGGTTCCTCTAATTATAGGCACTTGATATTTCTTTTAATTTAGGATATCTAGTGTTAAGATGCTGTTAACCAATGGCCTACAAGTCCTGTCTGTAGGAGCTCTGGTGTAGTCATTAAAAATGATGTTCTGCAGTATGCCATGTCTCCTGGCACAGAGGGATCAGCAGGCTGCTGGATCTGAGGCCCCAAGTGGCATAACAGGTTTGTCTTGTAAGGGATAGTGCAAAAAAACTGTCTTGGAGCACTGTGGTTGTACCAGTCCTTCTGCCTGCTCTACTGCTCCATGCCAGAGGCCGTTCCCAAACTGGAAATGGAGGAATGATGGTGCTCACTTTCTAGACTTGCATGAAGTGCAGCTAGATGTGAAATGAGGTCTCTGAATCCTATACCAAGAAGACCTAGGGTCTGATCTGAAAACTGGCTCCTGTAAGGTTGTCTGTTTCCTATTACAGGAAGTACTGAGAGCAAATTGTCAATTTATGATGTCTAACCTACTGCTATCAGTATTAAATAGGGTAGTCACTTTTGCCCAGTATCCTGAAAGCCTTTAAGAGATGTCTATTGCAATTTTGGTAAGTAAATATCAGTGCTGTTACATGAAGAAACAAAACTTAACCATAGATTTCCGAACTAATGCATTTTCAGAGAGCCATGAATAGTGACTACACGTAACCCTGCTACATCCTGCCGGTTAGCTAATGCTACAGAAAATATTAATCCCTCATCAGCTCCCACCTTTTAACAGGCATAGAAAGGTAGCCTGATTCCCCCAAATCCTACTGTTGTTAAGACGGAAAAAGCTTAATCAATCACTTTACTCAAATAGCAAAATATATTCCACAAGTAGCAGACAAAGTGAGTTCCAATTAGGGAAGATCTGGGTGACAAATTCTGTTAAATGTTTTTCAAGGATATGGGAAATGTTAGCACACAGAACACCAGCATGACTGATGTTAGTGTGTTTAAAAAAAAAAAAAAAAACCAAAAAAAACCCACCAAAAACAACAAAGTGTGAAATGTGTCAAAGGGGAAACATCTACCATTGAAGAGGATTTCTCTTCACTTAGAGTAACCTTTTATTGCTCATCTGGCCAAATCTATGGTAATGTGAAACTTGCCGTATTTGAGGCATTTGAGATGCCAACTAACAAAATACAGAAATGAGATAACAAGCGTTAATGTTGGTGCAGCAAATACACCTCCTTGCTTCAAATCTTGATGTTTTATAGCAGAATGAAAAGAAAGCAACCAAACCACATAAGCCTCCAAAAGTGAATCGCCAACTTGCTGACCAGCACTTTACAATTGTAAATCTATAGTGTAAGTGCTTCTTCAGTGGGTCCCTTGTCATTGGGCCTTTATATATGAGGTGTGTGACTACTGTCATTACTGTCATCTGCAACTCTCAGTAAGAGTTGCATTGCTGTCATTCAAAATATATCTTATTTTGGCCAGTTTTGTCATGAAAAGTTGCTTCTCGTTCTGGATGATGTGTAGGTTGGCTAAGGAAAAGCCCTGTGTCGTGAAGAACAAATATTTGCTTCTCCCTGTGCAGTGTAGATCTCTTATTACTAAAATCCAGGAAGGAAGGAGGTAGTATACTGTGATGTAGCTTTGTACAGATTTAACTCCTTGCCTTGTACATAGTCAGCTTGATAATATACCTGTGGAGACCCAGGACAATACACTGCCTTGACTCAAGAGATGAGAGCCTTTGCAGACTAGCTTCCTGTATTTGCCTAAAGTGAGGCAATATGAGTATTCATCCTCCATGTTGAAGTCCACTAATAAATGATCTTTCATCAAAGTTGCTGAATGTTTATGTTTCAGAGTAATCAACATAGCTAGTTCATGAGTGAGTTGCCATAGTGGAATGAAACATTCATGTGCTTCTAAATATTTTTGATAACTCATGAAAATGGACAATGACATAATCTTCTTTAAGGACTTCTGCGCACAAAATACAGGTGGTAACATCAGGGAATTGGATACTGCAACTGGTAGATCGTCCATGTGTTGAGCTCTGTTCTGAGAGAATTCCCACTTTTAATCTTGAAGTTTAAGTTTATCTGTGAGACTTGTTTTATCTTCCAAAAAATAAGTTCTGGGTGAATGAATCCTTGTGGCAGGCTTTTAATATTCTTTAACACACGCTACCATCTATTGTGACTTACTTGAAGTTAGTAGGGCATGGTGCTAGTGCTAAATTGCCATCTGCTCAGAATGATAGTATAAGTTAGCTGTACTTCACTTACTCTTCCCTGATCTATTAAAGAGATTAACTTTTGCATACCAAGCAAGCTATCCAGGATCATTTTCCTCACATCAGTTCATAATTTCTTCAAATCATACATTCGAACATCTATTTGTCAAACACTAGGCTGTATTGTTAATCCTCTTCTCTGCTCTAACAGTCAGTTGTTTATCTTAAATGTGATTGCTGCTACTCATATTTTTTTTTTAATCTTTTCAATGTCTTGCAGACTGATTTCCCCTTTGCAGCATCTTATATGCTGAGGAATTTCAGTATTGTTGTCTCTTATGTCTGGAGGTGAAAGGTAAGAGATTGAGGGACTCAGGGTAACTGAGTTGTCATCAGAGGAGGAATTTGTCTTCAAGACTAAGATTTCAAACAGGACAGTGGGATGAAATTTTTCTTGGTGCTCTGAGTGTAATTTAGCAATATACTGAGCATTATCTACTCTGGTGGGAGAAGTGAATTTCAGTATCTTGGAATACGATGTCTTTATTTTTATATTTTAACCTTTTGTGAAGATTCCCAAATGTGTATGTTAAAAAAAAGAAGCCCATCATCCTTTTTGTTGAAGTTGCACATGTTTGGGCTGTACTAAACGTAAGGATAAGGAAAGAAAGGAGAGCAGTCCCAGCATTTGCGCAGTGTGGATTCCCACGGTGGTATTCAAAGCAGCATAAGGATCTTCCCCTGTTCTCATTTGGTACTGTTATTGTTTTTTAAAGGTGAATCTGGCAGGTTGTCTGCATTCCAAGTGAAAGACAGTCCCTGGAGACAAGTGGCTTGTTTTGAGAACGGAACTCCATGAAAGAGCTAGTTCCTTTCATAGCACTGCAACTTGACTACAGCTTACTTCTCTAAATAGGAACTTTTGTACTTTAAAAAAAAAAAATAATAAAAAAAGCTGCTACAGCAGGGTGGGAAGTTTGTTCCCTGGTTCCATCCTGGAGAGATGTTTTGGTGTCTATCGCCTTGCCTCTGCCCTCTTCTCTTCCCCCACTATTTTTGAAAGCAACCTTTTACTTTCTGCTTTCATAGCAACATCTCCGATTCTTGGCCTTTCTCACTGAACTGGGACTTTGGTTTCATCCTGTCAGCAGGTAAATGGCCTTAAACCCTTCATGGTTTTGTCAGGGTAAAGTGGAGCTGAAAAGCATTACATATGTTCCAAGTTGAGAGAGGCAGCTCTTTTGCCATGTTCAAGTGGGTCTTTCCCCTCCCCCCTTCTCCTTCTATTAAAGGGCTCAGCCACAATGAAGCTTTAATCAGCTTCATTGATTTAAAGCTAATTTGCACTTGGCTTCAAGGCTAAGGTCTGTAGCACAAGCTGAAGACCTTTAAATCAGAAGTCGGAATGAAAAGCCTTAGGTATATCATATTGTCTGCTGTGCAAAAGAATAGCAGCTTCTGAAGACTGCAAATTAACTATAAGAAAAAAGCACAAAGCAGTGTTTTCTTCTGCATTAACGTAACCTCAGCTTGCTGAGTTACACAAGCTTTGCTATCAACATTTCTGCTTCATCATGTAAATTAATAGAGTCGGCTGAATATGTTTTAGCTCTGTGATGTTTTCAGCACTCCAATTCTGGTTGGTTTCAGTTGGATTTAACCTAATTGCCAAACTGATTCCCATCAGTAATAACTTTTAACATTTATTTTTCCCAAAGGGAAAAAAATTGTCTTGTCTGTATTCTGCAATTAAGAAGGTGATGAAATATTCAGTGTATGCCTCCACTCTGACTTAAATTCTTTTGTTAACTTTATCAGATAAACTATAAAATATTAACCAGCCTACTGTCTGAGCATGTGTGAGCTGTATACTGTTTATCAGACATTTTAAGGTACTTATAATTTTTAATTTTTAACATTGACTACATCACAGGAGAGACTGCATTATCCTCCATTTTCAGAATCAATGCTTTTGATAACGCTTCGTGTACCAGAATGTGTGTTTCCGATTTTCTTTACAGCATGATCAGAACACACAGGAAAGTGTCATTACAACAAGCCTTTATTAACACTTAAACAGGTACGGCAGAAATAATGTCTTTCCTTAATTTGTCCTTTCACAGTATTTTCTGGTCATGCCAGGCTATAGTTTACAGTGTTGCTTGCTGGAATTTTCTAGCCAGTTGCAAGGCCGGGACAGTTTAAGTTGTATGCGGATGTTGCATGCACCTAGTATGTGTAGATAGGTGTGAGCTTGGCAACTAGATTAAAGCATGGCTACGTAGATTCTTGTTTGGGAGTAATGTCTGAAAATACTTTATTTTTTGCAGCTAGATGTTAACTTTTTGCAAGCCTGATGTATATGCAAAAATGGAAGGAGGATAAACTTGGGTTTGTGGCTGATTTGCAGTTGCTGTGTTTTGTTATATCCATTAAGAAAGAGAACACGATTTTCTGAAAGGTTCTGGCCTTTTCTGTGTGCATCGTTTTGAAACAATTCATGAGCTCGCTGCAGTGATGGAAGAATTGCAATGCATTCATTAAAAAAGTGACTCTGCTTTCTTGTCAGGTCTGTGAAGTGAGTGCAAGGCTGAGCCGTGACAATAAAGTCACAGCAGTATTTAACTTGTTACCTTCTCCACAGAAATTAATTCATATGTACACTTGCTCTTACCTTTTTTATCTTTTAAAAAAAAAAACAAAAACAACCCCAAACTTAGAAGTTTTGCAGTCAGAATCTGTGTGTTGATATTGAAAGCATGGTAAACTAGCAGCATTTAAAAGCTGGTGGGTACAGATACACTAAGAGGAGGATAAAATGGAACGTGTGGAACGCTGCGGGAGCGTTTCACACTGCCTACTTAAGTATCTGCAGCAGGGAGGCGTAGCATTCCTCACCTACCCTGCACATTTACATGTGGCTGATGGAGCCATATACAGGCCTCTCAAGATTTTTCTTACCTGACATGTGAAGCTCTGTATGCCAACTCATATGACTGTACAAGGTCTTTCTCTGTCCCATCCTTTTCTCCCTGTTCTCCTGCACCGGATTATGTGACACGAGAGGGCTGCAGCCAGGAAGAGTCTGCTTTTCGTCAAGACTCTCTGCATATGCAGAGTGCTGTTAGGAGGCTTGTGTTCCCTGGTACAGTGTCTTACTCTCGCTGGAAACCCTGTACCAAACATAACTGCTCTGTGAGCCATGCAGCTGCATCCAGCCACCTGATTCTGGAGTGTGGCATTGTGCTGCGAGTCTAGGAGCTGTCGGAGGGAAAGCAGCGAGGTGTGTGATGGAGACGATAAGAGTCTCATATGTAAGGAGCGAAACTCGATAGGTCTGTGTCTAGAATATGGGATGCTGTGGGTATTTAAAAAGCTTTTCATTGCCAGAAATTTGAGACTACAATTGCATGGGGAATAACAGGGGTCTGAGTGACAACCATTTCTTTCCAGGCAAGTGGTAAAAGACACTCCATCCCAGATTACATTTTTAAAAATATGGATACCTGTTAGATTTGGCGAGGTATTCTGAGGTTGCCTTCCTCTGCAAGTGAAGGGCAGTCGATATGCCCTTGTGTTTGTCTGGCACATATGACTTTTTGGTCCCACATTGTATGCTAAAAATTAATTTGCTTAATCAAAAATGGCTTTTTTCACAAACTGTGAATTGCTTTGTGATCAGGCTTATTGGATAGCCTTTTCAAATTGAAAATTTTTGAGTGTTTGTGAGGGTAAGGTTGCGAACTGCCAAAACATCTCATATTGACACTTTTGTAATGGAAAGTTCCAGCTTCAGTTATGGAAACATAACCTCAGTAGAGGTTGAAAAAGAGTTAAAATGGTCAAAACCAAAAGAAAATGTGTTGATTATTAGTCAGGATTTTTCTTCATAATTTTGACTTTTTTGATTTTGACTTTTGTCTTTACTGAAGTCAGGAGCATTTATTAATTCTCAAATTTTCCTAGCACAGGTTCTTTTTTGTGACTCACTTGCTAGAGATATAATAAAGGTCAAAGCAGGTAGAATTATGCTGAAAATGTATATGGAGTTTATTATTTTTTCAGAGCAAATTGCAAAGTTATCAAAGACAACAGAAAATAATAATAAAGGCTAAACTATATTGGCACAAGACTGCCTCAGAAGAGTAGAGCAGACCACCAAGAAGGTCAAAAACTTGAATGGGCTTTGCATAAGTGTTCCAAGTCCTCTTATCTGAAGTTCTGCTGCAGATATCCTGGTTAAGATACTTTCTTAACCAGGTGTTTTTTGTGGGGGTTTTTGTTTTTGTTTGTTACTCCTAACGTTATCTTTTCATGGGACTAGCTGGTGTTTGATAGGATGCTGTAAGTTCATTTTTTAAAAAAAGAACATGCTACAGAGCTAGTTGTTCCATTTTCAAGATAACTAATGTGATATGGACTTATTAAACCCTATATTGATTATTACAAGGCAACAAGCATATTAATGCAAAGGCATTGGAACAGCAGTTTAAAAATGTGAATTCATTCAGGAGTTCTCTAGCATGGTCCAGTGCCAATACATTACCAGAAAACTCTTTTTGCTTTTGAACTTAGAGGTAAAGGACCAAATGCTGCAAACAAATGCATATTTAATTAGCCTCAATGCCTCCTCTAGTATGTCCTCTGGGAGCAGAGTAACTCACACGTGATAAGTGGCTGGTCTTAAACTTAACATGTGCTAGACTTCTGTGGAAATCTGCTGTAATATTACATTTGGTAGAAATTCAGTGATTTTTTTCCTTCTTCATAAAATACCCCAAACATTTCTCAAAGTCTAACTCCCTTCCTGGTATCGTTAAAAAAAAATTGAGGAGGAGGAGGAATAAGTAGTCCCAAGAGATTTGGTTTTAGTTAGCTAAGTAGTAGCCTGGGGTACTGTTAATTTGTTTTGTGATGTTCAAGAATGTGTATATGTTCCTTCATGTGTGAGAATTTTGCCCCAGCTGTAATAACATCACAACATAAAAGTTGAGAGGCCGACTGACTGACATCTAAATTTGATGTTAAAGCTTTTCTTAAAGAAGGTGATGTCAACTTTTGGTTGTTTGGCTGCCACTGCCTATGAACTTGTAGGGAAGGCTACAGAAAATGCCTTGCTCTGTGGAAGAAGGAAGCTAACATTATTTGGAAACATCTCTTATAACTTGGGGATGTCTGTAACTTGTTTTGGTTTTTGATCACAATTAGGACCGTGAGTATTTATAAACCTGTGTCATTTAGCAACTGCGGCATACTTTCCAGTAGGATGAAGGAGCTGCAATGAACAAAGGACAAATTTTAGGACAGTCTTACCCTCTTTTTGCTACATTCTTCGTGATTAAATAATATATAATATAATAATAATATCAAAATAAATAATTATTTCCTTTATTTTAACATGTACCAAATGCAAATGAGAAAATTAGATAGTTTAAGGCTATTATCAATGCTTAACCTTAGCCTAGAGAAGCTTGTCATCTTCTGTAGTCAATGAACAAACTTACAGGTTACATCAGGACACCTGAGTTAATCATAGAATACCTCAAGTTGGAAGGGACCCATAAGGATCATAGAGTCCAACTCCCTGCTCCTCACAGGACTTCCTAAAACTAAATCCTATGATGAAGAGCATCATCCAGATGCTCCTTGAACTCTGACAGGCTTGGTGCCATGACCACTTCCCTGGGGAGCCTGTTCCAGTGACTCACCACCCTCTCAGTAAGGAACCTTCTCCTAATGTCCAGTCTGAACTTTCCCTGACACAGCTTCATTCCATTTCCTTGTGTCCTCATTTTAACCATTATTGGAGTTTGTGACTGAAGTACAAAGTAATTATTGAATGTCACTGTCATTGCTCCTTTAGGACCAATTCTAAGATCAAATCATGTGTGTATGGCAGTTTCCAGAGAAATATCTTGTGGTGGCTTTCTGCATTAGTAAAAATGGTTGTTTCTTGTTGCTGGTGTGAAATGAGTGGGTGAACTACCACACTGCTAACTCATTATTGCTCTTACCATTTAGCCAGATCATGATGACTGAAGTGACGTGTATCTTAACTGAAGATAGAATAAGTCATTAAGGACTTGAAACAAAGCCCCTGAAATTAATGAGAAAAATTCCCATTTGCTACAGTGTTTGTTGGCAAAGGCATGGAATCCTTAGCTCTGCTTTGCAAGCTCCCCCCTCTGACATGGGAATTTGCCTATTAACAAACTGTTTTTGAATAAGTCATTCATTTTGCAAGGAGTGGACGGTTTTGGCACTGATGTAGGACATAGAGTAGAAGACCTGTGCAACAGCATGGCATTCCTTGGCTCTGAGTGCAACAGAACTTGTTCTGTATTAGTCAGTCACGCATAGGCAGCTGAGTGTACTTCATGCTTATTGATTCACCTTGCTGATAATTGCAGCATGCTGCTAATAAATGAACCTGCTGAAAACTAATCTGCCTATATTGTATCTGCATAGATATGCTTATTGGTGTCAATTAAGTTCAAAGGGCACAGAAAGGCAGTTTGAATTTCCTTAAATGTTTATGATCTAGAATATGTGCAAGAGGATGATCATCTTCTAAAAACTTCAGCTACTTTGTAAGATTTACCTTCTTCACTAAATATTTCCTGCTTTCTTGTGTTTTACTTTTCGTATGAGAGAATCATATGGGTATAGGAGGGAGAGAGGGAAAGCAACATGAGACTTTTAATTTTATTAATTCCCCTTTTACCAGACTGTTCTGATTCATGCAGCATGCTGTTGATCACAGTGTTCCTTTTCATTGGAAATACCATGTTAATGCTTTCATGCTATTTGCTGCAATGACACTCTGACAAGTTTTCTTTGGTCTCATAATTCACTATTTCATTTGGAAAAAAACTCGGCACATTTTTTAAAGAACCAGGGGCCAGGCTTTCTTAGGTATGCTCAAAGCTTAAGTAACTTGGAGAGGAGATTCAAACTTAAGGCATTCTAGCAACAGCTGCTCAGTCGCACTTCTAAACCACAGCCTCTTGCCCTGTCAGTTGTGCTGATACAACTATTTGTAGGGCCATGCACTGTTAATCTGTTCAGTGAGCTGGTTTAAGTAGTCCTCTGAAAGTGAGTGTTTATTTTTAACCCTGATCTGACTTGAAGCACATGTCTACAAATCGTTTGTCAGCACAATGGGCGGCCAATAACCACTACTTCAGGGGGCCTCAGACTTCCAGAGCATGGAACACAGAGCGGTTGGGTGTCTAAACACTTTCAAAAGATCTGCACCTTGATGTCTGTCTGCCTTTGTGTTCTGAAGGAGTGAGAATAGGTACAAAAGTTCTTGGTTGCCACAGGCAAGGTCTACTGAAAAGATCTGGAGGAAATGATGGTACTAATACTCACCCGGTTCTTTTCTCCTTCAAAGGACTTAATGGGTGAGGCTTAAATAATCATTGACAATGTGGTGTTAAAGAAACGCTATTTCACTTGCATTCCAAGTAGAGAAAGCAAGAGAAATGAAGTTATGTGCACGCTACTAGAAGGGAGACTGTAGAGTCTCTCTCATAGTTTTCTGATGTACCTGTGTAGCAAATATTCCAGTAGCCTCTGTTGCCTAACCATGAATGGTGAGTGCCGTTTTAGATGTCCACGGGTATCTGAGCCATCCACATGGGGCTGTGAAATACAACACTGGATGTATGGGATAGGCATGCTACTGGGAGAGGTAGGTAAAAGTCATGTAAGATACTGTACTACACCTAAAAATAGAGCTTTGTATGACATCTAAAATAGCACTAGACACCTGCACTTAGGCAGTTGAGTGACGCCCTGTGTAACTTGTGCTTAGAATACAAGAGACCTCTAAATCCTATTAGGCAATCACAAGACAAAGTGATTTTTGTCAGATTTGTACTTTGTTCATACTGTTGATTTGTGTCAGAAGAGGGCTGAGAAAATGCTCAGATGAGCCATAGCTCCTTGTCCTGCATACCAGGAAGCCAAACAGGTGGTTCCTGCTTTGTGAAGCTCATAGCGAAATAGAAAGGCCAGAAGAGAAGTGAGTAGAAAAGGTGAAGGTGGCCAAACAGTGAGTGAACAATTAAACCAGGGCAGAATGTAAGTCTCTGCATTTTGAATCTGCTGCTCCACCTATAAGATTGGAAGTTCCTAAGCTTGTGTACTGAACACTAAAAAAAATTACGCTGCCTGGTATGCCAGTGATGTGTCTGGATCTGAAGCTGCACAGATGTCTGTAGCACATGTACTATGCGTGATATGCCCTGAATGAGTCAGATTTCTTGGGCACATGAAGCACATGAACAGTTGGTCCACTCATGAGGTTTGTTGTACAGGTACTGTGCAGTTGAAAGGTGAAATCATAGTGGTAGCCTGTCAAAGTCATCTGGTCAGCTAGGTGTAAAAGGTGTGTCTAAGGATAAGTGGGCAGTTCGGTAACCTTAGTAAAATTAGGGTAATTCTATTGACCTTCTCTGTAAAGCATTTGCTCTTTTATTCCTAAAATGCTGAAAGACTCTTTCAGGCCTCATTTTTCCCCTCTTTGTAAAATGGGGACATACTTCTCAGTTTTATTGCAATGGAGAAAGGCGTCTATAGAGAGTGTGGCGTTCTCAGAGTAAAGGAGTCAAGTATTCATGATACTGCAACATTGTGAAACACAGTCTGTCATGAAGTTCCATGGACCAAACTCAATTCTAGGGTGATTGTCTTGATTCCTGCCGAATCACTGCAAGTTATGAATTATTACAGAGACGGTCTGTTAAATTATCAACCCCATTAAGTGGAATCTTCTTTTCATAGCACACATTACATTTGTCAGTAAGAGACACAAAACATTTTAAAGCTATAAAAATAGCAACTGCTCTTCTGAGATCAAGATATGCCTGCATGTGAAAGCAAATACACGTGCTGAGTAAACACACAAAAGCTATAAAGGCAGTATGTATACCTTCTAACACTTGTGTTCTACCAAATTCTGTGTGAATACTTGCAGTACCTGGATATAATGAGATGAGGATTTTTTCTGACCAAACTCTGTTACCTGATTATCAGGTCAGCTACTAAGCAGCTTTGATAACTCCCACTGCCAGTCACTGCTGGATTGTTCCATGCTGCTTCCAACTCTTTCATTGTTTTATTCTTGTATAGTGTGTCATGGCTTAAATAACAGGAATTTCTTTGAAGTCTGTATGCCTTATACTGAGAAGATGGGAAAGAGAGGTTATTTGTGCATAGATATTATTGTTACTAGTAACTAGTGAGGTTAATATCTCCTGCTGTGGCTGCTGTCTCATTCAGGCCTTGCAAAAGGGGAATGGGAGGAAAGCATGGAATTTGATGAGGAGCACTAGTTTCTGCACTTTGATGGGGGCTGATCTGGCTGATTATTGGGAACTGCACTGCTGATTACTTACTTATGCACTCTCTTTTTCTCAGCAGACACCCCTGAATCACATGCAATTTGTAATAGTAAATTAGAGGTGATAAATAGAAGCCCTTTGCATCCAGTGCTCTCAGTATTTGGGGAAATGAATTCAAATTTAATGGAACAGTGATTCCATCCCTTAAACCCTGACATCATATTTCTATTCCATTTATTTGTTCTGTGGTTTATGTCTTTACCCTGTGGTTAATTTTCCCAACTGGTAGATTGCAAATTTGCTGATGATAGGACAGGACCTTCATACAGTGCTACAAAAGTACTTCTGTATCAGATGCAACTACTAATATGATTTCAAATATGATATAGATGACTTTCCTGTCTAAATAAAATGAATGAATAAATAACTTTTCCTATTTATATTATGGGCCCTTTACGTGGTTGTGGTCCAAAGAAGGACGCAGACAGCTCAAGAAAGGCAGCTTTCCTGTGAGAGAGAATTTGGCTATTCTTAGTTGAGGAATTCCTGCTGGTTTTGGTATGTTAGCATCTGTTTTGATAACAGTCATCTTGTGCAGCAGAAGCATTGCTGTTTTGTAGGAACCTAAGGCATGCCAGACCCATAACGGTAGCTTAATGGATATTGCAAACTGCTGGAAACCTGAAGGTTCAAATTCAGTCTGAGGAAAACATTCTAATGATGGTAAATTGCTCACCCTTAATTTGCTTCAAGCATGTCAGCTGTAAAAGTGGGAAGAAAAGAAGACCACTCTGAAAAAGAGTTTCTGTGTCTGAGGGTGAGAGTTATCTTGCTTAAACATTTTATATAGAACTACTTACTGGTTGGGTTTTTGCTGTTGTTATTTTAAGCTTTTTAGAAGCATTTCCCAGGTGCAGCAGGAAAATGACAAAATGTGCCTTTTAAAATAGTGAAAGTAGTAAAAGAATGAATAAAAATAAAGGCTAGCTCATGCTGGAAAAACTGGTGAAACAAAATTTGCCTTGGCTTTGGAGTAGAGAGGATAAAAAGGAAAGGACAAACTCATGCTGTGGCATGTGTTTGTGTGCTGCTTTCTGTTCACATACCCTCTGTTGCTCACATGGAAGTTTGAGACCAGTGTGGCCCCATCAGCACTCTTAACACTGGGAGACTGGTCACTGCCAAGCAGAATGCCCCAAACTCATTGCAGGGCTATGCATTAGAATAGCATTAAAAGCTGAGCTGCTGTTGCATGTATTTTATTGAATCAAAGCCCTTAGATTGAAACTTAGAGGCTCCATATGCCACCTAAGGAATTTCTAAATCCATATGTAAGCTCACCTGGATCTCTGGCATGGAAAAATCTCTAGAAGAGGGCTCTTTTTTTGCTGATGCCTTTGAAAAAGCTGTGAGATTTTTTGCTGGTGGAGCCTGTGAGACCTGAGAATTAATTAAGGTCATCTGCAACTTCTGCAGTTGTGCCAGACATGAGGTTGCCAGCCTTGTTTTGGACCTTTACTTGCAAAGGGGGCAAACCAGGGTAATCCATGTTTTGTGCCCTGTTCATTTCAACTGCAGATGTTATTATTAATTCAAAAAGGCTAAATGATTTTTAGTATGAATGTTTGATAACTAGTTCAGTAAAATGCCTCAAATGCTTCAAAATAAATGTTCATTTTGGGGGGCACAGGACAAAACAAAACCCAAAAGAGCTGTAGTATGTCAACCAACCCACTTTTAGATGCTATGAAGTGCTTTGAAACATCCTACTAGTTGTTTTGATAATATCTTTGACACCTGATATTCCTAACAGCATCTCATTAGATTAATTAGTTTTGTTTTACCAAACATGTTTGAGATATTGGGCCTGACTTAGCCGGGTAGTTGACTGAGGTCACCCACTGCTGAGTGCTATGGGCTGAAAATGACTGGAGATATTATGCTGTTACCATCATATTACATATTAAATCTCTACATTAAATACATCACATACTGTTGTGCCAGCAACACAAGTTTAGCAAAGCCCGTAAGTATCTCTCAGAATATTGCTAATATGGTAAAAGACTAGGATTGATTTCTCTGACTTGCTACATACAGTGGACTTAAAATATTCATAGTCTTCAGCCTGCTGTACGGTAACTTAATAACACGCTATTTTGAAGAGGGAGAGATGCTGTGAATCTTGTGGTACTGCTAATGGATTTGAAGAGGATGCTAATGCATTGTACCAGGAAGTGAATTGAGCTTTTGTGTGTAAAGGGGGATTAGAAAATATAATTATGAAAAGCAACAGTCACAGGCTTGAAGAAGTTTCATTGATGTGTGGCTGCTACAAACAACGTTTTGTTGATGAGAAAGATGACTTTGATGGGTATATGCTGCAATAGTAATCTTCTCTATGAAGTAACATGGAATGAATTATAGAAATAGCAGGTTTGTGAACTATGAAGGGAAAATTAAATATGAAGTCTTATATTGACAAAAACTCGTGCAGCTTTTAATTTGAAATAACAGTTGTCTACAGAAAGCTAAGCTTTCACATCAAGAACTGTGTGAAGGCTTTGGGAGAGAAAAATACAGCATGATATAACTGTCAAGCCAAACGAAAACTAGGTCCCCCCGCTACACACACAAAGGCAACCAAGAAATTAAATAATTCATGGTCTCCAGCTGAGTATGGGAGAAGGATCTGAGCTTTTTTGAATATCATTCTCTAGTTCAGAAGAATGAATGGCATGCTGTTATGAGTTGTGAATATATTGATTCGGATGTCATAAATCAGCCGCCTTGTGTGTGAATGCTGCTGCTGAGTGCTGATGACCCTAAATATTAGCTGTTATGACACTTGCTGGTTCAGGTATCCATTTTGTTGTTCACATTTGGTGTGCTTATTCCTGTGTGTGGTAGTTGCAGTTCTGGCCTTCCACAAACAAGAATTAAGGCATCTTCATCTGAACAGATTTCTCTTGTTGTGACTGAGGTGTCTTGGTATGGGAAGTTTATAAACAACTAAACTTCCAGACTCCTTGGGAGAGCCCACAATACCCGAGTCCTCTCAGTTTTTAACATGGATTTGACTGCGCTACTCTCATGTGCTTGAAATGAGAAGCCATTAGGATGTTGGACATGCCCAGAGCCCTTTTCAGGGGCTCGCAGCAGAAAACAAGAACTTATTGGATGGTAACTCCCTCTTCCCTGGTGAGAGGAACTAATGCCCTTACCAGTGCATGGTCCTCTGTGTGGAGAAGCATTTCTGACTTGGTACTGTCTACATTTAGCAATGTAGACAGAAATGTTGCGGATCACAGGCCACAGCATGCTTCTAGTTTTGAAACTTCTTTTTATTGCTGAGAGTAGCTGTGCCATCACATAGTCCCTTTCTATGGCAAGAACATTTGAGTTCTAAAACTGGTACCTTAGGTGATGTGTGGCCCCAAATACTTTCTTAAGGGCAGGAACATTTGGCCATCTAAATACTAAACTTCTTTAGCAATAAGACATAAGACGCAGAACCTGCCTGTAGAAAAGAAATATGCTCAAACAGGGGCAGAACTGAACAAGATAAAATTAGCTTACTGTCCTTACCCTCTCTTTTCAACATATTCCAGGAGATGTGAATTTCACTAAAATTTTTATGCAGAGAACTGCATTTCCATACCAAAATATAATTCTTAGCTCTTTTTTCCATTGATATTAGACAGTTGCCTCTTGTAGAGCGTCCGATGAAAGTAGTGTAAAAGACAATATGATCCTGCTGTTTATTTTAGAAAGCCTGGTGTAACCATTCACACCAGGGAAAGAGTCGGTAGAAACACTGACTGTTGTTTCAACCGTGGTATTACACCATTTTCCACAAGCAGATACAGATGCTTGTATCTGGAGACAGTCAGATTCAGAAGCAAAGAAAAATACTGTAAATGGGATCTCTGCTAAGTTTGGGTAGGCTGTTCTTCATTCAGAATGTTTCGGACTAACACAGATATTTGAATAACTGAGTTTCTTTTTGTTTGTTCACTGTTCCAAAATTTGGAGAGCGAAAATTATTTTAGACTGGATTGAACAGGTTTTATGTTTGTCAATTTAACTTTAAAATGGCTGAAACTGTCAGGTTTTGAACATGGTTCTTTGACTCACCGGAAATAAAACTTTCTGTTGAGTTTTCAAGAAACTTTAAGTGTTTATAAGACTAAAACAGATGAAAAATAATTTACTTGATTGTTTTTAGCTTTTATGGCATTTTTTGAGTTTTTAAAAAACAAAAGCATCCTGTTGAAATTTGAACAAGCTTGTAGAATTTCTTGCTGTTGCCCAATTTGGAGTGTTCTTACTGAAAATAGTGATACTCACTTGTGTGTAATTCCACTGGTAAAGTATGAAAGCATGAAATTTATTCCAACTTGCACCAAAATGTGCGGGCAAGCTTTCCTGTTACAGTAGTCCTAACTTGCTCACAGCATTATTCAGTCTACCTTTCCTATACTTTTGTCCCCCATGTTCCTTCCTTTAGACACCAAAACTGCGTTTACAGGCAGCAGCATAGTGTGAAAGCATAATAGCGACCGTTACACTGCGTCACGTAACAGGCTTTGCATATTTTAGATAATTGAGCTGCTCCATGTGTATCTTGCTTAAAAACTCATATGCAACAGTAAAATACATTTATTTGTGCTTTTTGATTTTTAAACAACTTAAAAATGTAATCTGAGGTTCGTTATGGGAAGTGAACCACAATTACTGCTGGTTATAATGACTTATTAGTTTCAGAAGGTTGAGTTGTTAATATCAGAGTTCAGATTTGGTTGCTTGACCAAGCTATTGACTGAAACTTTTGAAGTTCCATATATTGTACCACAAAAAGCATGAATGAAGGACCTTACTCATGAAAGAAATTGGAGCTACTTCTGCTTATTCCTCATGTTGCTTAAACAAAGAAAAATTGAGGCATGGATTTCAAAGAGGAATTCTTAAAGTATATTTGTTCCTGTGGAAATGGGAACACTTGCTATAATATGCAAGTAGGTGAAGATTCCGGGGGGGATGCTGGAAGTAGAAACATTTGTCCCTCTTCACTTCCCATTTCTCTGTCAGACACGTAGAATGTTCAGCATAGAAAAGCACACATTTACCAAAGTTAGACTGTAGAATTTTTCATAGTGGAGGGAGCATAAATACATGCAACCTTGTGCTTTCTTCTTCCAGAGTACTTGTTTAATTAAAACTCTATGATTCTGTTGTTATAAAGTAATGACAAATATAGCAGATATATAATAAAAGCTCATATGCAAGAAAACATAATCCACTTAAATTCACCCATAAAGTTGATATAAAAATTACTTTGCTACCCTGTATTTTTGTCCAAGTCATTCATTTTTCTGTGTATTTCCTCTGTCTCTTCTTTTCCTGTTGTATCATATGTAAGCTATTTGTCTT
Source organism: Nipponia nippon (assembly GCF_047370975.1). Lineage (NCBI taxonomy): Eukaryota > Metazoa > Chordata > Aves > Pelecaniformes > Threskiornithidae > Nipponia > Nipponia nippon. Next base: position 99,885,553 of record NW_028262290.1, on the reverse strand, counting down.
AATTTCCAAGGTGTTTTGGGCTTCTGCCAGTTTTTTAACCATCTCTTATTCACTACTGAAATACAACTTTTGCTTTTCTATGGCCTACAATGTCAGATTCTGCATCCCTCATATTAAAGATTCAATAAATGCCTGTGTTTGCTTCCACACTGTGCCATTTGGGAAGAGTTCTTCATAACCATATCCACTGTTTGTCTTCATACTTTCATTTTTCATGATGCCCATTAAAAAAAAATAATTAAAAAGTGAGCAAGCTAGCTTGTCAGCTGCTAGTCTGCTGGTGTCCTGACCTCTCCTCTCCTCTCATATTTACTAGAATTATCTGCTGGTTCCTCTTTCTGTGTCACTCATTTTTTTTTTGTTCTTTAATTTATTTAGAATGAAATCTCTTTGGGCTAAAACCCATCTCTTTTCCAGTATGTTTGTATAGTGCCATAGTTGAACAAAGATCTTCCTAGAACAAGACTCTGAAAGACTTAGAAAGTCCATGCAATAGTTTCTATATAATTACCACCTTTGCAGTTTGATATCTAAAGTAATCTCTAAGCTTTTGTAGCTGGGGTGCTTGTCCTGGTGTTCATTCAAGTTTAAGAAATGACCATTGATGATTGAAGCTATCTGGATACCTGATAGCTGAGAGGTTGTGCATATACCATTACAGGTTGTCATAAGGAGATAATGGCAGGTGACTTTGGGTTGCAAGGAGAATTAAAGAGAAGGCAAGATCATCTAATGAGGTGTATTCTGGTATTGCTGCTACTATTCATGCATCTATTTGTTGCCAGGATTCAATTTTCTTCTTGCTTCCAGTTTAGCTGGCTGCTTGAGGATTCTGTGTCCTTTTAGCGTAAAACAGGTCTGTTATGCTGTGGCTGTTACTTCTCTGAAGACTGGGCTGGAACACCTTTCCTGTGAGGAGAGGCTGAGGGAGTTGGTGGTGTTCAGTCTGGAGAAGAGAAGGCTCTGGAGAGACCATATCGTAGCTTTTCAATACTTAAAGGGGGCTTATAAGAAAGATGGAGAAAGACTCTTTACCAAGGCCTGCAGTGACAGGACAAGGAACAATGGTTTTAAAATGAAAGAGGGTAGATTTAGATTAGATATAAGGAAGAAAATTTTTATGATGAAGGTGATGAGACGCTGGAACAGGTTGCCCAGAGAAGTTGTGGATGCCCCATCATTGGAGAATTGTTCAAGGACAGGTTGGTGGGGCTTTGAGCAATCTGATCTAGTGAAAGATGTCCCCCCCCATGGCAGGGGGATTGGACTAGATGATCTTTAAAGGTCCCTTCCAACCCAAACCATTCTATGATTGTTTTCTTGAATTCCATTGAGAGCTGTGTCTGGTAGGGCATTCTTCAAACACACCGTTTGTCTGATTCTACATGTCAAAAGTAGTTTACCTTGAAGCTTGTGGGTTCTTCATGGAATGGATCAATACTTAGTGTCCTCTGGCATGTTTCATATGGTGAATGCAGTGTATGGATGTAAAGGTGCTTGCTATCCCTTTGATTTAGTCCTATTTGTATGTGTGTAGTTTTATTTGTGTGAAGAAAAGTGCCATGCCTGATTCTATAGGATTTTCATTCTTTGGCATACATCCTGTTTTGTTCAGGGCTCTGGAGGTCATATAGTCTTTTGGCAGAATAAGTAGAACGGAATCAAAATTTGTGCAACTCTGTATCTTTTTTTTTTGCTGGATGGCAAAGGGTCGGGCAAGGAAATAAACAAAAGCAACCCCTTTTTTTTAAACTTCCCTCCAATTTATCAAGGCTGTCAAAATAATTTCAGGAGTTGATTCCTAGTTTATTCTAGGGCCTAATCCAATTTTCCATCAGAATTAATGTGGGAACATCCCTTTGTTTTCAGTGGAAATTGGAGACCATCCGTAAGAAATAAGATACTTCACAAACGCAAGCAAGATCTCCTGTTGCTGAGTAGTACTTGGTGTTCAGCTCAAAGGCTATCTCACTAGCTTAAAAAGATTTTCAATTTTGAATTTACAAATAGAAAATAAGGTTACTGCTTTGCTCTGTGACATGAGTTGTTCTCCCTAAACCTTTTTCTTCCCATCTTCATCCTCCTTTTCTTTTTTCCCTTCCTCACAGAACATTCTAAACTAGACTAGGACATGGACATAGTCATTCAGGGCTTGTTACAGTGATAGAAATGGAAGTATTGTTCAGTCTATGCAATGTTTTCTCCTTGCATTACATTATCCAGCATTTGGTTCAGTTTAGATTTTGATGTTCTAGTGTTAGTTGGCTCATTACAGTGATATCTGAGCAAAAGCGTTGCAGGTAATGGGGTTCTGCTTCAATTCCTGAGAGAGATTATTCCACAGTGAATGGACCTCATTGTCTGGACACTTGTTTGTTTGGCCTGATTCTACTCTGCTCCTTCTCAATTTCACACCATTTCTTCTAGCCATGCTTTTCAAAAGGGTTCATTTTCCCTACCCTTACTTATTTTCTTTCTCCTTTCTTTTGCACTTTCCTAACTTTCCTATGGTTCTTCCCTTATTGTTGAGGAGGTAAATATCTATACTCTGAATAGTCTCCAGCCATTCCAGTCCAAACATTTATTTGCCTCAGGCTGGTTTGCCAACTTTTGCCTGTCTTTAGCAGTAGTAACAGGCCTTATCCATTGTTTGTTCCTTTGGGATTTTATAATGACTATTTCTGGAATAAAACTTTTCATAATATACATAATGTGTCTACTATGTGTACTAACTTCTTTCTCTTCCAGAAGGAGATTTTGCTTGAGTACAGAGGGTTAAGTCTGGCTGGGACCCCTGCAGTGGCATTTTAGAGGTGTTATGATACTAACTGATACTGTGACAGGCAGGATCTCATTAGCTTAAGACATGAGTCAGTGCCTTGAATGAATCATCAATACAGAGAGTCTCTGGAAGCACTCAACTGCAACGCTGTTGAGAAAGAGGAATCACTTAAAAGCTGTACTGGAAGGGAAAAAGTCTGAGGAATTAAGATCCTTGTCTGCAGTGTTACCTTGACTTGAGAGTCCTAGCTGAGGAGAACCCTTAAATTATGTAGGACTATCCTTGAGCAAAGGACAGGTTAAGGTACAATATTTAATTTCTCTCTGCCTCCAGATTTTGTGATTGATTTCCATTTCCATTGCTTCTCAGTGGAAGAAATTGTTCTACTTCAGAGTTTGTCTCTTATTAAAGAGTGGTTTCCAAGGGGGTGGCAGATGCCAGCTATTCCTTTCCTATTGTGATGGGGCTCTTGAAACTGGTATGGGTTTGTTCTTGCAGTGTCTGTACCAGAGATGCCTATGAACAGGGCTCATGCACCCCAAGCTGCAAGACCAAGTTTGGAAGCTTACAAGGTGTAAGTGAGGGAAAGGAGCCTGTGGGTAAGGTGCTAGCCAGAGCATCTGTGTCAAGCAGGATGATAAGGGGAATGTTTCTGAAATGTAGGAATCCTCTCACCCTGCTCCTACCCCAGTACCCATCAAGCTCTGTCGGGGATGGACGTGATAAATCTTCATGAACGTGCCATGAACCTCTCTGTCTTGGTGAGTCTTGGCTACAATTTTGCTAAGTGTGGGAATTCATCTGTTATGTGCAACTTCAGAAATCGTTCTGAAAGCATCATTTGTCTGGCACATTTGCTTGAAATTTTCCCTCTTTGGTTTCTTTTCCTTCCGATCTTGGATTTCAACAATGCGAGGGAAGAGGAGTCCCCTGAATATCAGAGCCACAAACTGTGCTGCCGAGGCTGTAGGCCTTTGCTTGGCTTTCTGGAAGAGAGGTCTTATGCTGATGAGGACTCACAGGAGCTTGCTTATACCAGATGTGTTGCTTATTACTGCGATGAGGCAGGCAGGTTGAGAGAGAACCTAGGGGAGAGCTAGAAAAATTGGTTGTATGCATTGGATCTGCAAGAGAGCTTGTAGATCAAAGCTCTCTGTAGATTTGCTTGTAGAGCAAAAGCAGTGGGTTCCTTCTCTTGTTTGGGTGGTCAGATATATGAATTGGCGTTGTTCTGGATCACTAATGTAGGCTCAACTTGGACATTTCTTGATATTTTTGTGATTTGTCTTTTAGGAAATATACTTGGACAGCCCTTATTGAAGACTCTTTTTCTTAGTGAGGAAGGAAGGGTTGAGGAAGATGGAGGGAAAGAGATAACAGGACTGAGGATTAGAACTGTGGTTATTTTTTAAAAATTCTTTTGTTAAAAATGTGTTATGGTACTGCACGACATTCCAAGTTCATTTACAAAGTGTTTCAAAATGACACATCGATGTGCATAAAACTCTTTGCACCCCAAATTGTCACACATAATAATAACATGAAGGACCAGTAAAACATGTTAATGGGCATGTGAAACAGGAATGGGAAAGGAAGCCACATCACTTTATTCATATTTTACAATGAATTCTTCCAGTGACTGAAAACATAAGTCATGATTCTCCTTCATTTATAGCTATGAGCTGTCTGTCTATGCCTATGTGCTGAAAAGCATTGATGCACTATTGAAAGAGCACTACACTGCTCATTTAATCAGTGTTGGCTGTGTATTTTACATAGAGCAGATCAAATCTGACTGATTTATCACAGACTTTGAGATAAATTTTCTTGTCGGTGCAGGCATATTGCCCGTTAATGAGAAAGGGAGTTAGACATGTCAGGCAAGAGCCTTCTGTTATCTGTAATTCTTCTCCAGACATGGTCCCACCTATAAAGTCAGGCTATAGGTAGGGATTTTGGTTTTGGAGGATTAAACTGGTGTAGAGCTCTACAGAAGTAATAGGTGCAAATGAAGCTCTATCCATAGGTCAGAAGGGAAGACTTCTGCATGCATTTCAATGTGAATTTATAAATAACTAATGTAACAGTTTGTCTTCCCTGTGCCATTTCTTTCATAAAAACACAGATTTTTTTTTTTTTTTAAGATGTGGGGAAAGAATATAAAAATTATTTTTCTCCATTTAGTTTTCATAAAAATGCATAAGCTTGTTTGTGCTGCGATAGCGCTAAGTACTGTGTCATTTATCATCACTTTGCCACTATGTGCAAACATGGTCACTCTGCATTGCATAAAATATATATACATGATCAAAACCTGAAAAATGCTGGATACTCAGCCTGCAATTTACTTAAAATGTTTTAAGTGAACAGTAGCAGTGTGCTTATGTGTTCATGGATAATAAAGTCCATTTGGTCCTCTTATGAATATTTGCAGTTTAACATAGTCTTTAGCATTTAAAGCCCTATAAGGGATGTTTTTTATTGTATGTCCAGTTGTGTCCATCATCCAAGGAATGACATTTGCTTCGTCAGAGCAAATGTCTTTTGTCTTGCACCTACAACAAAGCAGATACAAGCTGATCTTTGATAGACTGAGTCCCATAATTCTGACTGTGAGCATTTGGGAAATTACGTGATTATTAAGTGATGACAGCAAAAGAGATTTCTTCTGAATTTTCTCTATACTTGACAATGAAGAGAATTTGTGATCACTTAAGGATTTCAATGTATTTGTGTGGCTTGTGCTACATGGAGTACAGAGTAAGCCATATGTTTAGTATGTATCTGAATACCCTAAGCCAAGGATGAAGAAGAGTACGTGTCTGGCTTCACTTGAGCACAGGTAGGGATAGGATTTAAAAATCTTATATTGAATTCAAAAACCTTCTCCATCACATACACTGCAGAGAGCACTGATTAGAAAGTATCTGTTAAAAGCAGTTCTGTGAGAAACTTTGAATTCTGCTTGGGGCTTTGTCATTGGACCACCAACAACTTTAAGTCAGTAGTTTCACTGAGCTGTGCCTCAGTTTCTCTGTCTATGAAAGTAAGGTAATGTCTGTGACTAGCTTCATAAAAGATGCTGTGAGCAACTCATTAAAAAAAACAGATGAGAACGGGCTGGGTGGTAAAGTTGTTATTTTTTTCCAGCTCTGTTTTAGTGTAGGTTATGTCTCAAGTTAAGATGAACTTCCTTTTAAAAGATGTTTGCATGAATCCCTTATTGCTTCTAGAACTCCCCATAAACTAAGTATTACTATCAGACTTTGGATAGATGACTTGCAGGGGAAATCCTGGAGCTATAAGTACTGTGGAGTCAGTGAAATATTGCTCTTAATCCAGGTCAGTGCTGAATTCATGCTTTAAAAGGCTAATGGTTAGTCTTTAGTAGGAAAGACTCTAATGAAAGCCAAAGCATCATTAACAGTCATGTAAGAGCAGAGCTGTTAGTCTTGGTATCCTCTTGTGTTCTCTCCTGGGGGACTAAATCACACCATTGTACATTTTCTATATAAATTAATTGGCTAAAGCATAGATCTTCACTTTCTACTCTGAATGCCAGTGAAATTAGATCTCTACTCAGTCCATAAAATATTTTACAGCTATTCTGGATGAAAAGTGTCAGAAAAGCATAAGATGATGTTTTCCATATATAACATTTCCATTTCTTAACACAAACATACCCTAATTTTAACTGCCATTGGTACACAAATTCAGCATCCCATTACCAGATTTACCAGAGTTATTACCAGAGTTATTTACTATCACTAGACAGTAAAGCAATCAGAATTAGGGGCCTGTGTCTAACAGCTTTTAGCCAAGGTACACCAGTGCCTCTTGAAGAGGATTATGCCTGTCCCCTGGAACATCCTCTCCTTAGACACAATTACTTTTACGATATTGAGCAGGGGTGTACCTAGGGATGCAACCGTGACAACATCCCAGGGCTCTCACCAGCCACATTCACCCCAGGGAAAGGACTCGGAACTGGGACACTGCGCAACGCTTCACCGGTCAGGTGCAGTGCGGAAGCCCTGCAGCGAGCATCGCAACTCTCATACGCCGACATTAGGGCACTCTGCGATTCCAGTGGAGACGTGTTTTCTCCGATTCCTTTTACCAGAGAAGAGGAAATAAGCCCATTTCTGGATGCTTGAAGGAAACAGGACCCTGTAGGCTCTAGGCTGTATTTGGAGAGCATTTCTGTGGTCAGTGCTTCACTCGCGTTGCCTAATGACAAAAATAGTAGAAAGAGTACGTTTAGGTTTATAGGTTTTGGGAGAAATTTGCATTATCTGCCAAATTGTTTTGTAGACTTTTAGCGTCAAAAGCTGAGTAATGTTGCCTTAGAAATTCACTAGTGAAGTATCTCTGACTGTAGGAAGCCCAAGTGGACAACACATGCAGCAAGTGTTATTCTCTTGCTATTTTTTTTTTCTGGTTTATGAAAAGACAAGATGTAGTTCCCTTAGCAAAATCTGTGGATATTCTAAAGTATGTTTGCTATTTTTCTTACAGAAAGGTTTTTTTTAAAGTGCTTTTGGACTTGCTTGTCAGTAACATTCACTGAGCTGCACTAATTTTGAAAAATTCAGAATAGAGTTTTACCACTTTAGAGATAATCCATGAAAGCTCTCTTCCTGCAGACTGCAATAAATCATCCCCTCCACTAAAAGCCTGAATGTCATTTGAAATTTATTGCATGGAGCTGGTAGTGGACTTAAAAGCCATTTCACATGTCTTATTACTCCAGTCATCTAATTTATGGGTTTCAGCCACAATTGTAGTTGGAAAATTATTTTCCTTCAACTGATTAATATGATTTCTGCTTTTGCATTCATTTACCTTTTTATAATTTTCTATGATCATTGCAAGAGACTTTGGCATCCAGCGTTGAGATATGAAACTGAAAGAAAGGTGCCAAGACAGACTGATGCAGATTGACTAAGCTTTACTGGCTCTTAGCTGCACTTGTCAAAAGGTATCTTAGTTATTGTTAGTTGAGCAATCTTGCCGTAGGAAAGAGAAAGCTGTCAGGAGCGTCCTTGTTTAACATGAAAATCTGTAGCTCTGTGGAGGGAGTATGAAGGCAACCTATTAAACGCAGATGAGGTAAGCATAAGTAACAAACTTAGCACAAAGAATAAGAAATTATTGGTGCTTTTTTCTTTCCGCTTCATAGTGCGAAAGCTAGTTGGCATTTACTGTGCTAGGTAAGACTGCCTTTTGATTCTCATCAGGCCGATCACCATAAGGAAAAATAGTATGAAGGACGTGTAAACCAAATAAAAAGAAGGACAGATATTAACCTCAATTTATAATGTGTATTATGAAAGTATCAAAAATTCTACAGGCACCTTCCAGAAGAAATACTGCATAATTCTCGCCCTGACTAGCTTATGTTATTCTTAAATGTGGCCCAGCCCATATTTGTACCAGCGTATGCATGCGTGGTGATGGATAACTGGTGAGGAACAGCACCAGTAATACCACAGTTACTTCCCTAGCATTAGAGCATGGCTTGAGGAATTAAATGCACTGTATTTACCTCATACGTAAGTCAGTGCAATGGTGACAGGTCAGGCATAGATCCATGCAGAACTGCTTAGTGGCAGTCCGTGAGGCGTTGGATGAAGTTTGTCTGCAGCACAGATATGAAAGTCTTTCCTCTGTCTGGTGCCTGCGGCCTGAATGCCCAAAGATAGGTGGCTGAGGGCAGAGCCAAGCTGTGTGTGGTGCTACTTCAGCTGGGTGAAACTATGATTACTGGCCAGAGTGGTGACTTTACTACAGCAGTGAATGTTGACATGGTACAAACAGATGTTTGAAACCAATGTATGCTTTACTACGTGTTTATATAAATACAGAATCTAATGAGGAGGAAGTCACACAGCTCCAACTCCCAAATACCCATTGACTCCGTTTCCTGAGAGTTTGAAAAGATTAGAAACAAGAATGGTGTAAAGAGAATCCTACTGTGGTTTCTACAATGCATGTTTTCTGCTAATAACACCTGGGAGGTAGTGCGAAGTAACAGCTGAGGTGCTTAAGGGCACCTCTAGTGCCATCTACCTCCTGTGCACATCTGTGGATATGGGCATGCATCCAAAAGGAGGCTGAGAAGAAAATCAGGCAACGATGAGACCATTGCAACAGGAGGAGGAGAAAGTCCTTTGCTGCTGAATCTGTAAGTTTCTGGGTGTAACCTGGGTACTCCAAGACTCAGGGTATTTGCCAAGTGTTTGAGTAAGAGCAGACCTCAGACTATCAGTTTGATGTAAGGGAGCTGAAATTGCTGCTTGTGTTACCAGGAGGAAATACTGCACCTGGGATGCCTCCCGTTCCCCTTGAAACAAGCAGCCACCAGAAGATGGATTCTGCAAGCCTGGGTAAGGTAGGAATGCTGCCTACCTTGTGCCCCCATCTCTGCTGCGTGATGTGTGTGGAGCCTCAGTGTCCAGGTTCAGTACAAGTGGATCTGGCAAGTCTAAACAGCAGTTTTGTAGGGAATTTGCTCTCAGATACCATTGCTGAATTAGAAAGCTGATGCTGTAATAGAGAATACAATGCTGGAAGTCCCAAGATGATGAAAGATTAATGAGTAAGGGTTAGGCTTGCAACAGCTGTTTCTTTCTTTCCTGTGCATAGACAGTAATGTTATGCAAAGATAAACATATTAGCCAAATATTAACTCTTTTTTTAAACACAACAAACCCCATCATGTGACAGGGTCCTATATCTAAAACAGAATAATGCAGGTTGCCAGTTTCAAGCTGAACTCAATTGAGCTGCTACTGGAATTGCAAGAGAAAATTGTTTTGTATAGCACCATCAGTTTGTGTTAGGATTTAATAATGAAACAAAGACTTGTTTTCCATGTGGAAAAGTTTATCTAGGAACCAGATCTTGAGCAATTAATGCAGCTACTACAGCCACAAGGCCTAAGGTGATTTACCCAATTTGAGGCTTGCAAAGTAGGCGCTGCATATTTTCTGTTGTTAAATTTTCACAGTTCATACTTCAGCATAATGATCTGTCTGTAGTTGGACAATATTTTTGGGAATGTTCAATCTGAAAATTAATTTGCTTCATCTGTAGTGACGTCTTCTTTGTGTTTGCTTCCTGCAAGTGTTCCTGCTGTCAAGTTTTGCTGGCACAAATATGTAAAGACACCAATTTTTTAAACTACGTGCACAATTATTTGTGCTGGAAGTGCATGTGTGCTCTGTCATTCGGGAAACAAAAAAATGTGTAAATACTCTCAATTAACTGATAGAGCCTAAAAAGAAAATATTGAACTGTCTGTGCTTGCAGAGAGTTGAAACAGAGATTTGCCCTCAACTCAATTGGATACTCAAGTGAATTTTAAATTGCTGGCGGGGCAGGGGGTGGAAGCTGAATTAATCTAATAAATTCCTTATAGTGAATTATTTGTTCAACTGTTTAAGTAATTCAACCTATTATGTTTTAGTTATTTGCTGCTTCCATTTGGCTTTTTTTTAAAGCAACACGGTCTTTTTATGAAATCAGTGGCTTTCATGTTCCAGTCCCTTTATTTTTTACTGTGAGATGGCAGGTATCTAAGGCAAATGTACAATCATTGTGCTATTTCTTCACCTTGCCACACTGAAGGAGTCTTCTATACATTGTTTTCTATGAGACAGAGACAAAAAAGACCAACTGGGAAGTGAGGCCCCAGAGCAGTGCAGCTCAGCAGACAGCAGATTGCTAATGGCACCTGTATTTCAGCTTACTGTAGTGACTGCTAACAACATACACAGTGTGCTCTGCTTGATTTTTTTTTTTTAGCCCCCCCTGTTCTTTCCCCCACTCCCACACGCTTAATTAGAAAATCTGATGCAGCCAGAGACGTTATCTGCCATACTGTGTGTTAGTGAGGAATGCATTCTTTGATGTTGCTGATAAGCTTTTCTGTGTTGTGGGTAGTTAATTGGTAGTGGAAAGGAAATGTCTGGACTAGTGTAAAAGGAAGCTTCCTAACTGTCTCTCATGCAGCTGGTCTCACTGGTTGATGAGCCAAGGTGTGGTATTGATGTAGCAGTGGTGAGGAGGTCCTGCCAATATTGCCCACCCCCCAGCAGAACTGTGTAGAGCACCTGCACCTTTGGAACCAGTTCTGAATTCTTCTTGTCTTTCATCTTTGTAAAGGAACAAAAATAGGAATAAAACACAGTGCTTCCCAAAACCTGGAGGGCCAAATTTCCTGCTGGTATAAATCAACATGTGCATGTGCAGTGTAATCTCTCCTCAGGTCATGCTAGTCTGTCAGCCCTTTGAGAGCAGGGAATGTGGATGGTGAAGCATTTGTAAAACAGTGAACTAGCCAATGGGTTAGATCCTTGCAAAACTCAAAATAAGAACCTCAGCTTTATTTGAGGTTTATTTTCTGCAGCTGTCAAGCCTTATTTTGCCTTTGCTGAATAGAAGACTTCTCTACTAAATTCTAGCTCCCCATTTACAATCTTACAAACTGTAGTCAAATCTTGCTTTATTCTTCTATTTTAACTAGACAGTGGAAGGATCATGAGTTGCCCCTAATTGTATTCACCTTTTTGAAACTGACACTTGAAGAGCACCAAGTGGAAAGGTAACTGGTTTGAACTTCTGGTTCTATTCCTTCTCATCTGCCAAAACGATATGTAGCATGGGATAAAGGTCCTCAGTGAGACCCAGACACCTCCCCCTCCCCCCCTCCTTATTTTCACTAAATTAGTGTGATTGACTTTGGTTGTTTCCTTTGGTTGTTTCCTACCCATTCACCCCAATGTGGAACTGACAGAATAAGCTAATAATTGATGCTTATCTTCCTGGGAGTTCCACAGTGGCTTGGGTTAGTTGAAGGGCTCTGGAAGAGCTGTCAGGCCCAGTACTGGCCCTCCTTGCTGTCTACTGTGTGTTGGTAGCACATGTGGTATGCAGACTGCTTCTTTCTCAGCTACCCTGGTGTGGTGAATGGATAGCAATTACATGAGAGTCCAGCTATTTAAAAGAGATCCAGAGCAGCTCAGAACAGATTTTCTGTGTTAAACAATTAGCTGAGTACTGAGATATTAACCAGATGTGCTACCCTTTGGGCCAATTTTTGCAATCTGGTTCACAAATGTGTGGTAGGACAGGAGATTCAACCTGTTTTCCCTCCTCATATAATGGCAAGGGAAAACGGTCATACTGAGAATGCCAATGAGGAGAGCCAGATGGTTAACTGTTCTTGGTCATGCGCCTTTCACAGTGTTGTGCTGCCCTTCTTGCTTTGTTCCCATCTGTATCTGCAGTGCTACGTTCCACGTTGAAGGAATGCTGAAGCATCTAGAAAGCATGGGAACACAACAGAGGACAAAAACCCAGTTTTGTCCACAATTCCAGATTTCGAATTAAGGCTGAAGAGGATTTAACTTCAGTGATATCTGGAAGGTCATAGTATCTGGGTGAGTTAGTGAATTGTGAAGGATGATTTCCCTTACCACTGGTAGTAAGGCCTCCCAAGAGAGGTCACCAAACTCCCAGGCTCTTCCAAAGGGTAATGGAATATGCAGGAAAAGGGTTAATACAAATTAATTTGTTGGAGAAGTGAGGCTGAGGAAAAGCTTTGCAGGGAAGGTCTTGGAAAGGAGAAAAGAGAAGATAACTTAGGAAGCATCTTAATTAATTTGTCTTGGTCTCTAGTTCAGTAGGCCCAGGTAGAAGGGATGCTACACTACTGATGAGCATGAATGTCTGATTCCACTTTCACTCTTTAGTCTCTGTGAAATAGGAGACTAGGCAGCTCTGTTTGCAAGCTGTGAGGGAAGCATGTTACAGCCTCATTTGTGACCAACCTCAAACTTTCCCATCATGAGAGAGTCTTAGATCAGTGACTGCACACATAGTATGACAGGCCACACCACTTTCATGGTCTATGGTATGTGTATGGGATGATGACTTCTAGTAGTTTGTGCAATACACAACTTTTTAATTTGAAACACAAATTGCTAAGTTGTGCATTGCACAAAACTATTAAAAATTTGTATTTTAGATTGTGAAGTACATAGAGCTAGTAGCACACATACATCACAGATTTGGTAACTCTTGTTGGTGCTTGAAAAAATCACATCCCTCTTACAGGTTTTGCAGCCACTTGAGAGGCTTGAGTTGTGTGACAATCTCTGCTAGGGCTGACAGTGTATGAGAAGGATTTTTATGTTTTATCTTTTTTCTTTCCTGCTGCTACTGACTCATCCCCTCTTTGCTGTCTGTTTACGCTCATTTATATGCACTTACTCAGCTGACTGGTTAAGTTCCACCACCCACTTACAACGGCAGTGAATAATGTTTTAGGCCTGGTGTCTCACAAGTGCAGGCCCCTCACACATCAATGTCGTTACTGGAATTGCTTTTACTGATAGCAGCCACGTGGCAGGTATACAGAGAGCAGCCTGTAGAATGAGCAGCATGAAGGGCATTGTTCATCAGGTTTGCTTACAAGAAGTCATTTTGTCTGTTAGCATGACAATGTTGTGGTCCCCTTCCACTGCCCATAATTGCAACATGTGCTTTTCTCACTGTCTTGATTTTTCACATCATGGTTTCAAGTCAGTACTCCAGACGGGACTTGTTTGTGTCTTGCTGTTGCATAGAACCTTTGAAGAAGGTTCAAGGAGTCTTTTGTGCTTTTGGAGGAAGCTTCATTACTGCCACATGCACCAGACCAGTCTGATTCATCTCTAGTCAAAGATGTACTTGTCTGCATACTTCAAGCCAGTTGCTCAACTTAAGCCGTTGCTTAAATTTAAGCACATGCTTAAGTTTTGCCTGAGCTGGAACCTCACAAGGCCCTCAAAGGGACAGACAACAACAGGTACATAGTCCCATCCCTGCAATGCTACTCATTGGAGGATGAAGTCTACCCCTTAAAAGGACAGGGTAGCAGTAGCTTTGCGCTGGTAGAATTTCTTCTCAAGTGTATCATTCATCTGTCTCAGAGGAAGGAGCCTTTAACACGTGTTACTGTGCCCAGAGACTTGGCTAGGATGTGACTGATTGGACCCAGTCTGCACTTGCTTTATTCTGTGTGACTTTAAGTTCCTTCTGGGTATTTATGGTTTATTTGGACTTTTGTTTTATTTTAACAAAGTGCCTCTGTTTACTTGGAATAATCACCACAATGAATCCAGTAAGCTTTCATAGACTTATAGAATTGCTAAGGTTGGAAAAGACCCTTAAGATCATAGAGTCCAACCGTTAACCTATCACTGCCAAGTCCACCACTAAACTATGTCCTTGAGCACCATGTCTACCCGTCTTTTAAATACCTCCAGGGATGGAGACTCAACCACTTCCCTGGGCAGCCTGTTCCAATGCCTGACTGCCCTTTTGGTGAAGTTGTTTTTCCTAATATCCAATCTAAACCTCCCCTGGTGCAACTTGAGGCCATTTCCTCTCATATTATCACTTGTTACTTGGGAGAAGAGACTGACCCTCGCCTTGCTACAACCTCCTTGCAGGTAGTTGTAGAGAGCAATAAGGTCTCCCCTCAGCCTGCCTCTTCTCCAGACTCAACAACCCCAGCTCCCTCAGCCGCTCCTCATAAGACTTGTGTTCTAGACCTTTCACCAACTTTGCCCTTCTTTGGACATGCTCCAGCACCTCAATGTCCTTCTTGTAGTGAGGGGCCCAAAACTGAACACAGTACTCGAGGTGCGGCCTCACCAGTGCCGAGTACAGGGGCACTATCACCTCCCTGGTCCTGCTGCCCACACTATTCCTGATACAAGCCAGGATGCTGTTGGCCCTCTTGACCACCTGGGCACACTGCTGGCTCATGTTCAGGTGGCTGTCAACCAACACCCCCAGGTCATTTTCAGCCAGACAGCTCTCCAGCCACTCCTCCCCTAGCCTATAGCGTTGCATGGGGTTGTTGTGACCCAAGTGCAGGACCTGGTACTTAGCCTTGTTGAATCTCATGCAGTTGGCCCTGGCCCAACAATCCAGCCTGTCCAGGTCCCTCTGTAGGGCCTTTTTACCCTCCAGCAGTTCGACACCTCCATCCAACTTGGTGTCATCTGCAGACTTACTGAGGGTGCACTCAATCCCCTCATCCAGATCATCAATGAAGATGTTGAACAGGACCGGCCCCAACACTGAGCCCTGGGGAACACCACTCGTGACCGGCCGCCAACTGGATTTGACTCCATTCACCACTACTCTCTGGGCTCAGTCATCCAGCCAGTTTTTAACCCAGTGCAGAGTGCACTTATCCAAGCTGTGAGCAGCCAGCTTCTCCAGGAGAATGCTGTGGGATACAGTGTCAAAGGCCTTACTAAAGTCCAAGTAGACAACATCCACAGCCTTCCCCTCATCCACTAAGCGGGTTACCTTGTCATAGAAGGAGACCAGGTTAGTGAAGCAGGATCTCCCTTTCATAAACCCATGCTGGCTGAGCCTGATCCCTCGGTTGTCCCACACATGCCACGTAATGGCACTCAAGATGATTTGTTCCATGACCTTCCCCAGCACTGAGGTCAGGCTGACAGGCCTGTGGTTCCCGGGATCCTCCTTCCGACCCTTCTTGTAGAGGGGCATCACATTTGCTAACTTCCAGTCATCTGGGACCTCCCCGGTTGACCAGGACTGCTGATAAATGATGGAGGCTGGCTTGGCAAGGTCCTCTGCCAGCTCTCTCAGTATCCTCGGGTGGATCCCGTCTGGCTCCATAGACCTTGTGAGCATTCAAGTGGAGGAGCAGGTTGGTGACTGCCACCTCTTCGACAACTGGGGCTTCATTGTGCATCCTATCTCCATCTCCCAGCTCAGGGGCCTGAAAACCCCAAGGATGACCAGTCTGACTACTGAAGACTGAGGCAAAGAAGGCATTAAGTACTTTAGCCTTCTCCTCATCCTTTGTGGCAATGTTTCCCTCTGCATCCAACAAAGGAGGGAGATTCTCCCTGGCCTTCCTTGTGTCACTGATACATTTGTAAAAACATTTTTTATCTTTAACGGTGGTGGCCAGTTTAAGTTCTAGCTGGGCCTTCACCTTTCTCGTCTTCTCCCTGCATAACCTCACAACATCCTTGTAGTCCTCCTGAGTCACCTGCCCCTTCTTCCAAAGGTGGTAGGCTCTCCTTTTTTTTCTTGAGTTCCAGCCCAGGCTGGTCTTCTCCTTTGCCCGCTCGACTTGCGGCACGTGGGGACAGCCTGCTCCTGTGCCTTTGAGACTTACTTCTTGAATAACATCCAGCCTTCCTGGACTCCTTTGCCCTTCAGGACTGCCTCCCAAGGGACTCTCATAACCAGACTCCTAAACAATCCAAAGTCTGCCCTTCTAAAGTTCAGGGTAGCGGTTTTGCTGATCCCCTTTCTTCTCCAAGAATCGAAAACTCTCTCATGTTGTGGTCACTGGGCCCAAGACAGCCTCCGACCACCACATCGCCCACCAGGTTTGCAAACAGCAGGTCCAGCGGGGCACCTCCCCTGGTCAGCTCGCTTACCAGCCGCGTCAGAAAGTTATCTTCCACACACTCCAGGAACCTCCAAGACTGCTTACTCTCTTCTGTGTTTTATTTACAGCAGAGATCTGGTAAGTTGAAGTCTCCCACGAGAACAAGGGCTAAGAGATTGTGAGACTTCAGGCAACCGCTTGTAGAATACTTCATGTGTTTCCTCGTCCTGGTTGGGTGGTCTATAACAGACTCCCACCAGGATATCTGCCTTATTAGCCTTCCCCCTGATCTTTACCCATAAGCACTCAACCTTATTACCATCGTTGAGTTCTAGACAGTCAAAACACTCTCTAATGTACAAGTCTACCCCACCACCTCTCCTTCCTTGCCTGTCCCTTCTAAAGAGCTTGTAGCCATCGATTTCAGCATTCCAGTTGTGTGAGTCATCCCACCATGTTTCCATGATGGCGACCACATCATAGCTTTCCTGCCGCGCAATGGCTTCCAGCTCCTCCTGCTTATTGCCCATGCTGCATGCATTGGTGTAAATGCACTTCAGTTGGGCTATAGATCTCTCCTCCAACACAGGCATGCCACCCTGAGGCTCATCCCTAGCAAGCCTGGTTTTATCCCCTTCCCCCTTCGCATCTAGTTTAAAGCTCTCTCAATGAGGCCTGCTAGCTCCTGAGCCAGAATCCTTTTCCCACTTCACGACAGGTGAACCCCATCTGACTCCAGCAGGCCCGGTGCCATTTAAACTGCCCCATGATCGAAAAACCTAAAATTCCACCGCTGGCACCAGCCTCTGAGCCACGTGTTAATGAGATGGGTCTTCCTATTCTTTTCCGGATGCCTCCCGGCTTTCGTGACCTTAAAAAAGGTAAATGAACATTGGCATTAGATTTAAAAGGGGAGGTTGTCGTGATTGTTCTTAATTGAATCTGAAAGTCAAAAAAGACTTTAAAGATCTCAGCTGGCATATGAAAGAATGCCCTCTTCTTGTTCTAGGTTGTATTGTCTCATTAAAATGCCCCCTTTCCTGTAGTCACTATTTCACAGTTCAGCCATCTCCAGATACTGTGAAACAGCTGTGCAAAGGTCAAGTACAAGAGGGCAATGGGAAAAGAAAATGACACCACAGCTCCCAGGGTTTCCAACCACCCTGTTAACAAATTTACTGACACAGGGCATAATTTTTACTGACGCTGCCCATTTTTTACTGACACTGACTCTTAAGACTCCATAGGGAGTAGATGCTGACATCTCTCTTGACTTTGAAAAGCTCATTGCTGAAACAAAATGGTTTTATGCAAAGATTTACATACAGTGTCTAAACATTAAGCAGGGAATCAATAGTTCTTCAAGTCTGAGTAATGGTCCCACATGGCAAAGCTACATTTTAATTAATAAGAATGCATCCATACTTCATCTTTGTACTTTTTTTTTTTTTCCCTGTCTTGGAGGGAAACAGTGTGTCCAGGGTTTCTTCAAGCACATCCCTGTTTCTTATCACACACTAGCCTGAGTCTCCTTGGGCTCTGATTCTGCTTTGAGACTTGTGCAGACAGACCTGACACCTTTATGACTTTTTAGTGAGGCCAGTGGAGCTTGGGGCAGGTATCTGTATGTCCTTGCAGATCTCACTGTAAGATCAAGCCCTTGGTTAAGAGGTAAGGGTGGCTGGTAGATCTCAAAGAGCTTATCACCTTCTGGATAGATTTCATTTAAAATAGACCTTGTTCAGAAATAAGAGTTGCCTGTTTTAGCATCACGCTTAGCTTTTGTCTCTTTTTGTCTCTCTAGTTGTTTGCTGTTGACTTTTCAGTCCTATGTAAACATGGTTTTGTTTGGTTCATCTCTTAAACCTGACCGCTAAACTGTGCTCTGTGTGGTGCACTTGCAATTTTTCCCCTTTTGCTGCTTGTGTTCCCTCTCAGTTGTTGACTGTGACTGGAAAATAGGCGTACGAAGCATTTTGCATTCTCTGAATGTACCACACAGTAATTCTGCTGTCTGAAAACTCTGTAATGTCAATAATTGATGCACTTGAGAAGTGGTAATTAAATTAGTTAATTATGCTGGTAAAATTACATGCAATTATGTGACTGCAGGGTATGTTTAGTAAATTAGGCTTTCCCATACTCACTACATATTGTGGTGCCAATTTTGTTCCTTGATGATTAGGTAGCTTTTGATACTTCTTAATTGATTTAATACCTGGATCTTCATTAGCCCTCGATTGCTATGCAATGTATGTCTGACATTTTTCTCTGTGATATTTCAGAGTATCGTTCATCAAAAAAAATCAATCTATACATATATACATATTCCTGTCAGATGTTAAAGCATTAAGACTTCAGGGAAAATGCTCTCTTCTACAAGTGTCTTGCGGTGACTTGCCCACTAGTGTGAGATGCCAATCAACTAACTGTCCCTAGGAACCCTCTAATATAGAATGACTGATTTCATTTATGTTTCTCTTGAAAGATTCAAATAAATAGGTGTCTCAGGGAAGACTGGCACGGTGACAGCTGTTTTAATGACACCTGTTATCTTTGCAGAGAGCAGTGAAAGGTTATTAAAAGGTAATGTTAATTCAAATAAAAATTTCAAGGGGGTCAGATTTGATTGTGTCTGGTGCATGGGTGGGGTGTGCTGTTCTTCATTCATGCTTGCTCAATATTTTACATGTCAGAATCACCTCCCAGCAGATGGTTACCTTCATGCTGGCTGTGTTTACTATCACAAACATTTCCCAGATCTGCTTGTCTCCACACCCCATGTTTCCCCCCACCAGCATGCTGTACTCTATTGCTGTCAAAAAGGATGCTTCTGAGTATGATCCCTGTTTAGGGATGTTAGTGACAAGCTGCACCAAAAGCTAGAAACCGGATCACGTAGATTGAGCTACGATCTCTTATTTCTGTTCAGAGGGCAGAATCTCTGCGGGAGAAAGGAAGGGGTAGGGTGGAACAATTGCTTGTTCTTTGGCTTTGGAGTCATGAAGCACATAATGCTGGCTCTGCTTCAGCCCAGTGCAGCAATGTGCCAGTATCAAAGGCAGTGGGATCTGAATGACAGCGCAGTTCAGTAACTGGACTAAACTGACCTGAGAAGAAAAGGTCCCGCTACTGTGACGACTTTAGAAAATGATGGATGACTGTATCCTGTTGATGTAATGTTTCTGGGAACTTGATACAAATATAGGCAGGCAGGACCCTTGGATTGTCAGTCAACTGTTTTGAGAGACACACACCTTTCTTTGTCCCTGTCCCTCTGCAGCACCGTTGGCCAGGCTGCTGGGGAACGTGGTGCCAGCGCTTGTGTTGGAACGTGAAAGGTGGGCACACTAATGACGTGCTTATCAGTGAACTAAGCGTGTACTGCTCGGAGAAATAACTCCTGAGGAAAGGCTTTTGGAGGCATGCAGGTAGCCTTGTCCGAGTTTTGCTTCTTAAATGAAAACCAGCTTTCCTGTACTTATTTATCTATGGCTGCTATGGCAGCTTTATGATGGCTTTAATATTAAACCCAGAGTCAGTCCCTGTTGCTTGTTTGCTTTGTTTAGGCCTTTACTGTGTTTTCCAGTTTCCTGGTTTCTCTCAACAATGTTTCTTACATAAATTCTTTTTCTTCTCTCTCCACCCCACCCCCCCCCCCCCCCCCCAAACTTGTAGTTCTGGCTGACTCTTTTTATATGGCAAGTACACAGCTTAGGCTTAAAACTTTACAGGAGAGAATTTCCAGTATTTCCAGAGTGCTCAATAACATCTAGAGCTGGCAAGTTGTCATCTGGCTTCTTAAACCCTATGTATCGTGGCTTTTCAGACTTGTTGGTCTCGGGGACTGAGGCTGTATATTTTGCGAGCACAGGGAAACTTCTGAAAAGGAGCCTGCGTTTCTCTAGACTTTGAAATTAGTGCTTATAGGGAAGTTCTTGCTGTTATGAATACAACAGCATCACAGATTCTTGAGCTGGTTCTGTAATTTTCAAGCTCACAGTAAAATTGAAGTTAACTGGGTACTACTGGATGTGAAGGGTTTCCTATATACTTGCTCCAGCAGCAAGAACTGTGGTTCTGTTTAAGAGGCTAATAGGTATTTTGAAAAACTATAGTTTTGTTCTATGAGAAGAGCTGCTCTTAAAATATGAAGGAGTAGAACCAATTAGAAGGAAAACAGTGAAGAAATGTGCAGATTTAGATGGGAAAGCTCTCTCCTAAGGATATTAGTGGGATGTATAGAGAAGAGAGATAGGACCTCCTGCAGGCATGTAATGGTCTTCCCAGTGAGTCTGTTAAAATACCACCTGCTTTGCCTGGCAATCTCTGATATTCAACAACTTTGTTCAGATTTCCATGTTTGGGAAGGTGCTTGAATATTGAAAACGAAGCTGAGATCAAACCTGAAATAACTGCAGGAGAGCTGGGGATGTGCAGAAGTTTCTGGATTTTTTTCTTTAGTGGGGACAATTTCTACCTGGCTTTTGCAGGCTTCTGAAAGCAGTGCATTCAAAACAACCTATCTTTATTTGGCACATTTGTGCTAGCGATGCTGGCGTGCTACCTTGTTAGCTGGCGTAATGCCATCCCAACAGATGGACAGGAGTATAGACAGCCAGGAGACCATGTACAAGCATCAGCATGTGTGTTGAGGGCAAGATCCCCTAGCCAGAAGTGTTGAAATACTTGTCTGTCCTGTGTTTCTGCGCTTGTGGCTAAGATGATGTACCAGCCCTGAGTGGAATTAGCTGCCCCGGTATAAGCTAATCCTTCACCTCCAAGGCAGGAGTTGCTCTGGCCACACAGAATGTGGGTTACTATTCCACCAGGTATTCCTGTGGGAACTCCAGGGATTCCTGAAAAACACTAATGCCTTCTACAGAGCAAATAGTTTAAAGTGTGGTCCCAGTGGGACACACAAACCCACAGCTGTTGGCATTAGGTGCTTTTGTAAATTCAGGTAGTTACTTGACTGCATTTGTGGAATCAAAGACGAACAGATTCATCTGATGTGTAGTCTAAGGGGCAGAAGGAAAGTCATGCCTCCATAAGATAATGACACTTGTTGAGCTCTAAGCAGCTTTAAATTTGGGATTTGGGTAGTGGATGTTCACTTTGGGAATGGCCACTTTTATTTTAGTTCAAATTTGCTTCAGGGTGCTGTAGGGTAAACTGAAAAAAACCCTGCTCACAACTGAAATGAGCACTTATTTGTAAATGTCTTGCTAACTAAATTGGTTTAAATTTACCAGGGTAAAACTGTAATCAAACTCTAAATATAGACTCTTTGCAGACTCTTGCTTGAATTTACTTCATTTAAAGAACTGGCAACCATTTCAGAAGAGTTGTATGGTATTTTTAAAACCATACAGAAGACACTGATAGAATGCTATGAGGCAGCCCGCAAGGGATTGAGATCTGCAGTTCAGAGGCCTGCACAATTGTGAGTAAAGGCAGACAATGGTATTAGCAATAGATTTATAAAGCCAGTGCTGTAGCATTTTGTATTTTGAAAATTATTTTTGCAATCATAAAGACTCTGTACTTACGTTTTCTCTTCCATTAACAAAGTCTTAGAATCAGGTTTTAGCTGAAATATTTTCACATGGAAAACTCTGTCTTGCCATAGGTGACTAGACGAGCATTTTTGTCCCAGGCCTGCTGGGGTCAAGGTCTGCTTTGGTACATAATCATCATGTGATATCTCTTCCTCACTGTGTACTAACAGATATTTTAGGATAACTTTGCATGAAAGACCTGTAATTATACTCTGCTAATTTTAGCAAGTAGAACTAGTGTTGAAATGGCAATATTCACGTTTGCGCATAAGCAATCCAACAAATGAATCTGTTCCCTTTAAGCAGCTCCCAGTATCTCCTGTATTAAATAGCCATTGGCAGTCTGAATTGCAAAGGGTCCTGCAGATAAGCCAGCGAAGTCACCGATCTGGATCAGGATCACATTTGTTGGACGAAAGAGTAAATGAATCAGTCCCCGTTCACTTCCAAATAGGTATATGTGTGTAGGTAGCATAGATGTCTGTTGGCCTACACCCAGCCTTGGTTTTCTTGGAAGAAAGAAAGATTGTTGAGACGTCTGTTAGACTGAGAAGAGAAGGCTCAGGGGGGATCACATCAATGTATATAAATACCTGAAGGGAGGGTGCAAAGAGAATGGAGCCAGGCTCTTTTCAGCGCTGCCCAGTGACAGGCAACAGGCACAGACTGAAACACAGGAGGTTCCCTATGAACATCAGGAAACACTTTTTCACTGTGAGGGTGACTGTGCACTGGCACAGATTGCCCAGGGAGGTGGTGGAGTCTCCTTCCTTAGAGATATTCAGAAACCGCATGGATGTAGTCCTGAGCAACTCGCTCTAGGTGACCCTGCTTGAGCAGGGGGGTTGGACCAGATGACCTCCAGAGGTCCCTGCCAACCTCAGCCATTCTGTGACATGAAGATCGTTGCTGTTGAGATTGAATTCACGTCATATGTGCCAGACCTCTCAGCCAAAGGGAATTTAGTTCTCTTCCCCCCCGCCTCTTGGTTATCTGCAGAAGGTAGTAAGCAGTATCTGTATTCATCTTATCAACATACTTCCTCCTTTTTTCTGCAGGAGGTGCTTGGGATCAAAGCATTGGCAAGCAGTTGAAATGTACTCGGCAGGTCCTTGGTTCTCTATCAGTCCTGTTAGCGATTTTTTTTTTTTTTTTTTTTTTTTTGTAAAGTAGGTCCTTAGGTGAAGGCACAGGAGAAAGCTGTACCTGTGATGTCTCTGATCACTCTTTCCAAGTGTCACAGCTGCCAGTATGGGGCTATTTGGGTGTATCCCAGTGAGAGGTTTGGATCTTTGCGTGATGATAGCTGCCGTTCCAATCTCTCACCGTGGAGAGAAGTATGCCTTGCTCCCTACTCTGCAGTCCCCTAGTGTGCACATACCCCTGCAGATTTCTCTACTTTCACTCTCTGGATTCAGCTTCACATTCTCCATATCACAGGTTAATCATTCTCTCTCCCTCATCCCACCACCATTCACAACTGAGTTAGTGATAGGCTTAACTATACTTGAGACCTGCTAGAAGCTTTCCTTGGGAGCCTGCAATGTGTGCCTGATTAGGTTTATAAGGACAAAGTAGTGGTCATACTGGCTTCAAGCAAAGGTCCACCTGTCTCAGTAGACTCTCTCCAGTTGTGGCTGCAGGTGGGTTGTGTAACAGAGTAAGAAGAGTGCAGGGATGTGTGTGCGTGATACTTCACCGTAATACTCCCCCATCTCTGTCTGGCTTTCCCTTAGCTGGAAACGTTTCCTGTGGCCTTACTGGCCCTCATTGGATTTATCGTCCACAAACTTACCAAATTGCCCTGCCAGCTTTTAGTGTCTGCAGAATCCTTTGGCAAGGAGTTGTATGTGTTTCCTCTCCATGGTGTGGGAACCGCATCTTCATATGTTGAACCTAGCTTTTATTAACTTTATTTTTTTTCTACCTGTATTTTTCTAATGAGAGAATGGGAGAGAAAGAAAACATCAGTTATTCCTGTCCCTTCTGTAGTGCTTGTGATTTTACGGGCCTTTGTTACATTATCTTCCCTCAGTTTGTTTTTTTTTTTTCCTAGATTGAATTACTCTCAGTAGTACTTTCCAAATGAAACTATCATTTATTTGTCAAGGCTCTTAGAAAAAATGGGCAGAAAAAGGTTGACAATGTAGAAAAACTTAATATACCCAGGAATTGGGCATGTCTAAAGTGTTAGTCGTCTGCCCTGATGCAAACAAACACTCTCTTTGTTCTTCTCTTTTCTCCCCCACCCCCTTCCTCTTCTTCAGGAGATCTTCTTATGATGACTTGGTTAACTTCGCCTTGTGTAAGTTCTGACTGAGGCTTGGGAAAGAGCATCTTCCCAATTAATGACATAGCCACTGTTGTTCTAAATGCTTTTGTATTGTTAACCCGGAAATGTCTTATCCCTGGCTGTATTTTAGTTTCCCACTGAGTCTTTTTAACAGGGAGAGTTCAACTTTCAATCTCTATCTGGCCAGATAGAGCAATGTCATGCAGTTAAATCTGAGGTGTAAATAGTAATGCACCCTGCTTTCTACAGACTTGTCCTTCTCTGGGTATGTAATTTGGCATGCTGATGAACTAGGCAGGAATGCTCTTTGCCTACAGTATACTCTACACTATTCCTTGCAGTGATAATATGATCATTTGTATATCCTTAAACCAAAAACAGAAACTACTTAATTAAGCGTAATCTTCTCCACAGTCCTTTGGTTTCCAATTTGATTTCACAGACTTATCCCAAGTCCACTCAGATTCATAAAGCTCCACATGCAATGTGACCAAATATGCAGTAGAGTACTAGTGCATATTGATTTGCGCTAATACACATATACTAGATATTAAATCTTTAACGGTAGGCTTAACAGTCGGCTTTCTACCAATATATTCTGGTCCTCTGCATTTTACATTTTAAATTATAATTAGTAGCAACAGGTGCAGACTAGATTCTCCCTGTAGAAAAATAAAATGCAATTGGATAGCTAGCAAGGAAAAGGAATGCAGATATCAGAACGGTACATGGAGCAGCTACAGTACAGTTGTATGCTGGATTGGGTGTGGCTCTCCTGAGCCATCACAGCTTGTCCATTATTTGTATTGAGTTCAAAGATGGTTTCATTAGAAAGATAGAGTGCAAGTCCTCCACACAAACCAAAGGTGCTTTTTTACTCTTACAGCTCTCCTTTCATCTCTGTTACTTAATGATACTTGGCTTTTCCCTCTTTGCTGTCTTTACTGTCATGTTAATGCAGCTAATAGCGAATGCTGTCCTTATTTTAACCCCAGTCAATTAAGGTTTGGGTTATCAAGCACGCAACTCACAGTGACTCCAGGATCAGACGTTTAGCTGTTTAGTAGCAATGTGGGTGCATTGCAGTACCTTTGATGCCCTGGCTGGCTGTTTCATCATTTAGATAACCTTTCCTCTGCTTCTCACTGCTCTAATATGTCTTTAGCCTGTTGGACACCTGTAAATATGCTTTACTACGCTTTTTTTTTTTTTGTCTGAGGTTTGGTACAATTGGATTTCTGTCACATAGATTCCTTACGTGAGTCCTGTCTAATTTATCGATTTCTGATGGGAGATACAGCAGGGAAGTCTAGGCAGAGAGTTTTGAGTAGATCAAGATTATACAGTTCACAGTAACTATAATGTCCCAGTTTGCCACTGCAGTGGTACAAGTACCGAGGATTCTGTTGGCTTTGACAGAGAGAGGAGAGATGGAAACCTTGCAGGGTGAGGTCTCTAGGTAGAGTCAGTGGGCTGGTATTTAATGTCTTGTCTGGGTGCTAGTGCAACCAGTCCCAGATATTTAAAAGATCTTAAGTTAATTCTCCAAAAGGTTTATGTGTGAGATGCAGAAAAACAAAGAAAATTACTGATAAGGTTGGTTTATGTTCTCTTTTAAAGTCTCTTCTGGCTTTGAGTTTCAAGGTGCCGACTGGGTCATGATTTTAAGTGGTTTTGTTGTTGTTTTTTTTGTTTTTGGTTTGGTTTGGTTTGGTTTTTTTTAATACCACTGTTAGTTTTAAAGAGAAGTTTTGAATCTCATAACTGCTAACTTTTGGGAGCTGGAACTTTAACCAAGGCATCAAATATTCTAACACTTATGATTGAAGTCATCGGAGCTGGCAAAAATGGGCTTTCTGATTGCCAGTTTATTTCATAGACATGATCGACTGTAGTAGGTCATCTAAAATGCTGTAAAAAATAAAATTAAATTATATATTCCTTCAGTCTGTTACAAAGGAGAACATGCTGTCAATCAGCTATACCTATTGAACATGTGAAGCCAAACCTCAAATGTTATACATGTTAATCTGTTTGTATTTGCAAAGAGAGTGTATATATGCAGAGTATTAGAGCGTGAGCTCTCTGTGCATATTTGAAGAGAAAAGATTTTTGTTTCTTTGCATAAGGAATACTTTTATTTTACAGTGCATCAAAAGTAACCCTAACTAAGCCATATAAAGGCATATCACATCCTTCGACTTTGTGACTCACTTATTTCTTGATTATATGCCAAACACAAATTCCAGTTCCTTGTGTTTTACTTACAATAACATTAGTGTTTAATTCTACAGACTCAATCAAAGCTACACTTAATATAAAGAAAACAAATTCTCTGTTTTATAGCTGCATTAAATACTTTCCCCTAAAATGGTTTAGGGGTGTGTTTTTTTTATTTATGGATTTTTTTTCACAAAGCTAGAGACTTTGTTTTGGTTTTAGTACTCTGTATTTATAGTTGTGGAATGATCATTTTCTGGTTGATTTCACATTGAGCTCTCTCAAAACTAGTTGTAATAGTTCCATGCTCCTTAAATCTTTTTCTTTCTATCGCTGCTGTTACAATATATTATACTTTATATTCTTAAGCTATTAACTCTGAGCTCAGTTAATGATTTGTTGGTGGTTTAAGGGAGAGTATCTGGGTCGTTTGTATTGGTATTAGCTTTATTTTTTTTCAGAATGGCAAATAAAACACATAATTCCAAAATTCCAACAGTGGAAAAAAAACCAGCAAGGGGTTTGTTTCATGGGGCTTAGATAAGATGGGCCAACACATAATGTAGTGATCGTGACCTACTTTTGGTTTTGTTTTCTAATTTTTTTTTTTTGGCCAAATACTTGTGTGGTGTTTGGTTAATGATGATTTCCTTTTTCTTGGAGAGATGCAAAGGATAAATGGGATTCCCCTCCCCCCCGATACCTGGTCTCCAGTGTGCAAAGGAAGTTTGCAAGTTACTTGTGAGCTGTTTCCATTGGTCTTTGCACCCAATTCAATTTAAAGGTGCAGAATCAGAGACTCTTAACATCTCTGCAGGCTGGGGAAGTAGGATCTGCTTCCCAGCAGGCCCTGGAATATCTTAAGTCCCTGCTCAGCACAGGAACAGCTGAGCAAGCCAGGCATCCCACTGCAGAAGCAGAGTTCTTTTGGGTCCATGGGCATGACACATAGGAGGAAGAAACCTGACTCCTCGCAATAACTGAAATCCTAGTGTGGATTTTGTATCAGGTTTTGAAGGGGGTGGGGTGGTGGTCAGAAGTCACCGCTTTCCTTTGCCCTTCCTTTACCCAACACATACACACACATGCACACTGACCTGTAGGAACAGAGAGTGGACAAAAGCTGTGCTGCCATAGCCTCTCTGGAAGCATGGGCATGACTATACGAGAGTGCCAGTTGGTTTTGGTCTGTGGGATGATCTCTAAGCAGATGGTGGAGAGGGAGTAAAATGAAGCAGGGAGGGGAAGATGGGGAATGGAAAGAGGGCTGCTTCCCCATCCTCATATTATGCTTGTTCATGAAGCTTCACTTTGTAAGGAACAATCTCTTTGCTGTTCCTAGACTCACAAAATGACATGATCGTGTATGACAACACCACACCTGAAACGGTGCAGGACCCAATGTCCTCTAAGCATCCTCAATTAATTATTGTATCCTATGTTGGGGAAGTACTGAGATGCTGCCTTGAGGCTTGCTGAAGTTTGTTGTGACTTGACTATGGATAGTAGGAAGTGCATCATATGGAGTTCCTTTGTTAAATATGGATCTGAATGCACTCCTGTGTCCAGTGCCTCATTTACCCGGTGCTATTTAAGTTTATCTCTTAGCTCCATTTTCACCGCAGGACAAAATGCCATCTGTTCTTTCTTGCTCTGGGACTGACTGCTACTTTACTGCCTTAACTAAGTGCTAGTCGTCCTTGTTTGTTGGCAGGGCTCCTGTTTTCTAATGTCTGGTTTCTTCTTTCTCTTTAGCAACTGTATATGCACAGAGTAGTGTCACAAATTTGGAAGGAAGAAAATAAATTTTGGATAGACCAAACTGAGGGCAGAGCTGTATTGAGATGCAGGCTTGTCTTTGCTTTCTGGATGAGCCGTTGGATATGCAGAGTCTTGTTCAGGCTTGTGATAATTGGTACTTGCTGAATATGTGCTTCCATGCAAAAAAGTAACTCAGTTATATTTATTGAATATTTCTACTTTATTGTACTTACACTGAACTGGTCTGCATGTGAAAGTCATGTAAGACCACGGGTAATCACATCAAAGGTTTTATCTCAGACTCCTTGTTGCTGAGGATATTATTCTGAGGAGTGTGGTCTGAAGGACAAAACCCCCCTGAGTTGTGGCACAAACTGGAAAAATTTCTCAGTGAAAGGTCAGAAGAGCACACTACAAAAAGGTGAAGGAAGAGGGGAGAATGGGCTGTTGAAAAGTCTGATTTTTGGCTGATGGATTTACAAGCAGGCAGAGCAAATGAGCAAAACGTCATAGAGCAAGAGAAAGAAGACAGTGTCCTTTCCTGCAGCCTGTGTTTTGGCACTCCTCTTTCTCTTCATTACCAGGAGAATAATTCCATGAAACGCAGGTTTTCTGCTGAATTCCTCCAGGATCTGGATCTAAGTACATCTGGGTAGGATTCTTTCCATCGCCAACCATACCCTGCTTCTTTTGAAGAGAGATGCTCTTTCTCTCCACCTGCTGCAAGTATCCCATACGTGATGAACATGCACCCAGAGTATGTACATAGAGTTACTGTCTATTGGCTTCCTACTGTAAGCAACCCAAGAAAAAGTTACAGCTTTCCACCTGTATGTGTTTTTTCCATTCTCCAGGTGGCTACAGAGGTGATGTTGGTGCAGGTCTTCCTTTGAGTCAAAATCTGTCTACTCAAATATATATATTTTTAAACCCCATAGTGCTGTCATGAAAGAACTTTGCAAGGAAATGTTTTGAATTGGGAAACACTTGAGATATCTGGCCCCATCTTCTAAAGTCACTAAAGTTTATAAGTTATTTTCACATTAGGTATGTGTAAATATGGATCTAGTCTTTATTGTGCTCTTCCAGGGCTTTGTTCAACTACTAAATATAAGTGTGCTCAGGGAGAATTTGAAGTCTAGTGCTGTTACCAAAGCAGAGCCACCAAGGGTTTACTGTTCCCATACAAAAATGTTGCTGTGGGTGATGTTTTGTCAACAGAAGAAGATATTACAAATCTGTTTCCTGGAAGCACTGAAACCTATCTATTTTATAACTATCTTTCCCCACCTTAGCAGTCTCTAGTATATCATGTCTGTCTTTTTTTTTTTTATACTCTTATTACAGCTGGGTGATCTGTTTTATTTTGTAAAGCATCCCTCACATAGTATCTGCCACCACTCCAGGGATAAATAGGATAGCATATGTAGTCTGGTGTAGAGGCAACTATATTGAGTAGGAAATGGAAAGTGGAGTGAAAGTGGAGCACTTCATGCTTCCCTGTCTGAGTCGCCTTTTGCAGTCAGGACAACAACAGAGGTAGCAAGGCAAAGAGCCAACAATAGCAGAAGGGGAGAGGAATCGAGGGGAAAATAAGGTGGAGAAAAGAGATTTTGTGGGAGCAGCAGTTTGCTTTTTGTTGCTGCTGTTGAGTTCTGTTTGTGTGGGTGGACTGGTGAATCACTAAGCAGGTGTAGGGAGTTGAGGGAGAGAGAGAGAGAGAGTTTTTGCGCTGTTACAAGTGAGAATGTGTGAAAGGACAGAAAGAAAGCCAGTACTTGTTGAATACAGGGGCCATAGTTCGCAGGTTGGCAAGAGTAAGCCCATGAAGCATTTTTAAAACAAGGAAGTCGGTTTTGATCTGAATCCCATAATGAAGTGAAAGCCAGTGGAATTGTCCAGCATTGCCAAATCCAAGTATTCAAAGCTCATGAGTTTTCTCTCCCTGTTTTATTACGATATCTTGAAATTGGCCTAAATGTCACAAAACTTTCAAAAATAATCCTGAGTGGTTTTCATTTCTTTTTTTTTTTTAAAAAAACTTTATTCTTTCTTTTAATCTAGATTTGTCAAATTTCAGCTTCCTCTGAGACCTTGCAGAGCACCAAAGCCAGCAGAAATACTTATGCTCACGTAGTCTGTGGTGTCTTAATTCAGTGTGGCCAATTCAGCTCAGATATTACACTGATGACTTTCTAAATATGTCATGTCACAAATTGTTTGCCAAAAGTATTACTTTTGTTTCTTCAATTTATACATAATTTTTTATCCTCCTTGATGAAGGCAGGTGTGACTTTTAATATGTTGAGAGAATCGACTACAGCACAAATTTGTTCATGATCTATTTTTAATAGTCAGCCTCTGCATATTTAGAGTGAGACTATCGAAGTGTACAATGGCCTGATGCTTCCTAAGCTATCATCAATAATGTTTATCTGTGCTTATTTTTTTTTTTTATAATGTTAGAGCAGGCAGCATGCTGACAGAATATAGACCCCTTCACAAGGTGTCCAGGTAGTGAATCTTTTTATAAATGGGACTGGCGTGTGGTTATAAAGTTCTGTAGTGGCATGTCTGGAGAGAGGGGTGATTCAAATGCAAAGCAATTCTGACTTTTTTCAGCAAAGATGTTTCTATGCACTGCATCAGACTCTCTGCAGCAAGTGTTAACTAGTGCATCGAAGTCAACTTGCTGCTTTTGTCTCTGAGACAGTGATAACAAATCACAATGAGAATAAACCTTTTCCTTTGTGTGTGTTACATCACATAGCACTCTGTTGTCCCTAGCTTCTCATTTTGACCTGTGTTTTGATAGCCTCCCAAAATCCATCCTACAAAAATCTGGCTGTAGTTGCATTTCTTATGGCAAGCTGTGTGCACCTTTCACTGGTCCTGTACTAACTATAGGAACGACTGCATGAATTCCAAATGTACATTTGGCACAGGTGCAAAACTTTTGTGAAAAGAAGTTAAAACCCTTCCTCTGTTTAAAAGGGGGGGGGGGGGCACGGAGGGGAGAAATTTTCCATGGTAACTTGAAAATTAAGTACTTCGCTCTTGGTCTGTTCTGATTTCACTTTGAAATAAAGCCTTAGAGCCCAAGCTGTAAGTCTCCTGGTTCAGCAGTAACTCTATTTCCCAAGTACAGGCTACTTGCCAGCCTTGCAAACTAAAGAGGATTTGGGAACCCAGAAGTCCTGGATCATCTGTGCCAGTTGCGAGATGTCATAGAGCTTTGGGTTCTACTGTAGCGCCAAGAATGGGGACAGAAATATAGTGATGTGTAGGACAGGCAGAAAACTAGCTCTGACTGAGTTCATTTGGGGGCTAGAAGCCAATCTCTGCCTTGGTTTTTGCACCTTGCTTCCCAGCAGGGCTGGTGAGACCACATTGCTTCTGGTACTTCATTGAGCCCTGTAGGCAAAGAGTCCTAGTTAGCGCTGAGCCTCCTCAGGCCCGCAGAGCTGCTCTGTTACCAGCTCCATGGCAGGAAGCCTGCAAGCTCTGAAGTCTCTGACTATGGATGTGATTTGACTGTGAAAACCGTTTCCATAAGGCATTGCTGAGGCCAGAGGATTTAGAAGGATTAAACAAGGGATTGCACGCTTCTGTATAAATAACCAGAATATCCAGAATTATAGTTGTTAATGCTAACAAACATTTTAGGTGGATATAAAAACCTCACGCTTTAAGGTTTAACTTTTAGGGATCATGACAGAAAAACCTTCTAAGGGGTGACATATCCCAAATCTTATCTCTAACAGGTTTTCTTGTTTCTTTTTCTAAGACACTTGGTACATGGCTCAGGCCAGAGGCAGCATGTTAGAATAGGTGGGTCACAGGTAAGATTCTCTGTGTCAGTGTTTATCGGTCTCCAATGGCTTCCTCTACTCTTACTCATCATGAAGACTAAGAAGTGATTTTGGTACATTTGTTTATTTGCAAAGCATTATCCAGCATTACTAAGGAGACGTGCATGTTTGTAAAGTGTATGTTGGCATGAGCCCCTCTCATTAGTTGGACAGCAACAGTGGATGCTCACTGGCTGTACTTGTTGTTCCAGTAATCAGGCATCTTCACAGAAACATGTCAAAGGGTGGCAAGGAAAACAAAAATCTCACCTTTCATTAGGTTTGCTTCTGTGGGCTGAAGTTATGACTCAGCTTTCAGGCATGAGGAACACCCGTAGTACCACACCTCCCTGGCAAAGCCAGGTGCATGAGCACTCCAGAGGCTTATTCTTGAGGGAAATACTGGAAAGGCACTCATTCTCCGTGCCTGAATAACATCTAGTATTGTCACCTCAGGCACTTTTCTGTCCAGCCCTGTTAGTAAAAGAGTGTCATACAGAACTGTTGCTTTGCTTGCAATAGCATTGCAGCACATAAAATAAAGGTCAGTAGTTGTGACCTAAAGAGCTTAACAAGAGAATGCACAGACCTTGAAAGCAAATGGGCTGTAGTTAGTGGTGCCCAGTTCTGATCTGTGGTGCAACTGAAAACTTTCCATCATCCCTTTCCCAGTTTATGGGTGGGAAACTGAGCACACCCAGGGAAAGGACCTGCTGGAGACCCCCGAGTAGGCTAGAAGTGGAGTTGGTAGTAGGGCTGTGACTGTTACAGCCTGCTGCCCTTAAAAGAAAGAAGCAAAGTTCTTCAGGATTTCATACGTGCAAATGGGCTCCCTGTTCTATTTCTTCATGTTTTGCTTGTTTCTTGTGAACTTCTTTTGAGCTAGGATTCATTGTAGAAGTACTAAAGTATCACAAAAACATGCACTTTATAGGATTGCCAAACAGGTTTTGTGCTTTTAATCAGTTAAAGTAAACATCTGGTTCTTTGAGAGATGGTTCTACTAGCTCCTGAGCTGTGAACGTGGGCCAAATGTCCTCAAACTAGGTGGAAAAGGACTCATAAAAGGCAGAATTAATGAGATTCTGTAGTCTGAACAAGGCTCATTGACTTGCCAGATCCTACATAACCAATGATTTAAACAGAAAGAATTACAGAGGCACTGTCACTGCAAGTTGCAACTTTATTATGCCTGGTATAAGTTGCTGCATTTCTTCATCCTTCATTTAATGAAGGATGCTTTGAGGTTAGAAAGTGCTCTGGAAAGTGCCAAGCAAGTGAAATGCTGTGATTCTTGCTAAAACTCTGACTTCAGTCATAGCTTTGTCTGTATAAGACAGAAGAGTGGGTCCAGGCATATTTTTTCCTCCTCTTCTATTCTTGCGAATGAGAAAGCAAGGATATTGCAATGTGTAATATATATGGAACAGTTCTACCTGCCTGCAAAAGCTGCTTACTTTACGCTGCTGCTTGTTCTGCTACACCACAACTGCAAATGTCACGCTCCTTTCTTTGTCTCTCGTCCACTGAGATCTGTGGTTAGGTGTCCATGACAGTCACATAGTTAAACAACACTCAGATAAAAAGCTCCGAAGCAAAATCTTCTGTTTATTGTAATTCCTTTAGCTATCTCTGCTCAGAGCAAAGGCTTGAGGAACTTTAGCAAGACTTTTTTTTTTTTTTTATTTTGCTACAATGCATGCTACTACACATTAAAGTATATCTTCAGTGCCAAAAGGGACATCCATTGAGATCTAAGCATATTTCCTTTAATGTGGCTCTTTGTAAGCATACCTACTTATTCCTGTCATCTTTGTCTGCTCCCTCTGCTTGAGAAGGGAATGCATACTTCCCTCCTTTTACAGGTCAGGAATTTTAAACCCTGTGGGACAGCACACAAATGCACTCTCTGGGATAGCTAATGACTTTGTTCTGTTACTCATATGAAAAGCTATTTTGCCTTGATTTCAGCCTTTGTTCTAGGAGATACTCATTCTAGTAAAAATGGCAAATAATGGAAACATTTTTCTTTTGTGCAGATTCATTAATGGGCCCAAGGCTCCCAGTTAACTGCATTGCTGGAAGTAAGGGGAGCATCCCACTTGCAGAATGATGCTGGGATTAGCAGCTGAAAGATAACGCAAAAGTAGGCAATTTCTTCTGTCCAGTTGAACTGCTTCTGAAGTAGGAAATCAAGTGCTGACTTTATTTTATTTCATATGCAAACATGGCTAGGAGCATTGTAGCTAGAGCATGTTTTGTGCACGTTTTCTAATTGTCCATGTAGCTGGTGGAGTGATGTTAGCTAATAAAAGGGTAGAAATGGTTTCCTAATTGGACAGTTGGACTCTAGTGCATCAGAGTCATCTTTTGTCTCTGTTGCTAATGTCCAGTGCCATTCCCAGTTTCATGTTCATTTCAGATTTCAGAGGCTGTAGCTTTCTGAAAACCTCTTTCTTCCTTTTCTTCAGAAGTGTCTGCAAGAGCTCTGTCAAGGGTTTAATTTGCTGGATCCAGGTCACACTGATGTGGCATGTCTGTGTTTACAGGTGTCCAAGAGAACCCCTCCAGTGAGGTGATGAAGGCAGGTAAGAGTCAGGGCAGCAGCTTCTTAGTCTTTTCTCCTGCATGAACTAGCCTGTCTAGTGCAGGTGTGG
The DNA here is from genome assembly GCF_047370975.1 of Nipponia nippon. Classification (NCBI taxonomy): domain Eukaryota; kingdom Metazoa; phylum Chordata; class Aves; order Pelecaniformes; family Threskiornithidae; genus Nipponia; species Nipponia nippon. The sequence goes on along the minus strand of NW_028262290.1, from coordinate 99,850,990 downwards.
TTCAGTGTGGCCTGGCAGTCACGCTTCCAGTTTCAGAACTCATCCACATGCAAGGATCTCTGTCCTGGTCTTTCCTGTGCAGTGTGGACATATCCTAAGCCAAAAGGTCCACAACTCTTTTATAATAGAACATGATACTAAGTCCATGGGCAGTTTTATGCCTTTACTACCGTTCATTAGATTATATAATAAGTAATAAACTTTCCCGCTCGGTTGAATACTTTAGCAGATATGTTCTTTTGTAGTTTATGGTGCTAAAATTGCTAGCCAGTTTTCATGAACCTTGCATGCAATATCAGACTTCTCTGGGTAACACATCCTGTAGTTCAGATAGTATGGTATATATGGTATTTCAAGGTGCATGAACTGGTATCAAGCGTTCTCTGTTCTCTGCTGTACTTTTCAAAATATATGCACAGCTATGACATCTTTGACCATGACTGCTAAGTGAAGCAGAATGAGGCTCCCTCACACGCTTCTGCAGGATACTGCCACTGACAGAACTGGAACTCTGAGAGCTAGACTCTTGGTTGTTGTGGTGTATTCCAATTCAAAGTATCTTGGTTAAATGAGGTGGGGACTAAGACAGACATACCAAAACTGAATTAAGCCTTTGAAGGATTAGAAGTAGTAATTACAATCAGACAAGCATTTAATTGTATGCAACTTAAAACAACGCCTGTGTACTTCTTTAGCTTGTGATATATTAAATCTTCTGGTATGTTATGCCAGTTCAGAATTGATTTTTTTTTTTTTTCTTCAAGGCTTCAAATTCAAAATTAAAGGCTTCCAAAAACCTTTTTGTGAACTGTTCTGTGAAGTTTATGATGACAAATAGCAATCTGTAATTGATTCTTCTTACATTGGTATGCAGATTCATCTGAGCGTGACCAGGGAAGCTAGGAACTTGCTGCTCTCAAACTTCCTAGAGAGCATGCTGGAGGCATAATGTGCTTTCCAGTATCTCTGTGTTGCCATGATCTCTAATCTAGAGGATGAAAAATGAATAGGAAGGAAGGATGTGTTTAGTCAGAAAATCCTCACAACTGATTGCTTGAAGTGGTTAAGAAAGCTGACAACATAATTGCTGTAGGGACTTTTTTCTGAGCTTATTGGCCAAGACAATGTTCATTGGCTGGGCTGAAGGCCCATGTCAAGTAGGTACAGAGAAAAAGGGTAAAAACCTGCCTTGTTAGGTGGGTTTAATGCATAACAGGCAGCATAGAGTTGGGAGCAAATGTAGCATGCCAGAAAGCAGAGATGAAGCTTGAGAAGCATATAGCCATAGAGACAGTAACCTTGCCATCATGAGATCCAACAGAATTGCAGTTTTCAGCCACAGCGACTGCTGCTTTGGCCCAACTCTCTTGCCTTGTGCTCCCAATATTAAAGAATGAAAAGGAAGAGTATAGCTGTCATCTTCCATTTGTTGGTGTGCCTAAAGGTTGTAGAGGTGAGTGCCTGGAGGCCAGACAGCTGGGGGGTTCTAGAAGAAACAATCTTGGCCTTGCTGCTGCCCTTGGGACATGTCTTATTGTGCATGTTTGTGCCTCACTGGTCTGCCAAGACCTTGTGTTTTATCTGCCTTACGGAAGTCTGCAGTGGAGGCATGTCCCTTTCTAGCACGTCTTACATGATAGTTTAGTGGGCCTAAAGAAAGGTTTGAGGCTGAAGATTTGTGCTTGCTTTTGGGGCCGTATGCACTAAGCAGTACTTCATGTTCTTGGATCTAGCTCATATTTGCCATAAATACTCTTCTTGAACATTCTTCTTTACTTCTGATCATTTTCCAGATGTGGCCCTGGACACTGCTCTCCAGGTGTAGTGCATTTCTTCACCTCACTGCCTTATCCATGACTTTTCAGTTCCTGAGGACATATCTAAGTGGGGGATTTACCTTTCATCCCTTCTGTTTAGAAAATGGAGAGCTTTCAGATTCTTACGCTCACCCTGCTTGTAGCAGATTCTCAGAGGTCAGTGATTTATTTGATGTGATGGAGGGGACTATATAAAATGTGATGTATAATCTCTTCATCTGTCCATTGAGTTTAGACCCTATCTTTTACACTGGCAAGTAAAAACCACTCATGCATTAATCACAATGCTGATAAACATGGGGAGCTTTGCAGGGATGGTGGGTTTAAATACTAAGGGCCTGCCCTAAATTATTTGCTCTGTTAATTAAGTTTTCTCTACTGTTTGAAGCATATACCCAGCAAATATTAGCATTTAACCCAAGACTGAATATGTGGAGTTTGTCTACAATCCAGATGTATAAAAAACATGGAAATGGGTGAATCCATCCAACTAAGAGTTGGAGATCTGGTAAGACATGGAAGTGTTGGGATAGGAGGTGAATGTGCGTATTGGAACATTGTTTATATTCACTATGTTTCTAGTGCTCATGTTTTTCAAGTATTTTAGCAAATCTTGTTAATATTTTAACATCACTATTATCTTCAAAAGTAGTTTTTAAAAATAGTACATTTGATGCTTTTAACCTCATTTCCCTGTGTTCAAATGATCTCTGAACAGTGTCAGGTTTTCATGAATATATTCATTATTTGAAATCGTCTTGATCTGTAGGTTATTCTCAAGCAGCTTTTTATGACTACACAGGATACAAAATTTGAGCTGTGTTGGTTACTTTGATTGGATTAAACTAGTGCTTGGAATCAGTATTTGGGTGCAGATACTTACAATTTCAAGTCCCAAATTTGATTTCCACAAACATTTCCTAACATTCAGATTGTTCCTGCCAATGGGTTTGCTTGCTTAACTCTTCACAGAAGCAGCTGAAAATATTTGCTAGTTGTTACTACTGTAGTTATTTTGGAGATATTACACTATTTCAGTTAATCATGGTCCTATTTTTACATGAATAATTAGAAAAACAGAGACTATACCTGGTCCAGTGTCTATGAAGCACATTGAGAACCTTCTTCTAGAAAAAAGAAAGATAAACAGTAAATGGAAGGATAGTGCTGCTTTAGTGACATTGCAATAAATGCACTCATTCATGACAGTAAAGATTTCTAGAAAAAATAATCTTATACATAAGGTGATTAAGACAAGTACACCCAGCATTGCTTCTTTGTTTAACAACAAAGATGTTATTCTTGCACTTGTAAGATTTAGTAAGACATTAAGCATGTGTGCATGATGTCAAGATATTGGCTCTAGCATGTGTTCTTACAGCCTTTATAGTTTGTGATGACATAATTAGGTACATTCTGTGAAAGTAACTTAAAATGTTACTGTCTGTTCCAATGAATTGAATGCATTTGGTCCAGGATATCTTGCTGGAACATTTGCACAGCCTTTTGTCTGGAGGCTCAGGGAGTTCAGAAGTGAAACCATCTTTCTTTTGTTCAGTGCAGTCACGTGTCTGCAGGTCTCCATATGTTTCCAGCATCCAGAGGTGCTGTCACCACTGAGTGCCTAATAAAAACCCAAGATTCCTGGCGAGAATCATCCTTTGGATTTCCTGGCCCAATGAACAGCTGTACCTCATTGCAGTTTGCAGGCAAACTGGTGCTCAGCCTGGAATTGAAACTGCTGGCTTAGATATTCAGAGGTACACATCACCAAGCAGTACTTAGTAAACTAAGCCCAGGCTCTCTTCTTGGTTTTCCCTCTTCTCCACTCTTACAAATGTCTATGCAACTCTTGTAATTAGCTCACCCTTCTGTTTCTGGCTCCTAGTTATTAAATATTTTACACTTGGTACATTGCTATTCTTCTCAAGATCTCAAAGCACTCGGAGACCTTAATTCACAACACCTTCTGAAACAGATACTTAAGGCATCTATTTTAGAAGTAGCTCAGCTGGAGGGCAATAGGCTAGCTCATCCAAGGTAAGACAACAATTTCTGTACACAGCCAAGAATAGGCTGCAAATGTCCATGCTCTAACTTCTGCTATTGTGTTGTTATTCTTTGTTTTTGTAATAATATACACAAATGTATTATAGCTTAAAAAAAAAGGGAAGCATACAGTCAATAAGGTGTTGCTAAATTCCTGGTGTTCACTGTCCAGTGCCACCAAGAAAAAAAGGTGAGTTGGATTTTGGTTTGAAATCCAAGCTGAGTTTGTGTATGTATATTAAATCATGCTGAGAATATATATAAGAACAAGACACCTTGCCCCCCCCAAAAGCTGTCTCTACATGAGCTACATTTCTGGAAAGTAGCAGTTTTTAAGACAGAGTGGACAAAACAGTAGTAATTTGCAGCTGAGGTCCTTCATCAGTCTGGAATTATTCTAGTTGTATCAACTCCTTGGTTGCTATAAATCAATTCTTCTTAGTCCTGCTCTGTGGTTGTGCTCAAAATGAGCAAGACTAGTTGTAAATGTTCTTTTTTTAAAATTTCAGACTTGGGACTCAGCAGGATCTTGACACTGCACTATTTATAAGAGAGTAATTGTGGTTAGATTTCATAATATAAGAGCTTGCACTGGGAGGGGAACTAAAGTGAGGTATGTGTGTGTGGTGCTCCCTGGATCCCAGAATAATGACTGGTTCAGGCTGCTTTTTCAAATATGTTGCCACTCAGCTGAGAATGGAAAAAACCCCGGAACGTGCTCCAGTCTGGACTTGGCCACGGTGTTTCTGTCTCATTCTCTCTCCCTGGGGAACTCAGCTGGCCTTGCGCCTGTCTTCAGGGTGGAGACTTACAGCTTTTGCTGGGCTCTCCAAAAAGCTGCAGTGGGGTTGCATTTTTGGGTTTTTTAAAAGCAGTGGTCATTGTACCAAAACAGCTGGGCCCCGCACACAGAAGTTTCCATCTCAAGTCCTGAGCTGATCTGTTCAGAGCTCCGCAGATGAATCACTCGCTGCCTGCCTGGGTAGGGGAGGGACTCACAGTACTGAACTTGAGTCATCCAAGATGGGCGATCGCACTTGGAGGGTGGTCTCTCTCTGTGGGTTGTGGTGAGAGACGGTGAGTCAGGCCACGGCTTCAAATCACCTGCTGGAGGAACTGCCCTCTCTCAAGTGAGCCTAAAGCATATTTGGTCACCCAGGTTAGGCATGGAACATACCTTGTATGGATCTCCCTCCCAGAACTACTTTGGAAATCGGCAGGATTCAGTCTAGATGTCCAGTATTCATATGCGTGGAGCCAGATGAACGATCAGAGTCAAAGTTCTAACATGAGTCTGCAACCTAGGGTAATAAACAGATTTACAAAGAGGAATGCAATTGTGAGGGAAGTGAGAAAAAGGGGTGAGTAATATCACGTAGCTGCTCTGAGAGGCAGACACGCACCCTGCCAGCATACTGGTGTTTTAATTCTCTTTCAGTTAACAGTAATGCACCTGGTAAAAGGGAGAGGGGTAAATAACAGCTCCTGGAGGGGGGCATGCCACAAACTCTACCTGGCCCACAGTCAGCCTTTCTTCATCTTCTGAAACCTGTTGTGCTGTACTCAAAACAGTTTCATTGCTCCAGCAACTGCAGTGCAGTTACTGGCTGAGGACCTAGTCTTGGATCCAGAGCGCGCTTCAAAGAAGCTTGCATCTGGATGTCTGTGGCTTGGGGTCATCTCTAATTATCAGTAATGACACTTCTTTCTGGTCCTCAGCTACAATAGCAAACCGATTTAAAGTTACAGCAGAAAATAGTTTCTAAACTACCTCTTGTTTCTCTGCTACTTACATAGGGGTCAGCACGTGCCCGACTGCTTGACGAGTGTGTGGCTTTCTCCTTTCCTTGACTTCTAACATAGCAATAAACCACAGTCGGGGTTCTTCCTTGCCTTCCTCAAGCCACACAGGCAAGGAGAACAGATCAGAGCAGGACCCATGGGCCAGCATAACTAACCAGAGAATGAGGAGGGAGATTTCCACATCCTTTGAGAATATCTGGCATGGAGTTCCCTCCTCCTGGCAGTTCCCTATGTGACAGGGCTAGACAACATAGTCCTGAATGCAGACCTGTGCCTCAACGGCCTGGCTGAGCCCACAGTGGTTTGTTTTGAGAATGGTTGTCCCATCTGCTCCATGTTTACTTGAACATGGAATGATGCTTGCGCAGGAAGGAAAGTTGTTGATGTTTTAAAATAGCATGGCATCAAATTCTGGTTTTATAAAAGATAGGTAGAGAGAAGGGGAGGGGTAGCTGTGGCCTCTTAGAAGCAATAACTTGCATGCAGCTGGTGTGTTTATACTAGTGCAAGGAGCTATTCCCTGAGGTGCTTGCCTTGTCTGACTGTGTGTCTAATATAATACCCTTAAGGCTGACCTCTGCTTTCAGCACAGAACACTGCGGGATTACTGCTGTAGCTGAAATATTCCATGCATCCAAGTGTCCCGCGCGCAGAGAAATTTGCTAATCATGTTCTCACTGTGGGAACGTTCCCAACTCTTTCAATTGTTAAAAAGATATATTGCTTCCCTCATCCTTAGATCATCCTTTGGCCCACATAGGACTGCTATTACTTGACTTTCTAAATTTAGCAATTTTAGACACCTCTAATTATGAATTTAGTGCCCAACAAAACTGCCACTCAGGAGGAGAAAAAAAATATTTTGCTCTCCTTCATAATAGATTCTGTTCAAAGTGCTTTCATTTGATGAAAAATGTTTTCTTTAAACCATTAAAAAGAACGGAGAAGTATGCCAGACAGCCTCACTAAGACATGTTGGCATGGAATACTAGAAGAACATGAAGAGAGAGGAGGGAAAAAAAAATACGTGGAGCATTACTACTACTGGGCTGAGAAACAGTACCACTTCACACCAAGAAACTAACTGGACCTTGACCAAGGACACAGAAAATTGGCAGCATTTTAGGTCTTAATGCAGAGTTGGTGCTTTAATGATGTCTGACTGAAACCTGAGCATTGATGTAGAGATGATATATGAACAGGACCTTTTTGGGGTCTACTTTTAATTTTAAAACAATGTAGCTTTAAATCTAAAACTAAGTACGAAACACACAATAGGACATAGACATTTAGGCTACCATCCTCTCCTTTGTAGCTAGCAGATGGTGTGAAAAGTGAGACCTTTTCATCTGTGTGTATGTAAACAAACTTCTTGTCCTTCTGGCTAATAAAATATTGCACGTGAGGTGCAATGACATTACTTCATGGCTCTTATCTTCATTCTTTGGTTTATGCATTTACAGTGCAGTATCCTCTAGAACTATGATAAATGGGGGCGGTTCCTACTTTGGTACCCACCTCTGCTGTGTCTGCTAGGCTCTTGGAATGCCCTGGAAACCTTCTGCCATGCAAAATGTAGTATCATTTCCTCTGTTCTGGTTTCCTGATATTTTGTTGTGAGTCCCCAGACACTGGTTTTAAGACCTTCCTGGTAGGCATTGTCTCCCATGTTATTTCTGAATTAGTTTGTGTCTCGCTGTACTTCGTGTCCTGGGAGACTGCTCCAGACTTTTTTTTCTTAATCCACTGGTTATCCACACTGTGCATGAGTCAGTAGGTGCCAGGGCTCCCATTTGGAGTGTGTGTTCTGCTCCCTCCACGGGAAATCCTGGGCACTGAGGGTGGAGACCTGCATGTACTGGCCATGCTATTGCCTGCACTGTGGACGTGTGATGTGTGTGGGCGGTCTGTCTTTTGTATAATATGGATACGATCAGTTTGTGCCCTCGGGCTGGGGAACTGATGTGTGTTGCCAGTGTGTCCCTGTACCAGAAAATCCTTCTTTCCTGGAAAAGTAACCCCTTTTTCTGAACACGTATTTTTCCTTCTAATTACCCCTCAGCTCTTTCAACGATACCGCTGGAAGCCTGTCCTTGCCTTTGGACCTGCACTTAGTAGGGAAGCAATTTAAACCATCCAAGCATGAAATGCAGCATAATCAGCATCTGCTCTCTTCCATTTTGCCACCTGCAATGTATCTGCAGTAGCCCAAGGGGCTGTGTTCACACAGCCATGCTGCGGTAAGGCAAGACCAGTTCTCCTCTGGGTGGTTGTCCACATGCATCTTGCACATTCTTGTCCCAATGGCAACGTTCCAGTGTGACCTCCAGCTGTCCTCTTCCCACCTAGCTCCTGGGAATTAATTTGGCTTCTTTACCTAGTATTTCCAGTCATAGATTTGGGTCTTCAAAGCATGGCACTTTAGTTTGCTGTGTGGCCTGGATTTTTCTGCCGCTTTTCCCACATGTGCTTACTAGGGCCTTGCATTTAACGTTAATATAATACATGACTTCTACAGTGCTTTCCACCTTTTAGAGTCCAAACATGTTAGGAAAGAAGATAATGTTTAGGTAGCATGCTAAGCATGTGAAGTGCTAGGAATCACTACTGAATAGGGCTATAATGCTTAGCTATGGTTAAATAACTAGTTTACAGATGATCCCTCAAAAGATTCCAGTTATGAATGCAGGAGTTTAGAAGGTGGCCTGACATGGTGGAGTCATAAGTGGCTCTTAGATGTCTCTGCAGTCATGCAAATGGTTAATTCCTAATTGCCAGTAGATGGCTCCCAAGAGCATTGTCTATAGGATATTTTTCCAATGCATGCGAAGCGGAGTTTTGGCGCACTGATTACCTCCAGTGCTCCATGACGTATCAACTGAAGTTTGCACAGCATCAGGATGTCTGTCGACAGGCCCATGGCATTGTCCTGTGGCCACGAGGCAATACAGACGACACATGCCGTGTATTAAGCAGTCTGGTCTCCTGGTTACATGGTGATGGTGGTGCAGAAGAGTCACGCTAACGCACAGAGAGAGGCAATAGGTAGAGATCCTGAAATAGCAGCTGTGTTGTGGTATGACTCAGCTGGTTATACATCAGTAATGCTGACTGGGTGGAGGTGATAAGAGTGGGTGCAAACCCTTCAGTGTTTCTGTGCTGGCGAGCAGAACCTGACTGCTTGTTACATTTGTTGAATGCCTCCAAGAATGAGGCCCTTGATTTCTCTTCCAGAAATAGAGATGATAAATAATTGTTATAACTGCCTCCTTTTTATAATTGCCTCCAAATGGATTTATTTTTTTCCAGAGATTCTAATTAAGTTTTACATTAATTATAAGTGTGCAGCATCCTTTTACCAGCAGAAGAGCCTTCTAGGAATTTCTGCTGTGTTGCGGCTTTGAAGGCCTGGTTTTAGACCGTTTGCAGAGGCCTGTACTCCTTGGGGCTACTATTCTGTTTGACTCCCTCATTAAGTATCCTGAGAACTCTCCCTTTCTCCAGGATTTGAAATCCTTAATGAGGTTTGTATTTTCAAAGGCAAACGCAGTTCCCTGGGAAAGCTGGGGAGATGTTCTCTTTTGGCATTAAGGGAATTCTCCATCAACTGAAGTCAATCAGGAGTACTGACAGAAGAGGTTTTATTTGTGCATGGGAAACCTGCCGTTATTAGGAGAGCGGAGATAGGCTGAGATTCATGAACTGGAGAATAGTTTTCTCAAGGGTGGCTCTCTTTCAGCCTGGCTCCTGTGTCCAAAACTGCCAAAGAGGTGCCAGCTCAGATCGTAGGACTACTTGGTCAGTATGAACAGAGGGGACAAGAGAAGAAGTTGAGGCTGAAGCACAGGCAGTTCATGGCAAGAGTGCTGTGGCTGCCAGGTCTGTAGAGGAGGATTTTTCTATTTGTTCTAAAAATGATGGGTAGATTGGTGTGGACAAACTGCTTGGGGCAGTTTTAATTCTGGGACTGTGCAGCGCTTGGAACAGTAGGGTCCTTCTCTTTGCCTGCGGTTCCTAAACACTATGACAAGTTATGGATACAATGCATGTGGGTGAAGATCAGTGTCCTGTTTTATGGAGGCTGTCAGGTTAAACTCTCAGATGCCACTCTGGCCTTCAAAATGAGGAAATTCTCCACCCTTGATATGTACACGGGGCGGGGGGGGGGGGGCGGGCAGGCACATTTACATTTTCTTGTTCTTTCATGTGCATTTGTACATACATATATCTTGGGTGTTTAAAAATACAGACAGTGCAGCCAGTGTGGAAAGGCATTATGTCCTGTTTCAATGCAAGTAGCTGGATGAATAATAGGTATTACTTACCTTTGTTCAGTGGTAGGTAATGGCTGGAAATCTCTGACAGGTTTATGTAATGGTTTAATGAGTTTGTGTGTAATGCATTAGCCTTCAGTAGAAATTTGGTGGCTGCTGACTTACAGTCCAACGTATGTTTTGGGTACATTATTTCTGAAATAAACCAGCTACCTGAAGGCAATTATCTTGTGTGCAGTGTCTTTTTACATAATGGCATTTTAACCACAATATAGGCAGTGAAACTGAAGATAGGAGTTAAAGAGAAATAATAATAAGCACTAGGTAAACCAGCACCTATGCAGTCTTCCTCAAACAGGTTTACTTGCTTTTCAGTATGTCTGAATAGCCTCCTGGTGGTTGTAGCACTTCCCTTTGGCAAGTAGTCTGGTCCCAAGGAGGGGAGCAGTCCCAGGACTTCCTGCCAAGTTCTGTCACTGTTAAGAGTTGTGGGGTAGAGACAGTGAATGCTGCTGTTCTGGGATCCACAGGAAGGCTGAGAAATTCACTGTAGGTCCAGCAATTCGACTCTCTTACTATTCTGATGCATCTTCCTTCAGCAAGTATAGGATCAAGGGAGCTTGCTGGATTGCTCTGGGTGCTTTGCAGTTGACTTCATTGTTTCATTCTCAAGTTTGATGGTGACACTGAGAGTCAAAAAGGAGTCCTCTTCCTCAAACTGTGTTGAAGTGGTGGGGGCATGAGTGAAGTTCTTACTGTAATCCTCAGATACCTCCACTAGAGCACGGGGCATGAAAACTCAGCCTGTTCTATGCTGGAACACCTGCCTGTTTGGTGGCAGTGTTATGCAGTAGTTGAGAACATTGCCATAATTGACCGAAATGGTTTGGAAGAAAACAGACAAGTAGAATAAGTTGGGGGTGTTTTTGTTTGTTTTTTCCCTTACATAGAAATACAGCAGTGATACCTCTGCTCAGTGAAATAACTAACCTCACCACGTGTTATACTCGCTGGATATCAAATTATGAATTGAACACCTCATCTGAAAAATTTGATCTCCAATGGCAAGGTTTTACAGTAATAAATACGTTCTGTGGCTGTCTTGGAAATGGGTGCATAAGTAAGTTTGGTTTAGTTTGTGGTTGTTATGGCTCATTGGTTTAGTAAGCACAGTGCATGCATCTATGTTTTGTTCAGCTCTTTTAGCTGCTTTTAAAATTCTTCTTTACAGATATGGAGATGGCACATAATAAATGAAGATTTCAATTATTTATCTGCCATGAAGACAAGCTGTAAATGTTACTTATTTCTCACTTACCATATCTGAAATCAACTCTAAACAAAAATAGACTGAGTCTAGATCTTTGAGAAACTGTTTTGATGAATAGCTCAATATATAATCATAAACCCATCAGACTTGATGTACTACTCTTTGTTATATAAATCATCTAGTTGCTATAGTGAAAAGGTTATGGTTGATTGCCAGCTCTTGCAGGTCACTGAATTAATAACTTATACCCAAATCCACCTTACAAGTTGAGATCTAAGACTATAAAAATACAGTTCAGTCATATATTCATTGCTATATGTATGAATTTGATGCATTAATGAGAGATCAAGCCTATAAAGTAGAAGTCAGTGCTAAAGTTGCCTAGGTGAGGACTTTGGACATAATGGTGGTGTTCTCTGCTAAGCTAAAGAAGAATTGGCTAACTTCTAAATCTTTTTATTTGACTGAACTGTTTTGATTAAACCATTTGTTTGAACTCTTGCATAGGAACAGATATGTATGTATAAATGAAACTCCTGACCTAATGTGGGTCTCAAAAGGATAATTCCTGCTGTCTTGTGGTTCTGCAAATCTGGGATTTGTTGCTGGAGGAAATTCTTGCAGGGGAAGGCACCACTCAGTGTGGGGCTGGGCCAAGGATAGATCTGGAGAGCAGGCAGTGAGCTGGAATGAGTTACCCTTCATTTGGGATGCAGGGATTTCTGGGAATGACCCCAACTGGGAAAGAGTAACCTGCCAGTCTAAGCACATGTGCACAGCTCCCAGAGGAGAGGGTAGCAGTGACAGAAGACCTTGTTTAGAGGAAAATCAACATAAGCCTTCTCCACGCAGCCCTGCTGCAAGTTATCAATGGCATATTAATGAATAAGCACTCTGAACTTGGTTACAGTCGTTATTTTTATAGAGCTGTTGTTTTCCCTCACGCGTGTTTGGATGAGTATCCTCATTAGGTGGAGAGAAGAACTAAAGAGTTGAGAGAAAGCTTACAAAACTGACAGTTCTGATGCTATGGTTTTTGTAATTTGTGAAATTCGGTAATCTCTAAAGATTACTGGGAGAGGGCTGAACTATGGCTGATAAGCATTTTTAAATTTGTGGGCCTGCATTGTTTTAGCAGAAATAATCTCTGTAATGCAGGAATAAAAAGCTAAGTGATCATAATTATCCTGATTGACCTTAAGATGGAAGAATCTTCCTAAATCAGATTCTCATTCATTAGTACCAAGTCACCAAGCAGCATAAATATGATCTGGATCAAGTGTCACATTAAGCAGAACACAGTGTGGAATTTATACTGGGTTTGTGCCAGATGCGGGAGGACAGACAATACCTAATCCAGCATAAAGTATGCTAGAAATTAGAACCCCTTCAATTTTTTTTTCTCTTTGAACACATTTGTGTGGAAGTGAATTGGCCATAGTTCAGTACTTTGCTGATGGGTTTGATCCGGCACAGATTGCCTTAAAACCAAATTTTGTGCTGTATTGGAAGAGTGGCCTTGGTCAGAAGCTCCGACCAAGTGTTGTTAGTCGTAGGAGTTAAAGCTTGTGGGAAGACCTGTGCTCTCTTCAGTTTTCAAAGGGGTTTTCCCCTTCTCTTGCCACTTGTGGAAGTGCAGCAAGTCAGGGGTTTTGTGAGCAGGCTTGTACTACTCGTGTTCTTTAAACTGGGTTTCTTGCAGTTAGCTGTGTCTGGTTCACTCCCTGCATAAGGGCATTGGGAAGGTGTGGATTATTTTGCTTATTACCTGTGGATTATTTTGCTTACAGTGATAGTACTAGCCTGTGGTCTTGCAGGCACATCTAAGTGCTTGCAGGAGCCATGTATACAGTTTGGTTGTCCCTCCCTCAAGCAGGATTTTTACACTGGGAGTATGTGGCTAAACTTAATCAATTAAACGTCAGCCTTGCAAACTTGAAATTGGAGTTCAGGGAGTACTGGAAAAGAGCTAAATGATTTTACAAGTACTTGGCCTCGTCATGTGCTCTGAGCTTCTGTGTGAACATAAAACTGAAAGCCATTGCTGTATACTGCTGGCCTTATCCTCATGAGTTGTGCCACTGAAGCAGATCCTGGACTACTGTTGCTGCTTGAACAGAAAATGTGGAGTCGTGTTGCTGGGCCTGCCTCTTGCTTTGCAATTGCAAGCTTGCAGTTTAGTGACAAAAGTCCTCTCAAATCAATAATCTCTTGAAAATGTGGATTGTGCACCCTTATGAATCTGTACTGTGCTTGTCATGGCCTGTTTCCTGAAGCCTTCCCTGCCATTATAGAAAAATGTATTATTTTTGATGTGGCAAAGGCATGGATCAACTTTTCTAAGACAAAAGCACCATGAAAACAAGCTGCTCTTGTTTTACTGTGAGATAAATCTACAAGCAACAGCTTCAGGCAGGTATGAGATGTTGAATTTGCTTTATTTTAGGGTGAGAATAAAAGCACCTTTTTGCTAAATTTTTATCTGAGGGATAGCTTCTGCAACATTAAAATTACTGCTGTTTTTAGCTGTGAAGGCAAACTGTATATCTAATGATAGAAGGGCATTTTATGTTGCTTTTGTTTCTCAAAAAGCTTGTCCTTTTCCAATTGCAGGAATACACACATTGCTGGAGTTCAGTTTCCAAAATAGGCTCTTGTCTTACATTTGGAGAGATGAAGTTTGGCTGGGAGCGGGGAGAAACAGCAACTATATGCTGTTTCTATGGGAAGTATTTATAGCTGTTTATGAATGCAACTGCATTCCAATAGTTTAAAAAAGGCATGCTGAACAGGATATACAATGTATCTCCTTATTTGAACTAGCTTTGAAAAAACTACCGCCATACTCCTTTTTTAGCTTGATTTCCTGAGGAAACTTGGCTTAAAAGATCATGCTCTGTGCATTTGTGCATACATGTCTCCTTTTGCGCTTAACTTCTCAGTGCTTTCACCAGTTTTAACCAAATTTGACAGAAGTTCTAAGGATAATTAGTTCCTACAGAGCTTACAAAACTGCATGACTCATGAAAGTAAGTAGAGGAGATACATTATTGATCCCCACATTGACATGAAGGCAACAACATAAATGTATTGCTGGACAGTGGAGATCGGCAGAGAGGAGTGATGTTATGAATGTCGCAAATGTGGAGGAAAATCTGTGCTTCGAGCATGAACAGTATTAGACTGAGAGAGTCAAGCTGTGGCATCCTGATTGATAGGAAACCATCCGGTTTTCATTAGTTTTTGCTTCTCAAGGAACTTCTGTACTGCTGAGAGTTAGTAGTAAAAACATGTCAACAGATCCCATAACCACCTATTCAGCAAAGTAATGTTTTTGTCTGTATAGCTCTGGAAAAATTAGCATTGTATTTAAAATACATTTATATTTTTAGCTCATGTTTTCTGATCCTCTTATATTTGTCCTCAAAAAAGAGCTATATAGCTCCCTATGTGAAAACTCAATGACTTTCCAGTATAATTGCACACTAAATAAAGTCAGTTTAGCTAAAAAAGCAGACAACTTTCATGAAAAACATGAATTACTTTTTCTCTGGAAAAGCAGTATAATGAAAAAAATCTGAATTGGCTTTAATCTGCTCAGTACAATCCCATATAGAGCAGAGAGATAAGTCTGGACCTCGGTAGTAGGTTTCCGTGACCCGATGTGTATTTGTGGTGCGTTGCTTCTTCCCTTCCCAGGGAACAGTCATCTGCAACTCTTCAAATAAAACCAAGTGTCACATCTAAGCAGTATATCCAAAGAGCTAGGCTTTTAAATAAGCATCAGATACCCTGAGACCAGGGATAAGATTGCAAGAACTGGAGAGGCTGTATGGTAGACAACCCAGTTTCTAGTTTCCTCCTGTGATTTGGCATAGCCAGCACAGAGACATAAGAAGACGGATTGTTCTCCCAGTCTTCATTTCAGTGCTGTAACTGAAATTATACAGTTACCTACTGCTAATTTGGGCAACGTGGAGTTTAATCGCTTCTTGCTGCCTGACCAGGAAATCTGGAAAGCTGCATTTTACTACCTTTTAAGACTTACTAGAACATAATGAGGTTCTCTCATAGTTTTTCATTTTATAACCAAAAAGGTAAAAACTTGGTCCAGAAGTAGAAATCTGACAGTGTGCAAACCTACCTCCAGCTGAACTCCCCAGCCTTTCCTGTTTTCATTTCCTTAAATTCCTTTAATATGAAAGTGTTTGCACACACAACGGCATCCCGTTTTCATCTTGCTGGGTGCTGACACTGCATCCCTGTCTGTCTGCTGAGTTATTGTCTGGATTAATATTCATTAATTAAGTTGGGTCAATGAGGCTGTGCTTGGTAAACAGCTTCTTGAGGACATTACGCGTTTTCCTGTGAGTGGTGTTTAGTGTCCAGAAGATTAAAATGTAAGACCACGGGTATAATCCAAATCCAACAAATGCTATTCTTTCTTAGGGTGTTTTAGGGGAGAGGGGATGGATACAGGGAAGGGAAGTGGAAGAAAAGAGGAAGAAACTATAGAATTGCTCTCGCATCAGTAGCAGGGGCTGCCCTGTTGTTGTCTTGAGTGGCCAGTGCTGACAAGCCCACAGTATCTGGTATTGCTCAACTACAGATAAAGGGAAGCATACTAAACCAACCTTTTCCTGCTACAACTCAGAACTCTAAGATACGTTTCTTAATGCTAATCATCTTAATTTTCATAATCAGTTTTTCTGAAAATGATTCAGGCATTAAAATGCATCTGAACAGGCCTCTTTCCTGCCTGCAAAGGTAAATCCCTCTGGTGAGCTAAGCATTATAAATTTAAATCCAGGATGTGGGCTTAGTTGATGTACTGTACTTAGCAAGACAGGTACAAATGATTGGGAAGAAAAACTTGCTGTGAATCTCTCTGTGTTCCTATACCCAAAGGGGTTTGCTTTAAGGAAGATTACTAATGTTTTAAGATTATCTTAAGGTAATATGTAAGTAATTAAGGAACCAAGAGCAGAGGAAAGGTTTTTTTGAGCACAAACATTGCTTGACAGTAATCTTTAAAAAGGATAAAGGGTCCTGAGGATGATGGAAGTTCAAGCTGAACTTTCCTTCTCAAACAGCAGATAAGTCAGTAGCCAGCACTTGTTGGTATGAGTATGACTTCTTGCATGACAGTAAAAGTTAACTTTGTAGCAGCTGGAATCCGGAGATTTCAATATCTACAGATAGTCTAATGACTGTTAGAGGTATGTTATTTACATTGTTTAAGGAGAGGCAGTAGTGCCTAGATCTTGCCTGCTTAAATTGACTTTGTCCACTCAGCAAAGAGAGTTGTGGTTTTTGTTAGTTTTTTTTTTTTTTAACATGCAAATGGTATTTTTCTATTTGCTTAAAAAACAAGCCCAGTTCTAAGCTCAGTTGTACTTTTAAGATTGTCTTCTTTTTCAAATGCATCCCTTTTTAAAGGCAGTTACTGCTGGGAGGTTGAAGCTCACACTCTTACAAAAGTTAGTACCTTACTTGATGTTTGAAAATGTTGGTTTATTGCTTGATCCTGTGCCAGCTAGCCACCTTCCACATAGCAATAGTCATAACTCTGTAAAATTCACCGGAAAGTAAGCAGGCGTTTTGAGTTGCGCTCAAGGATTCTGTATTGTCATTAGTTGTATTTGACTCTTCAAGTGTACTAAAAGCATGACTACATCTGGTACAACCCTTTTGTCAATAGCTGGCCTGGGGAAATGCGTTACTGTAAGAAACAGGATCTTCTGAACAGACCACCTCACCATTCTTTCATGCACAAGCTCTGAGTAAGAAAGGTTAGATATCAAGGAAGCTCTCTGCTTGCCCTGAAGAAGAAAGGGCAAAAGCTAACTACTGACAATCTTCATTTACATACAGTATTATTTATGTACAGTATATATATGCAGCAATAGCATATATGAGCTTTGTTCTGTGGAGTGATGCATGTTGTGTTGTGTAACCTTTCTTTGTATTCTGATTTTAGGAAAAAATAGCAACCTCTTTCTCCTAAACTGTGAAGGAGATGCTCAGCAGAATGCAGGTTAGCCTGACTTAACAGCTAGTGTGTTCATGTTAATTAGGGTTAAGGAAACAAGACAAGTAGGGTGAGTGTTTCTGCTGGTTGGTAGGCCTTGTGCTAGAGAGGTGGTTTCTGGGGAATGCAAGCATTCATTCTGAACAGCTGGCACTGGGGAAAGCCTGCTTTGGTGAATTAGCCTGTATGTGTAAGAGTTTATTTTTTTCATTGGACTTGGTTTCACTGTACATTTTTCCATAGGTGCTGAAATTGCTTTGCCAGTTTGGTACCACTGGGATTTTTAAAAGGAAGTGATCTTGTTGTTCTATAGCTTTAGATATCCATCATGCTGCTTCACTGAGAGAGTGGGATCTTACGTGTTGTTATTTAGTTTTCACTAAATAATTTTTGTTTACTTCAGTTCAAGAACTCTTTCTTCCATATTTCCAATATCTCTTGGGAACTTGGTGAATGAAGAAGGAGTATATGGGGAAAATAACCAGAAAGTTTCACATTTGTTTTTTTAAACCTGGAAATGAGTAATGTTTCAGGTGGAAGTTTGCAGACAAAAGTTACTTGAAAAGGGACTTACTCAAAGCACCTGCTTAAGAGACCAAGAATTTTGCCTGGAGAACCCTGGCATGGTTATTGCTGTTAACATTAAAAGTATGCTTCACAGGTATTACAAGGCCTGGCATAAATGTCCGATCTAAGTTTTCCTTAAAGAAAGGGTAAACTTAATGTTCATTTTGTGTTAACAATTAAATCCCTCACGAAACTGTGAGTTCAATTACCAATATTTTTTTTAAAGTCCTTTTTATTAGTAACAAAAGACTGAACTTTAAAAAAACATTTTTATTTGGTTTTGTTCATATATTTCTATTTATTTCAGTTTGATCAACAAAGTAAAAACATATCAAGGGAGTTATGACGGATTACTGTTCTGAGAAGTCCAGTGCTGGTTGGGAAATAGCAGCAGGAACCTAAGCTACAGTTTTGCTGAAACTAATGTTCTGGTGCCTTTTTTTTTTTTTTAACTCCATTTATGAGCTGCTCATGACAGTAACTTGTTATCCATGTGTTAATCTTCTGAAGAAGTAGAGTTTACATAGCTAACATGTTTCATAGTGTAGGCAAACGATGCTAAGGAGCCTTTTGCAGCTACAATTTGGGGTATAACAACTCTTCACAGTTTGTGTTTGAAGTGGCTAAAGCTATTTACCTTTTGTGGACAGATCCATTAACCCACGCACAGTTCTGCTCAAGTAACAACTACAGTAACTAAAACTTCCCTCTGACTATAAAATTCTTTTGTCTAATGCAAGCAAAACAAACCCATTTATAAATAAACTGAATGTAACCAAAGTCTTACTATTCTGTACAGTAGTCCACACTCTTGATCATAAACCCTAGAGAAAATTAAAAACCATCATGTTACTGATGCTGTTGCATAGTTGCAAATAATATTCTGCTTGTAACCCATTTTACTGATATTCAGAAAGCCAGATCTCAGTTCAGTTAGACTGTCAGGATAAGAGTCTATCTGGATGATCTCATGTTCTCAAAATAATACGGAGAAAAAACCTGAGTAATGGTGAGGGTGGGGGCATGTATGCATTGGGATTCTTTTGAGACTAAAACACTCATTGCTTTTTGCCTTTGAATAGAGTTTCATTAATGAACACTGATCTTCAGTAACAGTGTGAGTGCCTGCATAGAGTAAGCGTTGGAAGATAACCGAGTCCGTGGCTGAAGCAGATGGAACCTTTTATAACACCAGCTGAGACAATGTGGGAGCTGAGGGTAACATCGCTTTCTCAGACCCAGAAAGGAAGAAAGCACTCTTCTTTTGCTTCTGCAGAAGAGGGAGTATTGTGTTCTCTACCATGTCCCTCTCAGTCTCCACTTGAACTTCCCAAAGGACTGTTTGGCAGCGCAGAAGCTTTGGTTTATTTAATACAGAAGGACCTTTCTTTTTCTTCACCAGTAATGTTTTGATCTTAGCTGGGATTGAGAAGTGCTTCATTCATTACAACTGCTTGGCAGTGACATAAAGGCATCCAGTGTTTAGCAGGTCTTCTGAATGTACATTGCTTGGAAAGAAAGCTGAGCTTCTTCATGTGTAAACATCTGTCTTAGTCCGGTAATGCCTGGACAGCTGGAAAACATGCAGTGCATTGTGAGTGTGCTCAAAACTTCATCCCTTAATGTATCTCTTCACAAAATACAAATCGTTCCACTTCTTGAGGGTGGAACTTCTCTGCTTTTCTTTGATTGTGACACTTGAAGGGCTCTGCTGTTTGTGTTCCACAAGCCTGGCTCTTTTACTAAGTTTTGTTCTATCGATTCTGTTTGTGATGGTGCCAGGTATTGCAAACAGCACTGAGAACGGTGAGGAACATGTCTCCTGTGGTTCCTAGCTTTATGGCTGAGCTCAATGGAGCAGGCTATTTTTGGTGAGGTCCATAAAGTCTCATAAAATCTATTTGGGCCATGGTCTATAGTAGATCAGCTTATGATCTGAGCAGAAAAATAAAAAACATGATAAAGTTTTTGTTTTCTTTTCACATGTAGAGAGACAGATCCATACAGTGGTACTGTTTGCTTTTGTCAGTCCAGGCAGTAGCACGTCTGTGCATCTGTTACTCTGTGCATTATGGTGTAGTCATTTGTAGAAACAGGTATCAAATAGTCCCCAAAATATTATAATTAGTATGATTCCATTTCTGGAAACCTTTGTCTGTCCTTGTTCAGGGCTTGTTGGAGGTTAAAAGACATCATCT
The DNA here is from genome assembly GCF_047370975.1 of Nipponia nippon. Lineage (NCBI taxonomy): Eukaryota > Metazoa > Chordata > Aves > Pelecaniformes > Threskiornithidae > Nipponia > Nipponia nippon. Next base: position 99,830,981 of record NW_028262290.1, on the reverse strand, counting down.
CAGCGAGGGACATTAAGTAGCTGTGTCACCTCATGAGAAGCTGCAGTTGTTCATTGTTGTTGAGTGGTGCATCCTGTCATCCTGTCAACACGTGTTGCCTTTTTCTTCCTGTTCTAGTGATACTGGCAGCTCTCAAATATCCTAAATGTCAGGGACTTCCTTTGAGCCTGGTACCTTTATGGGATTACAAAAGAGAGGGTACCGCAAATGCCTTCCCTGCACTTACGAGCATGCATGTATCAGACTAGCCATTTGTGATTTATAAATGAGTGAAAATACGTATTGTCATGCTTCTTCCAAGGCTGCATTTAATGTGAATGGAATTGCAGATCTAACCCAAGAGAGTGAATATGACACTACCTTTTCCAACTCTTTACATGGAATTACCTGGAGGTTGCCTGTACAGGTACCTGCATGAAGCACTGCTGTCTGCTTCCTGGCAAGGACATGCACTTTTGAGGTGTGGTGCTCCACTCTGTAAGGTGCCTGATCCTGTGGATGCATAGGTGAATTTCTAGCACACCTGCTGGACTGGACTTCTCAAACAGCTTGAGTTTAATTTCTAGATCATACTGGGCAATTGCGAGCATGTGAGGCACAGGATACTGACAGCCTAGGTAACTTTTGACAGTGAGGTAGTCAAACAGTTTATGCAGCAGCTGAGCAGTGGTTCATGGGTCACTACTTGATTGCAGGTGCCTAAAAAAGGACACAGGTGTTATGGTTGCCTAAAGTCTGCTGACTTTGTTTGGATCTTTGGCTAAATCTGCTCTGCTATTTTCCAGCTTCTTAAGCCATACTAACACCCACTTTGTAGAATACTCCAAGGTTTTTCTCTTCCTACCTTGCATCCTTGATGTGACGCTTTATTTTGGAAAAATGGGGGATTAAGTGGCATTTCCTTGAATTTGCAAGTTCTAAAATAGTAGGTATTTCCTTGGAAGGAATGACGTTAGGATGTTTGACAGAAATTGGTAAATCTAATGACCTTTGATAAAAGCCTCCAGCTGTACGATAATATAGACAAAGAAAACTTTGAAGACAGATTCAGAAGCCAGGAATTTAGAAACCATTTTCAACATTTCAGCCTACACAGATTACTAAATAAAGGATTTCAACAACTGAGGCAATGTTTTTGTTTGTAAAAGTGGGTGCTTAGTACAGTCTGATGATGAATTAAGGGCAGCTGGAATATATCAGAATATACTTTCCCACACATCCAGTACGATTGAGCATTAATACATTTTCATCCCTTTGTAATTATTTTCTCTTTGCAGCTATTTCTAGATTGTTACCATCTGTAATTGTGACACTTTTACAAGAAAATTGATTTAGTCAATTCAGTTTCTGTGATTTTTATTATTGTTGTCATTGTTTCAAATCCAGAACATTCTAACTTGGCATGAATTCTTCAAACCTCTTTTATATTGTGCAACCAATAACCAGCTTATTTTTTGTCAGCAACCTGTCTTTATTGTTTGTTTGCTCTTAAAACTTTAGGTAGAATTAGAGACTCCCTAACAGACGATGGTCAAGTGCTCTGGTGACATTCCAGTAAAGAGATGAGCAGTTTTGCAAATTAAAGATATTGTGGATGAAGGAGGCAGCCATTTAATAGCTGGTTTTGAAACTTGTGCACTGGACAATGGGTGAAATAGCTTTATTGTAAACACGTATTGTATGAATGAGACAGGCTTTGGGGCTGACTAAATTGGATTCTTTCAGGACAAAGGTAGTTTGAGAAACTGTGTCCTTTGAAAATCTAGTCATGTGGTGCAAGTTACCTCCTGTGAGATGCTGAAGTGTGTTGCTTCCATTGAAGTCAAGGGAATTGAAGTCCATTAGCACATTCAGGAGCTCTTGATAGAAATTATCATAGGTTTAATGAGACAATCAGAAAGTACGGGAAAGATTTTTTTTTTTTTTGTGCGTGTGTGTTTGAAATAACCCAAAACACACCATTTGAAGCGGATCCATCTCCAATCAACTTTTCTATGCTGTGTTTCACTGAAAACTAGACTAAAAACAATTTTTGAATAATTTTCAAAATAACTTTTGAAAATGCCAATTCACAGAAAACAGCAGGGGTTACATTCTTGTTTAGTGAAGGCTAAGAAAAGACTGCTTCTGGTGAAATAAAAATGTCAGTGATTTTGAAAATTGCTTCAAAGTGATGTGAACATTTTAAATAAAATAGTGGGGAAGCGTTTCTTCTGAAACATGAAAAAAGAATTAGTTACAATTTTCCAGTAATGCTGTTTCAGTGACAATGTGGGGACTATTTTAATGATAAATGTGTACTCTGCGTGTGGGGAGGGAAAACCTCTGTGACGCAGAGTTGAATTGTGTGATTGCTTTGCTTTCTGATGCATGTAGCATAATACCTTTAAAGAAATATGAGTCACATGGATCTAGCTGCCTGTTGTCCAGTTTTTTTCCCAAGTCTGTCAAAGCCACTATCCTGAATAAGTAGCTCATGTACAAGCTCTGGATTGTAGTGAACCCCAGGCTTTTGTGAACTTCTAGATTTGGCCTGGCCCAAGATGCTTGTGGATTTGTAATTTCTCCACAAGAGCTTTTCTGTACAAGCCGGTGTCTGTTGGAGGAGGTAATGGTCAATTGACCCTTATTCCACCAGAAGCTTTTCTGAAGTCACCAGTCTGATGGGTAAAGCAAAGCAAGACTTTGTCTTACATAAAGATATGACATAGCAGATGTCATCTGCTACGATGACAGATAGATGATGTATTTTATGTACTGCCTATGATGTACTATCCTCCTACTAAGTAGGCTTCCTGGTGGAAGTGTGTGTTATTTTTACTCTGCTGCACTATTCGAAGTAGTGACTTTGGTGGCAGGTGAACATTAAATGTGTATGTTCAGATCAGACCTTACATTTGTAGTGGCTGCACATGTGCAAGTCAAACATAAGAGCAAGTAGTGAAGTGATTTACAGAGAAAACCTTGTGATGTTCTCAGCAGCTTCAGTGATGAAGCAATTGCTGTAGGCTAAACCAGTGGGTGAATCTACAGATGTCATGATGAGAAAACGAGGATGAAAGAGGAGGCCTAGGAGGTACTTTATTTGGAAATGGAGGAAAGATGAGGGAGTAGCTCTTCAGCTGTTATGAAGGGGCATGTATCTGGCAAAATGGGTAGGTTTCCTGTAAAAGTTAGTGGAAGTTGTCTTGTTGACTTCAGTGGGAAGGAAGATCAGTCCCAAGATCAGGCAATTAACTTTGGTACCAAAAATGGCTTGAATGATGAGCCTTCCTGTAAGTGATAAATGTAGAATGGTTTGCAAATGATTAATGCATATTTCATATTAATAAATCATATTAATTGTTCTCTTCCTCTTTCCCTTTGCATTTTATTTCTCCCTGTATATGAAAAGCACTCTATATGGGTCCAAAACCAAACAGATGTCTAAGAAAAGACGGTTATGCTTGGGTCCAGACAACATTAAAGGAGGTTTAGACCAAAATCTTCTATTCCTTGTAAAACTACCAATCTGAATTAGGTACATGTTTGAGAATATTGTCATGTTTTACTGAAAGCTGTCTGTTTCCAAGTACAGTTTTCTAACGTGTGGCTTTCGTATCTTCATATTGTTACATGACATTGCATTATTTGCAGCCATTAATTGCTGTGGATATGACTCATATATCCCAAGGGGACATAGCATGGAGGTAAATATGAAAAACTGAACTTTAAATAAAAAAAAAAAATGTAGAAGACAAGCACATTTTCCAGATTTTTTTCTGAAACTGTAAAAATGTACAGGCTAACAGAAGAAGCTAGGCCAAAAGTAGAAGAGGTACTTATGAGCGGATAATGTAAAACATAATGTCCATAACATGATTTGAGTCACTGAGTATTTCAGAGTCAGAGCAGAGTAATAAGAGATTTGAAAAAAGTCTGAAGACTTGTCTATTCATCCAAGCTTTAAATCAGGCAAATGCTTTAGCATGTCCTTGTCTCCTAACTTTTCAGATTTGCATGTGAGCAAACCCTTGACATAAGCCTTTATTTTGGAAGTTAAGCATCTGCTGAGTACTCTTCTGAAACTCATAAAGGCACAAGGGACACCTCTTGGGAAAAATGAGGGTAGGGTAATTGCAGTGTTAGCCTACAGTGACCTTAGATTTGTTTCTCAGTTTGTCTCCAACATCCTGAGGGAAGTTATTCAAAGTGATTACATTCTTTCTTCCTTGTACATCAGAGTGGGTGAATAGCCCTGCCCTGGTCCCTCAAGTATTTTGAGAGTGATTGTTGGGCACCAGGCACTTACTTGCCATTGTTGTCCTTGAGAATTATTCCCCTTTATTAACTACAGTGAAAACACCAAAAGAAAATTTGCACACCTGGTTTTCATCAGAAAACATTCCAGATGTGCAAAATATGCAGTCTTGCAAACTGTTCCTCATGTGAAATTTTACATGAAGTTAAGATACTCACATTATTAAGAACTGCTTACCTGAATAGGATGTTGCAGGATTAAGTGTTCAGTCCACTCCTAACATTTTCAGCTCCTTGTTTTTAGTCTGGTACAGCTCCCTTTAATGGTCATCCCCAACTGCCCCTGAGTTTCAGACATGAAGTTTGACAAATTTTGTAAATTGAGATACTGAGAAAAAGAGAGAAGCAGATTAGAATGGTCTGATTTGGAACATACTTCCACCCTATGTTTTTATGCCTTTTATTGAGGAAAAGTGTTTTAGTGGAACATAAAGTCCAGGCCATGTTGTAGGTTTTAAGGGGGGGGGGAGGCATGCCATCTCCATGATGCTGGAAATCCCATCACCAGCAACCCTGGTAATTCCAATTCCAAAAAAATTAAGAAAGCTTTTTAAGGAGGTACTTAATGGTAAAACAGATGAAACAAGCAAGCTGTGGCCATTTTCTAGGAAACTGGATCATTAAGGGAAGACCCAGATTTGGAAGTTCAAGGGGAAAAATTTCAAAGTGTGTTAAGAATTCCATGGAGAAAATGTCTGAATCATTTGCCCTGTGTCCTTTAAGCTCTTACTTCTCATGAGGAGTCTCCCATTCAACGACTGATGACACCTAATTCTGATTAATCTTTGGCATTTGAGGAGATTAAAACTGGAGGTGGCAAAAATACATCCTTAAAAGAGTAAAGACCTATTTTATCCATAGTGGTGAAGCATTATTGATGCAGTAATTTAGATTTTTTTTTTTTTTTTCACTACTGTCTTTTCTCTGACACTGTCTCTTGATAACATGTTAACTACTAAAACTACCTTACCGAAGGTAGTACTCAGGCTGGTCTTGTGAATGTAGTAAAGTGCCTGATGGTGTCTTGAGGCTGATGGAGAGTAGTGGGCTATTTTTTTAATCAGCAATGACAATTATGTTCTCAGCAAATTTGAGTTTATTGACACTGTGATGAATATCACTTGTCTATCATCCAGAAGAAAGAGCAATATAGAATCTATGAATAGAATTTTTGTTAATCTCACTCTTTTTCCTTGTTAGGTCTGAAGTAAACCTTCAAGTTTTTTGAGTTGTTATAAAATATATCTAATTTGTGTGTTTAATTTTTGTTACGTTTTTGCTACTACCAAAATAGATATTATTTTAAATGTGTTCTAGGAAAGAGATCAGCACCCTGAATTATGTGTTGCAAATAAATTATACAATAAACAACCTACTTTCTATTGTTTGCAAACCAAGCCTGTTATCTCTGACTGTGTTGGTTTTAAGCATTAGGTGCATCTATTTTGGTCTATGGATTATTCATGACAGGTTCATTTCAGCTAGACAATGCTTGTGATATATAATGGATTATCCAGTTCATATGTTTGGTTTTATTTTTCCCTGTTTCATCATTGGGTGACTGAAGCTTTTTTTGAAGAAAGGAACAATGGTTAAAATTTGTGAAATCATCATGAGCCAAAAGTATTTTGCAAATGACCTGGCAATTGTCTGCATAGAATGAATAATGCAACTCGGTGAATAATAGCAGAACTAACTCATTTAATGACTTAATTCTGAATTAGTTCACTGTTTGACTAGCTCTACTTATTGTATCTAGCTAGTATGGGATGCAGGGTGGTGCTCTTCTCTTCTTCCTCACTGTGGCTGTATGTTGGTCTGACTCCACTGACACTGACAGAATTCTAATTCCCATGCAGAGATGTAAATGATGAGAGAGGCATGCTCTCTGCATGCAACTGTCAAACAAATGTGATCAGACTCCGTACTGGGTATTGTGTTTATGCTAGTCTAGTGCAGTAATGACAGTGGAGACTGGCCCTAATATCACAATGGTATCCCAGAGCTCAATTATGTAGAATGGTTTACATGCAATGTTAATTTAAAAGAACACGAACAAATATCCCAAATGTTTTTCATCTATTAGGTACTACTTCTTATTGACTAGAGTGGTGATGTGGCACACGGATGACCTACTAGATTCTATTTGACCCACCAGTTAACACTTGAGATCTGGAAGAATGTGAAGTTGTCTACTTTCTTGGCAATTACCCCACAAGACTGAGATTTGAGAAAGCTTCCTGACAAGAAAAACGTAAGCAATGGTTATATGAGAAGTGCCTGTCATGAAAAATCTTAAAGATTTTGGCTCAGTGGTCAGAAAACAAACCCGTTTCCTGTGAGTTTAGCAACACTGTCATGAATTATCTCAGTTTGTTTAACACAGTTTTCAAAGGTGTGTTTTTTGTTAAGACTGTGTATGGCAAGTGCTACAATTTTCCTGACAGCTTGGATAAGAAGTGATGAACACAGTGAATAAGCTCCATCAAATAGGGCCAGGAATTATATCTGTTCTAGTAATGTCAGCTCATCTTAATACTGCATTACTTGGCACTATACCTTTATCACATTTTCCTTCTTTCCCTGTCCCTCTTCCCTCTCCAATCCCACACCCCCTCCCCACCCCCCCAAAAAAAGTCTCATGTCTTCTGATGCTTACATTTCTGTATGTCTCTTGGTAGAATCCAGAGAAATAGCAGGACTCTTGAGGTATGGGATAGATGATGAAGTTACCGTGTTTCTCAAGTTTGTTCCTTGACAAAGCTTCATCTTTTGGAGATTTGCAATAGATCTGCTTTTTTTTTTTTTTTTTTTTAATTCATCATTTCTTGGCAAGTTACTTGTTTTCCAGTGAAAGCTGTTGCCTTTACTGTAAATGACCATTCAGAACTTTGAGCACAGCAAGAATAATGTGTCTATTTGGCTAGAAGACGTGAGCTTAGGGATAATCTTCTACCTCGTCTCGTACAAAGAGATCTGTTAATGAGCCAACACATTACTCAGATGCTGGCAGCAGAGAGCCTGCATTTTAGAATGAGATCTAACTTAAAAAATATCCATCAACTTGATAATATGTCAGGTAACTGTACCTTATTGCAAATAAAAGTCCAGTTTTCTAGGTCCTGAAGACTTAGTTCTCTTAACATAGATTGTTCTGAAGTTTCAATAGACATAATTGTTTTCTTAAGCACAAAGTAAGATCTCTTGCAGGTTCCCTGTGTTATTGGTAAAAAAACCTGTTAGTAGGAAGAAGAAACTCAGTTTTGTTCTATCTTTCATGAACTAAAATAGAATTGTTTTATCTCCCAAATGGACTAAGTCTGGAGGTCTGGATGTTACAGAACCAGGTATGACCTCAGCCTAGCTTCACTGCTTATTTTCTTACATATGTATGGCAGGGGCAGGGGACATGATATCAAACTGAAGAAACTTTCCACAATTTATATGATCCCCTCCCATCTCTGAGCTAGTTTCACTTTATAGTTTTCATGCACTGATACTGAGCTGTTTTGAGGTCCCTGACAGTGCAGGGAGCTATTTAAATAAATGTATCTGTTTGTTTAGGCAAATCACAGAGCAGTAGTAGCTTCTACAGTTTGGTATATATTTCAGGAGTAGGCTCTTCATTTGATTCATATCCACAGTTGCACATGAACGTAACTCCTCTGTGTGGCTGTCCCTGCTGACTGGGAGAAGGATGGTAGAGAAGCCTGCAGGAATTATAGTGGCCATCTTTTGGAATTTGGGGAAAATTTGTACTAACTTAAGTAAACTGTCTTCATTTTTGCTGCTTTTAATAATGGGTATCGTATTCCATGTACATTGCCTAGCTCAGGTGCAGGTGCATGCTATGTCTAGAAGGCAAGGAGCATTTTCCTTTTGTCAGGAGCCACATTGGGGCAGAAGAGTCATGGAGGAATGCTCATGGAAGGAGATGGTTGTTAGCCATCATTGATCTGCTCCTATTTTGAGTATGAACAGGCATTAGGGGTGTAGCTGTGCAGATGACTGACTTCTCTGAAAATGACTCAGGTAAATTTTCATTTTCAGATAAGGTCCTGAATGAGATGGTAATCTCATGAAGATACTAAGTGAGATGGCGATCTAGGCAAGGCTGAGAAGCAGTCCCAGAAATCTTGAAGTCACTTTACTGTTAATGGCATGTTGTGCAGTCTTTCTTTCACAGTTTACCCCATCCCCTTCTGTTAGGAAGACAGACAGAAGTGCTTTTGCAACTGAAAATAAAGTTCCTCTTCCCCTGCCTCTGTGCTGTAGGTAGCATGACCATGTAGCAGAGGTTCTGCCACCCCAGAAAGAGATTCAACATTTGTGTTAGCTGCTGGACAAAGTCCAGACTTCCACTGACAATTCAAATGGATCTTCTGGTTGGAGAACCTCCCAACACAGCTGAAACAGTCTTCTTTTTGTCTGAGCTGAAGTCCTGTTCTCTTTGAATAGGACTGTTCTCTGACTGCTACAAGGTCATTGCTGTTTTGGCATTTTCCCCGATGTTTTTATGATACTCATTTTAATGTACTGCACATTTTTCATTTTGACACAGTGCTCAAAAATTTGCCCGTAAATGCCACTTCAGCTGGGTGAATGCTGCTTTTTATCACTGCATTGCTAAAGGCATTTCTGTTGTTTTCCCAGACTGCTGCTTTGGTTTGTTGATGTTGAAACCAATTTCAGCACAGGCACAATGGGTTAACATTTTCCTGCTTGTTTGTGTAGTGATTGCAGCTCTGAGACCAACCTGTAGCAGGCAACAGAGTATAGGCATTTTATAAGAGGTACACATAATAAAGACCTGCACATGTTTTTTAGAGGAAAATTTTAGGGACAGAGGGAAAGGCAAGATGGCAAGGAGGAAAAACTATGGGTATTGTCTGGTGAAATACAGTGGAACAGGAGAAACGTTAATTTTCCCATTTCATCCCCTACACTATTTTTCACTGTGCAGCTTCTTGTTATTTGGGAAAGGCCTTCAATGGTCCTGGCTGGGATATGCTGCCCAGGAACCCTGAGGGAGGGGGGGGTGGTAGGAAAGGAGGCAGTGCATGGCCATGTTGTCCCATGAACAGAGTAGCACTGAACCATGGCATGGCCCATTGCTATTTCTGCTTTTCCAAATGGAAATTAAATGACAACAGTCTCCTCTTTGGTCCCTTTAATTTCATCTCCTTTCTGGATTAGCTGTACTGAACAGCGGGGAAAGGAGACAACATTATCTCCTCTGACCCACCTCTGTTAGAAGCTCGTGTGGGTAGCACAGGAGAATCAATCCCCTTGGTTCACTGTGGGGCCTGTCAGTGAGGTTAGTCCCGTGAGATGAGGAACAGCAAGACTTGTCCCTCATGGCTTTAGTCCATGTTGAGGTTGTCTTCAACCCCAGGGGCTGCTGAGATTTTCTTTACCAGCTTCTGTATAAAAAGCCTCACCACAGAAATCCCTCTTTGTTTTTTAAACTAGCTTGAACAGATATTCTAATTAAAAACTACCAGTGGCGGTACATAGCAGAGCACTGGAAACCCTTTCTCTGTGGCAGTTTCTCAGCACAAATGCTTCTGTGTGGTTGTGGTCACATGTTTGATTGACTTGGTTCCCAAGCTGATGTTCACAGTACTGTATTCATCTTGTTCAGATGACTGTGAGATGCAGCCCGAATGCACTGATGCTGACAGTGAATGTGAGGAGAACCAGACAGTTGACAGCATCTCTATTTTTCAGAGCTGATGTAGGATGATCTGTCACATGATGCTAGGCCACAGCCTGTCATTTATATAGCTACAGCTGTAATGTGGGTATAATGAGCAGAAATGGGAGAGAAGTGACAAGAGGAAAAAAAAAGGGGGGGACACAACTATTTATGCCCACATCCTCTCACAAAATTGCACAAACATTTTTTTTATTTTATTGAATGCAATATTGATCCCATATCTCAGATCTACCTGCTATTTGTACGGGTTGGAACAGCATTGGCAACCCATCCGTGCCTGCTGTTAAGGGTAACGTATCTGCCCAGGGCAGATGTCAGAGAACCTTTAAGGCAGCGTCAGAGATCTTTTGGGCTGATCCTGTGCCACATCCATTATGGCTGTTAGGGAAGCCTTTTTCATTGTGGCTTGGTGTGCACAAGCAACAGCAGCCAGAAACTTGGGAGATTAAAAAAAATTACTTTATCTTGAGCTAAATAGCTATACTCTCAAGCTGGGAGCTGTAACAGCCTTGTGTATTTTGTAGGAGGTGCAGAGGAAGGAGACTCCTAAGGACGTATTCAGTGCTGCCAAACCTAAGATGGATTAAGGGACCTTTTCTGGTAGGAGACTAATAGATGATTCAAGCCACCCTTCCAGGTTATGCAGCCTGTGGTCTCTATACAGTTACTGGGGAGACAAGTGTGGGGAATACGCAACTCTGTGTATACAGTTCTGAAGATTTCCCCTGTGGATTTTCCCCTGTGCACCAACTCCTGCTGTTCCTTGTTTGGCTGGTCTTCCCTGTAATTTGGGAATAATAGTTTTTGTAGCACTGGACTGTTCAGAGCTGTGTAAGGGAAACGCAGCTACATCATAAGGGCGGTATTCAGAAACATGTCTTCCACTTGCCATCTGCCTGTTTCCCCATCTGTTCCCATATGACCCCAAAACAGGAGGCTGGATGCAGTGGTAGAGGGGTGAGGCATGAGCTGCTCTGTCACAAGCTTTGTGCTAGGAGCTGTGGGCCTGAGCGATGTCTTGTGAGTCCCAGCTGCCTCCCTACTTCACTTTTTCTCTAGGACTGGCGTAATAAATTGCTGGTGGCCTAAATGTGCAGGGAACACAGTGTGCACTGGCTACCATGCTGGGGGCTTAGGAGAGAAACAGAACAAGGCTTCTGCCCATTACTCTCATTCTCTGTTCGCCTTCTCACAAGCGAATGGAAAGCCAGTGCCGCTCACCTTACTCCTTTCTGGTTTGAGGACCACTCAGCTTGCACAGGGGTGTGTGTGCAAGGGAGGTTGTTCTTGTGCATCTTTGAAGTCTTGCTTGACTCTGTATATCATATTCTTGTGCCTGTCTTGGGTTAAAAAGAAAGCCTCATGATGTATGTGGTACTTGTGACAAATGTTACATTTTTCTTAGTATCATATACTTCTGCTGAGATGACTGGGGCACCACACTTGACAATGATGAATTATTTACAGCAGACCGACAGCCATTTATCCTGTGGTACCATCTGCCATAAAGATCACATTTTGTCTTAGCAGTTTGCTCCCTTTGTTATTCTTTGAAACAATATTTGAAGATGTGGAAGCAGTGAGGAATGGATAACCACCTCTGGGCCATGGTTTCAGTGGTATGTTTAGATGCTCCTGGACAACAGTGTTAAAGGTTAAATGCTCTTGGCATTTGATGGGAAAAACTCTAACAAAGGTGAAGTGAATGATGCAAGCCTAGCATGAGCTTTAACTGTTTAGGATGTTTCCCATGTGCATCCTTTGCTGGTCTCCTTGGTATAAGGGTCATGTTGTGGGCAAGGAGGAGGTGTGACTGGAGCAGAACTGGCAGATGGTCCCTTGAAGGTCATTTCTTGTTGCTATCTCCTGTAGTGATGCCATATGCTGTGCAGGGGGATGTTTCCTTCCTCTTCATGGAGTGTAAACTCATCAAAACAGTAAGTGCGGTATGCCATCAACTCTCAGCTCTTGAAGTTTCTGATTAGGTCTGTGGCTTTAAGACATTTTTTAGTATGTTGTCAAAGAGCATATAGAATAAATATGTTTGAAAAGAAATTAAAAAACATCTGTCCATGATGAAGGTGGAGTTTTTAGTGATTTAACTTTTTCTCCTGAAATTCTCTTTCTGCCTATAAGATGGGGTTTTTTTATTATTATTTTAATTTTTTTCCCCGAGATCTTTCCTTGTAACCTGTGAACATCCAGAGCATGGACAGTGCCAAATAAGAGAATCTGGGGGAACTGAATGCCACCACTGCTTCTGGAATCATAGGTGCTCCTCTTAGCTGTTTGTAATGGCAAGTATTTCCAACAGAAAATACCTGAAGCAAATGCTGACAGCAACTGGGGGGTAAGCAGTGTATGAAACAGAAGAAGTTGGCTGTGTCTTGAATGCAGTTAGTGTTTCTGAGCTGCTTGTGCAAATTTTACTCCATCTCTCAGGAGTCTTTCCAAAACTGAGAGTCCCATGGTGAAAGCACATGAAAACCATTGTTGCTCTATGTAATACGTGATCTTTAGAAAGACCTTTTTTTCCCCCCTTTTTTTTTTTTCTTAATTGTGATTAATAACATCAGGAGAAGATTTTTAACCTGAAAGAATAAACAGAGGCATAAATAAGTTTATAAAGGTACAAATCCTGGTGTACTTTTTCAAGCAAATTTGTCGTCAAAGTAAAAGGGAACAATGTCTGAGTAAAGCAGTAGAGCAGGATGTGTTTGCCCATTCAAATGACTTGAGCCCTTTCTAAAAGGGTTTGACTATCTTAGCATTATACCACCTTATGCCACTGGCATTGGTGTTTAATATCACTCACTGATCAGTCCTGGCTATGCTGGTTGGCCCAGACAATAACTATAACCCCGAACTTTACAAATCTTTAGAGGGAGGAAAAATTTTTTGTTAGTGATTCAATCCACTTTCCCAGGGCTAAGGTAAAGATCCAAGAGTTTCTAGTAGCCGGGCCACCAAGGCTCAAAGTCATACAACTTTTCTTTGTTTTCTCTTTTGGTCTTTAGGTTTCATTGATGTATTTCTGTCAGCCTGTTTACAATTTGCTGTTAAAGCTATTCTTTGAACACAGTATTTCATGGGCTATATAGCCAATAGGTGGGTTTAGGATTGCAGGAACTGGACATTAAGTTAAGAAATCTGCTATTAAACCAGAGATATTTGGTACTACTATTTAAAGTTGTAATATTTACCTGTGAGTCATAACTGAATACTGATGGCATATACAGTTTTACAACTCTTCTTAACATTAGATATTTATAATTAAATTATTCTTTGTGTAAATATTGATCTAGTGATGGGTATGATCTCATTTTGCCTTATTACTAATAGATAGCTTGTTAAAATATCGAAGTTTTTGGGGTGGAGGGTGGTGGTGCTGTGTTTAATAAACTACATAGCTTATGTTGCTGAATTGATCCTTTCCCCATCAGCCTTTCCTTAATTTGTATTCTAAAAAGCATATCCAATGTTCATGCAGATTCCTTGGTCACTTCTGTCTCTGTAGCAGGGCAATACTTTCGTACTTTGATAAGATCAGACATGTGGAACCTGCAAAGATTAAAGGAAAACAATGGTCAAATTAAATTTTGCTTTTTTTCTTTGACCTTGAAAGATGATTATCAAGCAGATTCAGGTAGAGGCAGTGGGCGAAAACACAGAAGGTGTTGAAATTTGGAAATCATAGTCTGACTTGTGTTTATTTCATTTTCCTACTCTAGAATGGCAATTTGAAGAACTGATGTGCTGGCATTCCTGACCACTGAAAGTACTATTTTAGCTACTACATGAGTGAAAAATAGGAGAGTAATAGAGCCAACATGCCTCGGCATTGCCTGGTCATTGGCTTTCTTGGGCTCCAACACTGCTTCCATAGACAGACACGTCTAAATTTTGGAAAGGAAGCAGTTCTGAAAGAGGAAGAAAAGGTAATTGGGACATTTTTGCAGGAAGCAAGATGAGATTGGTAGGTTAATGCTGTCAGCTTAATGGTTAGATTTTAGGAAGCAAAGCAACTAGTTTATACCTGCAGTAGATTCAGCACCGTAGTGCTGGACTCATGTAGTGTGTCCTGTGACATGTTTCATTTAGTATTGGCAAAAAGCAAAAAGCTACACCTTAAAATGCCCTTTTCCAGTTTCTCCTAACCCAGCTGAGCCTTGTTCTTGTCTGTTGTAAATGTGGACAGTGAATGGCTTGTAAATTTGTTTGCTTACATTAGGCGTGAGTTCAATTCAGTTTAATTACTGTTTTGTATGGGCTGATGCAGAGCTCTATTACTTTATTGCACTGATTTTCAAGTGATACTGGATATAGAAGTCAGAGGAAGAATCAGCAAAATTGTGTCTAAATAACAGCATAATTAATCTCCTATTATGTAGCACCTTTGTCTCATCCCACAGGACGTACAAAGAATTTAAAGAGCTGATGTAAGAGTGATGCAAAGAAGGCTCACGCATGCATGATGACTACTTCTAGGATAGCGTGTGGCAACTGTGTAATATCATATGTCACTAGTACACAATAGTAAAAACTAATTTATTCAATAGAGTCAGCAGCAAGATTTTTTTTTTTCCCCTCAGGTGTCAGAATAGAGCTACCTGGGTTGGTATTTGGCCAGTATACTAGAGTTATGTGTAAATTCTGGAGCAAAAATTGCTGTTGGATATTCTGATTCCATTGGTCAGACCTTTGATAACTCATCTAAAAAGTGAGGTCTTCATCAGTACAGCATTTACTTCTGACAGCTTTGTAGTGTTTTTGCTGAGGGGGAAACTGATCTCCTTCCTATGAAAGAAATATGATATGGCCTGGCCTTCCTCTCTTTTGGGAATAAGGTTGTAGCCAATAGTTTAAGATATGTTGCTGAGCTTTTCTTAGGTTTCAGAAATCTTGTTATTTGTTGGAAGCAACTCGTGTTTACTTTGGCTGCAAATGTTGTAAGTAGTAGGATTGGCATGGGATAGGCTGGTGGTGGAGAAGGATGTTAGAAAGATGCAGAACACCCAGGTACAAAGCCCCATGCAGAAGACAGGTGATGAAAGCTGGGGAGATGCAATTCATCTTCAGTAGAAACACTGCTTCCCCAGCTGAGCGTGTCAGTGGAGTATCTCAATGTGAAAAGGCCACCTGTAGCGCCTGCTCCCTATGTCCATCTTCCAGAGCAGCCAGTTTCTTCATGAAGTGAAGGTGTTTGTGTTAATGGGAGTGTATGACAATGTAATGTGACTTTTGGAAGGGTTACAGCAAGTTGTGAATGATATATGAAATGAAAAATCCCTGCCTGGTGCAGAGAAAGCGTGTACAGCGCTGGATGGTACACTGCCAACAGTTCTAACAAGGGGCTCCTTCACAGATTTTCCACCTCAATCAGCAATGCAGTTGACATCCCCTGAGCAAAATCTCTCCTCTACTTTTTTTTTTTTTCCTCTGTATGAGCGAAGAAAAATTCTTTGGCTTTATAGCTTACCCACTGCCTAAAATACTCATTCAATAATCTTTCTCTGCTTCCAGTTGTGACAGTCTCTATAGGCAAGCATCCTCCCCTCATAATTTATTTGGGCTCTCAGGTACTTTTACTGTAAATTTATTCTCCATACACTGGAAGGGTGGAGCAGGCAAATCTTGATCAGCGATCTAATCAGTGGTGTATGACATGTGCTGGTCAAGTCTGATGCAAAAATTAGCAAGGAAGTAAACAATAAGGCCAGGTAAAGAGTGATGACCTAGTTTAATGCTTCTGTTCCAACGAAACAGTGTTTTTTAATGCAGTCAAGCCCTAGCTAGTATATATTGGAACGGCAAATCGAGTAAATCACATTTTGGAAAGCAGTGGCTTGCGGAAGAACTTAGGTGGCATCACAGATAGTTTTTTGACTTGAATTTTTGCTGCTGTGCTGTGGCAAAGAGCTGACGTGATCCATGAAGAAGTGAAACATTTAGTACTGTTTGTAAGCTTCCTTCTAGGATGATGTGTCCTGTTCTGCCCAAGCTGGGCTATAAAATGAGTTAAAGACTGGAAGACAAGTATTGGGATGAGGGGCTTAAAGAATTCAGAGTATTCAGTTAATTTAAGAGCAGGGTGAGAGACCACTCTGAAGAAGATACCTGATGGCAGAGGCTTTTCCACCTGCCTGACAGAAGCTGAAGTTCAGCTAATTCAGTCTTGAAACAAGAAGCTGCTTTCTGACTGCGAGCTCTGTTGAACATGAGAGTGTCCCTCTGGGGAAGAGACAGAGAGAGAGTTGTGATCATTTCAAGCCTTTTGATAAGCCTGGGCTGGATGGCTGTGTCCCTGTGCAGCTAGCCTTGCTCATCTCTTTCCTTTAGGGGAAAGCATTGCACTCAAAAGCTTATAGCCAGCAACTCCACGTTAAGAAAATTAACAGACCTGAATGTCATGGCTCAGATTTTCAGTGAGCTGTCTGAAGATGATCAGGCCAGATTTCTTTTCATGTCCCCCCTTGCGCAATGAACAAAGATTTCTGTATGCTGCTTCTTTTCATTGTTATTAATTGCTTTCCCCTGCAGCATTAGAGATTGGCCACAGCAGGAGATCTCTTTGTAGGTGGTATAGAGAGTGATTACGGATTGCCTTAGTTGGTTTGGGAGGGAATTTTCCCTGGGTCAGGTTGGCAGGCTCTGTGGATCTTTCACCTCATATAGCATGAGGTGTGGTTCATCTGCTAGGAGCATTCATGTACATCTCACATGATTAATTCCCTGCCATTGCAGGGCTTCCTCAGGTCTTGCCAACCCTGTGTCTGTGGCAGATAGGTTTTCTAAACACAGAAGTGCTTTTCCCTCACTAAAGTCTTTGGGCATCAACTAGGATGTTTTGGTTAAAGTTAATGATCTGTGAATACACAGTAGGTGCATCTGGTATCCTTTTTGGCCTTAATTTTTAGGGAATGATATCTATATACTGTCTGATTGGTTAAGGCTGGGGTGGTTATTTAGGAAAGCATGCTCTTCGGTTCTGAAAAATGGCCTGACTCCTTCAGAGGGCTTGTCCTGGCAGCCTGAGAATAGCTTAATCTCTACTGAGCGGAAGTCCAACTTGCTTTAATTTAATTGCAGAGACCAGTCAACAAATACAGTTCAAGCTGTGCATTTCCATATGTAAAAACATGTGATCCTATAGATTGATCTCAACTAGGTATCTGTGCTGTCTGAAAGGATATCCCCTTCGATTACCTTTCTGGCTCTGTACAGAAACCACCAGTGTGAATGAAAAGATAATTCACTTAAAGTGTTCTTCTTGTAGTTAAAGTAGCTAGATAGGCAATGAATTCCTGCCTTGCTGTGTGCTGGTACTATAGGAGTATTATTTCTACAGTGACTTTTCAATGTCAGTGAAGTCAATAAGGTACCCCTGAGTTTGAACCCTTTTTCAAAAAAGCATGCAATTTAGCCCTTAAGTCTGTCTACTTGAGCAAAATAACAAAGCCTGCCTTCAAAATATAGGCTTTGCAGCCTCAGGGGCCCTGTGATATACGTGACGCGGAACTTGACCAGCTCTATATGCAGGCAAGTATTTGTGAATGTTTGTGTGTATAATATTATGATATAATATGCATTTTAAGAAAACTTCCATTTCACTGGAGCTAGAATTTCACCATACAGGTATATGCAGGTGTGCAAAGATGATGTGTGCATGAAATGCTAAGTTGAAGTTCTGCTGTTTATAGAATGTGTAGCAGCCCAATAGAAACAGTGTTGACAGTTGTCTTTTGCTTCCTGATCAAAGAGAAAGATTTGTGTTTTTCATGAAATGGCCTTTGCAGGAATGCCATAAGCAATCAAGATTCACCCTGTGCATATCAGGAGAAACGGTGCCATTTGCACATGTCTGGCTTCATCCTGCAAATTAGAAAACAGCAGCCATTGTGTGACTTCATTCAAATGCTATCTGTTGTTTGACATCTTTCTTCTTTGCACCCCAAACTAAAAACTTTAAAATAAAAATAATTGAAAAACAGAATACTGTATTTCTAAGCTGAGTTGTCCTTAAAAATTCGAATGAGTCATTTAGATAACATTCACAATACCAGCAGCTCCAGGGCACTTTAGAGAATATGTTTCAGCACAGAGACATTTGAAACAAAAATTGTAATGTTCTAAATGGAATTAGATGAGCAAAACCATGTCATACAGAGATGAAATATAAATAAGTGCTTTAGGCCCACTCTATGAAAAATCTATGCATTTTTTTAAGTGTTTTTCTTCTGCAATAGTTTCATTTCTGTAGAAATCAGTGATTGGGTGTGGGTTGTTTTTATTTTGTTTTGTTTTGTTTTTTTCCTCCTAGTGCATTCTCCTAGAATGTGCTTTTGCCACTCAGTAAACCCTTCTTTCCACTAAATGTCTGTCTCTGTATTAAGCCCCCAAGGAACTGTACAAGCCAAAGGCAGATGGAAACAATAGGCATTTCATGTTCAAATGTACAACCTACAGAAAGTTCATTTGTCAAAAGTCTGAGGAACATTTCCAAGGAGGCCGCTTCATAAACAGCATCCACATGGGGCAGATCTGACTTGTGCTACTGCTTTTCATGCACATATTCCATAAGAATTTAATAGGCTCTTTACTCTTCAATTAAAAGTTAAAGCAACATTTACAGAAGCTTGTTCCAAATCCCAGTCTCAGTTCTTCTCTACTTCCCCTTCCACCCTACTTCTTAAATCTCTTAATCTTTTACGTGCCCCAACTACTTCCCTTCTTTCTACAGAAGCCTTATCGTAGCCCCTCTGTTAAAACCAAAGCACTCTCAGACTTTATTGAACTCTTTATTTTTCTCAGACCTTTTTGAATTCTATTTTTGTACCTGTTGGTGTTGTGCTCCTTCATTGGTAAGCATGCAAACTCCACCATGGTACCAGTCTTTGAGATATCAATCATTAATGCCAGTATAGTAGTGCTGAAAGTTAATCTAACCTTCTGACTCATGCCTGGAAGACAAAAGTCACTCTGGTTGGTACTGTCTAGCAGACAGCATACTTGCTTTTTAAAGCTCTAATTACTTCTGATAAATGTTTGCCTTCACTCCTTGGCTTTGTATTAATGAAATATTTTAGTGTGATTAAGATGCTCATTCTGTAAAGTTGTGAAATCACCTGGGCTCCCACAGACTTCAACACCTTCCCTGATCAGACCCCAGATTAGTGGCAAGGAAAACAGGGAAGACTTTGTCGATACCTGGATGCTGCAGGCATGATTCTGAGCTTGTTCTGGTGTAATCCAGAGCTGAGACCAGCAGAGCTGAAGAGCTATCAGCCAGCTACTCATAGGTCATACATGTAGGACAACTTATACCAGGCTACATCTGGCTTTCTGAATATATGGACTGTCAAAATAGGCAGCTGATTCAGAGTGCTCTCATATAAATGGAAGTAACTAGTTTCTGGATTAGGTCAATTTGAATTTACTTAGGACACCCAAATCCTGTAGCTGGTGCTTAAAATTCCAGGTAGTATTTTCTGGTGCCCGAGGATGATGTTTAAATGGTGTCATTAGAAAATTACTCGCCCACAAACGCAAGATTCGGTTTTGATCTGTAGTGAATCAATGACCACGTAGCGCTCTTCAAAGTTATAAAATGCTGGAAGGTGACTTGAAACCAGAGGTATATTACATACATTTCTATGCATAATCTCTTAGCACTAAAAAATGTATAACCAATTCTTAGCCTCTGACTGGATTTCAAAAGCAGCATTTGCAAATAATAGACACAAAAGAGTGAAAACCACCCCAGACGAGTGAAAACTACTCAATGACAGTTTATAATGTGCCAAAGAACATCATAATTCCCTCCCAAGTGACATCAAATTCGTCTGAAGGAGCCACTTCCTGGCTGGTGGGGCTCAGGCAGAACTCGGATCTCCCCCTTGCCTGAGCTGCGTGGAGGTGCAGGGGTGTGAATGAGCGTGAGGCTGATGGCATGTTGACAGCTTTGGGTAAGGTTTCTCCAGTGGAAGTACTTCCCTCAGACTCTAAGGTCACCTGTGAATTTTTGTCTGTTGCAACTATGGAAGCTGCTAGCTTTGCAAGGTTTGACCAATACAAGAAGCGAAGTTGCAGCTTGACCCTCCTCTTGTAATGTTGAGCAGGAGCACAGACCAGATCTGGTCTTAAAATGGATCCAGGTCTCCTCATGGCAGCAACTAGGTGTGTTTATGGCTAACACAGGAGCTTTTCAGCTCCCAGACTTGGGGCCAAAAAGCTTTATCTACAAGATGCTGACACAGCCGATGTGTTCCATTGCCCTCTGGTGGTGTGTCCACTGGAGCATAAGGCTATTGCTGTTACCAGTTGCTGCTTGTGTTACGTGCTGTTTGTGTAAGAGAAGCAGGTGCTACAGGAAGCAGAGAAAAATTGTGCAAATACTGGTCAGGGCCTTATTTTGTAAGAGCTGTTGTCTGCTGTTGCTTTATTTTATTATGAAAATTGTAAAACAAAAACAATGGGCCAAGGTCTGCTATCAGTTATGGCCATGCAAATCCAGAGACTTCTGCTGGAGCCAGACTTATCACTCTCGATTTATACCTGTGCAAATAGAGTTGGAAAGTGGCTCGGAGGGACAGGACAACCTTTAAACTACTTGACCATTAATCTATGGTAAAGTTATGAGTTTGCCCTTGCAGCACATGGGCAGCCTCTTAGAGCACAAAAAAGAAAAAAAAAAATCTTACTAAAAATCCAAGTGCGTTCAGTACTGTATAGTCACTGAAGCCAAAACTCAAGTGGGCTGAAGCTAGAACCCTCTCCTATAATAATCACCACCTGCTTTCTGAGGTAGGACACCTCACCTCCCAGGTGCTGTAGCCTTAAATCACTGACAGCCCTTGACATGTTACATTGGGTTTTAGCAGATGAGGTCAGCTGCTTCTTTCAGTTGTGCTGGTACTAGTGGAGTAAACATGGATTTACACCCATGGGTCTGCTGTCTGAGATGTGGAAGAACATGAATGTTTTAGCATAAGCAACCTACTGTAAAGCATTATGTTTTATTCTTGCTAGAAATGGTTCCCAGGAGAAAGATACTGTGAAAGGGAGTGACAACCTTGGAATCAGATGCTTTCATTTTTGTGTATGTTAGTTTGTTGACTTCAGTGGCTGTCTACATATATGTTAATGATTATTTGCATGTCTGTGGTATTTTTATATGTGGGGAAGAAGTCAAATATATTTAACAGTGCACTTCCAGGAATAGGTCTTTACAAGTCATGGTAAAAGCATGGTAGGTAGTGAGCCAGAGAAGCAATGCTTTTTCCGTTTGTGCTGGAACAGTTTTGGCTCTACAAGGTTATCTGTTATCACAAAGAAGTCCAGATCAGAAGAGCCGATGGAGAATTTTCTTTGGCGATTGCTTGCATCCCAGCTACTTTTGCTTGCATTTGTCATGGAATATATTAAAATAGTCATATTCCACAGTTCACACAGCACGTCAGCTTTGAGACAAGTACTCTGAAATGTGCTCACAGATGATAAATTGCACACTATGTCAACTACATCTTTGTCATGAGATTCTATTTTCTATTTATAGTTGAAATGAAACACTTGAGAAAAATTCTAAACCAAAGCAATTTCACAGAAATCTCATAAGTTTTTTCCTTATGTGTATATCAGTGAAAAGACCCTCCTGTGCTATCTTTTTGCTCTGTGGGGCTCCAACAATCAACTTCTGAGATCAAAGTAGGATGCTCTCAAGATTGTGAAACTTATAATGTGTCCATGTAATCTAGCTAGTGTGCCTTTGGAGTGTGTTCCCTTTCAAACGTTAAGGGGAAAGAAAGAGTGCTTAATCATAACACAGTGCAAATACATACAAAATTTGATACAGTTTTGGGGAATCAAAACCCATTATCTCCGTAACAGAAGAGATTATTTAGTTACTTCTTTGGCTTGTCGTACTAGTTTTGTTTGAAGCTGTCAGTGATGTCTGTGATATACTTTGCAGTACTTTGCCTTCTTCCTTGCCCCCCAAGACAACTTCCTTTTTGCTTACGCATCTTAAACACATAATCTGCTGCAACGGAGCTGTGGGTAGCAAAAACTGGAAAAGGATACATCTTTGGAGATAGCACTAGGTATGCTTTGAAGCTAGAAATGCAGCTGTTTGTTTTTTGTTTTTTTTTTTTTTTTTCTCTGATTACAGCTGCCTACTTTAGGAAAAGCCTGTCTGGATAGCAGTAATGATGCTCTCTGACAGGAGATCTCCCAGCTCACACTGGCCTAGATGTGACAGGACATTCTGCAATGTGCCAAAGGATTATTTAAGATAAGTAGGCCTTGTGATGGCTTCCTTCTGCTTTGGGCAACCACGCCTTCATGGGATGCACAAGGAAAGTTTCTTGCCTCAGAGAGAATCCTCCAAGCAAGGACCTAAGATTACCGAAGTACACACAGGAGAGAGTGACTGCTGTCTGGTCAGCATCCTCTGTATGGGATTCAAACACGAGCTTGCGTGAGAAAGGACTTGTAGCTGTCTACGTGGTGAGCAGGGCATTTGTCCAGGAGGGTTCAGATCGCTGGAACCTGCATCCTAGGAAAGCCTGGAGCAAGAGCAACCTACAGCTTTCTTGCAGTTGTGGAAGTGGCTTTTTATGTGATACCGATAGAAGTGTTACACTTTGTGGCCTTTGTGGCTTTCCTCTACTACTTCTGGGCTTCTCAAAGTGTGCTTTCTACCCAGCTCTCCCTTCTTGAATCTAAGAGGAGATTTGGTGGTTTATTCCAGATTTACATACATATAACAGATTCTAAAGGTAACTCTAACTTGAACACTAGAATAGCTGGCCTGTCAACCTGAAGGTACAGATACTTCTTCAAAATTATGTGTTCCTGCATCCAGCTCTGCTCTAAAGCTGTAGTGGAAGTAGGGAGGTCCTGGATTTAAATTCTCTTCAACTCTGTAACCTTAGCCATCCATTGATCAGAGTGCCATGATCTAGCTTAGAAGTGTATAATGCAGGGCATTAACTGCGAAAGAAACGATTGCAACATCATTGTACTGTGCTGGAAAGGTTACTGAAACTCAGTTGAACTAGAAAGGTAACTGATCATACTTAGCAGCATTTTTACAAATAGTGAGGTAATAACTTGTGCCCAGTCTTGCAAAATAGCTGCATCAACTGCCTTTCTTTGAAAATTGTTTTATGGAGGAAGGGATCTTTAAAAGCTACATATAAAAAAAATCCTGATGTTCTTTAGTTAATAAGACCACCAAAGAGAACATGAAATCCACTCTCCTTGTTTGGAGACAGCACCATAAAAACAGTTTGCCTTTTTTTTTTTCTTTCTTTTCTCTCTTTCTTTTTCATCTCTGGCTCTTTCCTTCTGTTCCTATTCAATGCGCTTGTTCTATGCACTCTTCTACCAAATTTTGGATGACCTTAGAAAGTGAACCTCCCTCTGCTGCAAGTTTGGTCTGCTCATACTGCCAGCTTTCTGCCAGTAATATGTTTAATCAGGCAGCTTCCTTCTCTGCAACTTGTCTGTCCTGTTTAACTAAATCTTTTCACCCAAAGCAGCAATAGTGTTTTGCTTAACTGGTGTGCTGGCAGAGATTACTAAAGATATCTGTCTGGATGCTGATGTGATATGCACTTAGGTCAGTATCTTTAACTTTTACTGCACTGCTTTGTTGTTTGCTTCTTTGTTTAAAATACTTGAATGTTATATTTGCAATGATGAAAAATAAACTAACTAGCATCCGACTCCAAAACTGTTTTTGGGGGAGGGCTGCCCACTTGAAAACAAGCAAGAAGTCTTACAAATATTTGGACTGATTAATTCACCAGCTTTTCTTTACAGAGCTCTTTTGTGGTATAAAGCCATTCATTGACCAAGAGAGTACATTGTCCATTTAGTTACTGTTTTGTATCTTGTGTCAAACAAAAGACACTGCCTCCTACAACAGTAACAGCTGAATATTTTCACTGCTCATGCAGTTTCCTCTTCTAGCTGCTGGATCATCAAAAATTCTAATCAACTCTGATCTAACGCAAAGTACTACGTGGCATTCATCATCTGTTTTAGCCTTTAATGCACCATGCAGGTTTTAATCAAAGGTATGCAACCATTAGCAAAAAAGAAAGACAAGAATTATGACAGTGTCCTAAGCAGAGCTCTTAAGCTGACATCACAGGCAGTTCACCTCCCCCTGCCGAGTACAAATACAGGAGAATAAGATCGGTCTTGTTTGAAATAATTGCAGGAGAGCACCACTGAGGTTTCAGGGACATGACTTCTGTTGTTTTGTTTTAGTACTAAATGCTAAGTCTTATTTGCTTGGCTTTCCTGAATATTGAAAACAAATGTTGGCACTGTTGCCTTGGTGTGTGGGGGTTGCTGGATCATCTACTCAGTTCGGTGTACACCCGTATCTTCCACTGTTGTCAGAGGGAGCCAAGGGGATTGTCAGTGATTGGCAAAACTGAGACCAGTGCCTTCCTTGCGGCAGCTGGGCCTTTTGGTCTCTTGCCTCCTCCTAAGTGCACTCCATTAGTCACCTCCCCTCTTTTTCTTAAGTTCAGGACTAGCTAGGTCACTGCTGGCTTTTGTGGGCAGAATTAGATCCATGTGCCCTGCTTGCATGCAAGCAGCAAACTTATCCTGTTTCTCCTGAATTTGGCCTCTATTCCAGCACCTCTTGCTTCCCTGCCTGTTTAACCCAACAGGATGGCAAGCAGCCCCCTCCTGCCTTTCCCTGATTCACTGCTCACAAAGCACCAGGTTTTCATTTGACTGTAAGGAAGCACACTCCATACCAGGTCAAGAAGTTCCTCCTCCTGCTTCCCCACCACCCCAGCCCAGTAAATCAAAGCCAAGCAGCGACAAGCCACTAGCATGGTATCAGGCTTTGCATCCAGTTTGTCATGGGGAAGAGGCACTGGTCCATGCTGCAGAATTGTTTCATTTCTGCCTAGTTGAGGGCGAAAGTAGTCTTTTTAGGGAGGGGAGCAGGCTGTGGATGCAGTAGTGTGATCTTTCTCTTGCCATGTGAACTCAGTGTACCTTGCTGGAAGTGGCTGGCATGAGGGTAAAGGACCTCACACTCCCTCGTGTGTCCCGAGGAAAGCTACCTTTCATTGGGTTCAAGGGTTGGCTACCTTTAAGACAACTGCAGTTGTTTGCTCAGCCTTCTCCCTTGCCCTCTTCTTCCTTCTCCTCAGTTCTGGTATTGGCAGAGCTGTTTCAGGTCCTGGCTTAAGAATAAGTTGTTGCGACCTGTGCCAGCTTGTAGTATTTCCATGAAGCTGTGATAGCAACAGGGAATGAAGCCATGTATTGCTCTTTGGATGTGCCCCACACAGCTGGTATGCGCGGTGTGGGGAGCTGACAGTCACCCAGGGAGCTTGATGTGAACAGGGAGTCACTGTTTATATAGTCATCTGGAGGTCTTTGGGCTGGTGAAGCCATGCAAACGATGCGTGGGTGGAATTCTTCCTCAGGCCTGCTCACACAGAGTATGAACTTGGTGAATTATGAGTATTTTAGGGTATGCAGCAGAATTTCCCCATGTCATGGTAAATGTAGAGGACAGTGCTGTGGGCTTAATTACCCCTTATAAATCATTACCACTAGTGGGAGCTGGCACTGGACAGACTTTAAAAATTGGTCTTTCTAATGTGTTGTCTAGGGGCTAGGGCCTGATTTTGCTCATGTGCTTTGTTCAGTGCATAGCCGCCAGTGGGGGATGGTGTTCAATAGGGCTGTATGCCTACTTGCCTGCATCAGCTCCCGTGTTCAGCCTCCTGCCAGACTGAGGTCCCAGGCATGCAAGGGCTTTCACACTGCACTCAGTTGCTTTTTTAGCAGAAACCCTATGTAAATGGCTGTCTTTTATTTTGACATGGCCTTTAATGTGCAACATGTGAGTCTTTTAATGACCACCTCAGGCAAAAGCTTAATTTGGTTGAGGGATGGGGGGAATGCATGCTTTAAATCTACCTGTGCTTCCTGTGTCTGGCCTGTGCCCAGCTATGTGTGGAAATCAGAGATTTTCCACAGCACCTAGGGCCCAGACGCTGGGATTATATTTTCAATTTCCTATTTAACAAGGCTAAAAAGTAAACGGGTTCCTCTTGTTTTAACCCAGGCAGGTCGTTTGCTTTACTCCTTTTATAGGTGTTGGTTCATCGTTGCAGTGCATTATTGTGGGTTCCAGAGGTGGATAATCAGCAGCACAGTGTTGCAAAGGTTTAGTTCCAGGTCACAGACAAGTAATGGAAAAACAGCAGTCACTGAGGATTTGATTTACATACTGCAATGACTATGTGATAGCCCCTTTTGTGAGAAGGAAAGTCTCTCTCTGGAGACCACATTCTAACCAGTAGCAAACATTCAAGCTCCCTGGTGCTTCAGATGTCAATTATACCAAAGCCTTTTATTGTATAATGCAGGTCTGTTATAATAATACTGTCTGGAACAGCAATAATAATGTGAATGAATTTCCAAACAGTGGAGATGGGAGGGGGAGATTGATCAATACAGCACTAATGATGGCCTTGTCTTTCACTGAAATAATTGTGATAGGGTTTATAGCACTTCCTTCCTACACCATGCTGTGTGGCAGTGTTGGTTTACTACCTGCTGTTATTGCTTTTGTATAAAAAGGTGTTAAAAAGAAACGTCTGTCAAGTTTTAAGGCTGTGAGTCTTTTTTAATGCAGTGGGGTTGTTCTAGTCAAGATGGTCTGAGGATATGAGATGCACGGTTTGCAGGGAGAAGTGAAATCTTTTATTAGACATGCTGACACAGTTAGGAAAAAAAGAAGCTTTTGGGCTCAGAAACCAGTAGCAAGGTCCCCATTTTTACAGGGAATTACTCATACTTTATCATAAAGATGCTATTTGAAGGCCAGAGTTTTTCCAAGAGGACACATCCTGCTTGCTTGGACATGCAAAGGTCTCTCCTTTGAGAAAGAGCGTGAACACTTGAACAAATAAGGGTCCAAAAAAAGGCTCTCTGGCATGCTAAGCATGTTTTTCATTTGTATGACCCTGCTTCTTGCCTGATACTTATATGTGGTTTTCTCTGTTATTCCGCCAAGTGTATAGCATGCATACTGAGACCTGTTGGAAGAAATATCCATTGAATCTTCTGATTAAAAAAGAGATGATTTCTTTTAAGAGAGTCAAATTCTTGCATCAACATTTGTATTCATGCAATGGGAAGCCATATTCTCATAATGTGTTCCTGAATGTTAGTGGAGAAAGCAAGGAAAACCCCGTTAAGGAGGAAGATAACAGCATATTGGAAGTTATTTATTTGTTATATGTTAAGGCCTAACATTTTCTGCAGTATCTCAGAGTTACTTTATTTCTCAATATGCTGAAATCATGGATTCCATACATTTTGTTTTGTGAAATGAGAGAAATTGAAAGAAAACATAGCCCGAGTCTAATGATAAAAATCCCCTCTGTTGAAGCTCTTCATTACGGTAGTTTTCAGAACAGAAAAGACGAGCTGCTTTTGCAGTGGCACAGGTCCAATCTCAAACTAGAATCAATTGCTTTGTCAACGCTGAACACAAAGGATGTTCATTGTTTGCAAACTGAATTTTTCTTAGTGCGTGCAAAACCAATGATCAGATTTTTTTCTTCTTTAGAGAAACCCCTGCAGTGAAAAAACTGCAGCTGATTCTGTGCTTCCCATCCTGGTTTGCAGGAAGGCTTCTTGCTTCACAGTGTGATTTCTTCATAATAGCTGCATTACAACAGCATGCCAATGTTTTGAAAAAGTGATGGCCAACGTTATAACGCAGTTGCTTATGTTTGCTACGCACTGCTGGTTTGGGTTTTTTGCCTTGAGAAAATAAATTTGCCTTTGTGATCTTACTCTTCTGAGGGTCACTTTGCTATATATAACAAACCCATGTCTATGTCTGTCTGTCTGTGTTTAGGCAGGAGTAGAGGGACCTTCCCAGGCCTGTCCCCTCCTGTCACAAGTAACTGCATTGTATCAAGCTTGGTATCAACTGATGAAATTCCATGTTAAAAATGAGGAAAGGGGTTTTTTCCTTGTTATTTTTAGGCAAAATCTGCCTTGGAGTCACTTTTTTTCCTGAAGATTATGACCTTTTTTTTCCTAGTATCTAAACATACTTCTGGATGACTTCTCCCTATTGCTGTGCCAACATTGTCTTTACATTCTTCTTTCCTCCCCTCATATACTTCCTCCTTTGGTATATTTACAGAGTAGTCACATCCCTTTCCATGTCTTTTGCTGCCGAGCCAGCATCTGACAATACAAGGTCATTATGGAGTGGCAAAAACTCACCTGGAGATTCACATTTAACCCCTGGGACATAGTGGATATGGCATCTACCTGGAGTCATCCTGACTGTGACTGCAGTATTTTGTACCTTGAGGACTGGTTTCCGAGTGGAGGCCAGTGACGCTAATTTTGCAAAGTTGTATTCATTTATTGGCCGTCTCCCCCTGCAGAGCATTGCATAGGATTCCCTGATACAGAAAGCTGCTCCGTGCCAGAGCGTGGGCTGTATGTGTTCCATGGAAAACAGTCCCACTTGCCCACAGGAGAGTGGAAATAGTCTAGATGCTGCATTACCTATGTATGTGTGAAAGCTTAATCAATTGCTTATATGAATCTTGCCTACATGTCTCTTTACGCAACAGCTCCCAGTTGGCTATGGTTTCCTCAAAAGTCTTTGCAGCTGAATGATGTGTTGTAAATTACTCTGTGGTTTGTGGAGGTGTTCAGTATTGGTAATTCAAGCCATGCTACCTGTTTGTTATTGGTCACGTGGCACAGGTTTTCTTCCCTGACCGAATGAGCTTAGTGGGTCAAAATTTTCTGTTGAATCCTCACAGGAAGTTATTTGAAAACTTTCCACAGAATATGCAGGGTTAAAGATTTGCTTGTTCTTGCCCATTTGCACCGGTTTAACATGACCACAGAAATGCTGGTAGAAAACTTAACAGGGGGTTGTGTCTATAGTAGCACTGATTTGCTTTAGGGGGTCCTGCAGAAACTTGTTTGCAGTATTGCTGAGCAATCATGTCAATATATCAGCATAAAAACTCCCTCATTTGCCATTTGCTGATATGTATCTCAAGCTGACACAGGTCTTTGCTAAATATTTAACAAAGTGCTGTGATAAGAATTTTTTTCCTATATGTTATATATTCTTATATATTTTCAAATATCTAGTATTACAGGATGTTCACTGGTTCTCTTGGTCAGATGCTATACAGTATTAGTTACGACACTTATTAAATAAAAGAAATGGCATACACTTTGTGAAGCATTCTGCTTTACTTTTTGCAGATTTTTTTTTTCCGCTTGTTCACTAATTGGCAGTACTGAGTAATTTGTAACCTGTCTTCCCACTGAACCAGTGAGTGTTCTGTGTGCATGTGTTTATAAAGTCTTAGGATTAGTCTATGTGGTAACTAGAACCAAAGGAAATAACTGCATTCTAATTCATAATATTTTGACCAAGGTCTATTTGTAGACCCTGGTTTTGATGTAATTTAAGCTGATAAAAGAAATCACATTAAGCTATATGAAATGGCTCTGAAATCTGTGCCTCATGCTAACTACTGCTGAAATGCTAAGGGTGTGATTTACAACTGATTTAATTGGATTGGTTTCATTTACCATCTAAACAAGCCCTTAAATGTTGGAGTGTTTACCACCTGTTGTGACTCTTACCTTACAGAGATCTTTGTTCACAGGCAGGAGGGTGTGCACTATAATGAGAGAGGAAAAGGAGGGCTATAAATGTGTATCTCAGCTTATGCATGCTATTAAGCTTGCCCCTGGAAAAAATGTGAAGTTTTTTTCTAAAATTTACAATAAATTTTTTCAGTATGGTGATTTCTGACTAGCTTCTGACAAGTACTGCATTTCCCTCTCATCAGCTGGGATAGTTAATGTGCAAAAAGGTTTCTTTGTTGTAGTTGTACTATATCATGCTAGCTCCTCTTATGCTGCTGCTGTTCAAATCTAGGTCTTGTAACAGTTTGTGAGCAACTGTGATAAACAATCCTGAAAAAATATCAAGGATTTTTTTAAATTTAGTTGGGACGTTGCTTTTTTGGAGCCAAGTCTTTGCCATAGTCAGTGGGAAAAATATATTTAAGAGAGAATGGTCTATACTGGAGAAACCCTGTGAGATATTTTGATATAACCAGGTTGGACTGTTGACACAACATAGTCACCCCGCTCCCCTCATAGTCTTCTCTGCAAATGTAATAGGCTGAGTCTTCCTTTGCTGATCTTCTGCAATAGTTGTCTTATTTGCTGTTCTGGAGAAGGGATGGTAATTGGAGCTTGAAAAGAAAAGCTGCAATGGGACCCTCTTTGAGGATCAATGAGTGATAGGAAGAGGCAGGATCCACCTAAGTGGAGCAAAAGCATCCTTGCCAACAGACTGGCCAACCTGGTGGGGAAAGCTTTAAGCTGGGAATGACAGGGGAGAGACAGAATGACCCACAGTCAAGTGAGGAAGTGGTCATCCAGGCTGGTAAGGAAAGGGTGCAGGGTGATGTGGACAAGACAGACCTGTTGAAACCAACAAAACAGAATCTAAGCAGGCTCACCCCAAGTGCATGCACACAAATAAGGAAGTGCCTACAGGACAGCTTGAGGGGGGGAAGCACTTGTACCTTATCTTGAAAATCAGCACAACTGGGTGCCTGTCTGAAATGCCTCTACATTAACATACACAGCCAGGGGAATGAAGAGGAAGAATTACAGGTCTGCATGCTGTTATAGGTCAGTGATCTCCTTGGGATCACAGAGATGTGGTGGGATAACTCTCACAACTGGAGTGCTACCATGGCTGGATACAGTCTCTTTTGTAAGGACAGGTCCAGACAGCAAGGATGGGAGTTATCTTTTATTTATATACATGAGAGCAGCAAAAACACATGGAGCTATGTCTAGGGATGGACAAAGCCAGCTGAGAGCCTGTGGATCATGACTGGAGGGCAGAACAACATGGGTGACATCGCAGAGGGTATCTGCTACTGATTTGACTGATCAGGAGGAAGTAGTAGATGAGGTCTTCTTCAGACAGTTGGAAGAATCATCATGTTTGCAAGTCCTGGTACTCATGAGGGACTTTAGTCACTCTGATATCTGCTGGAAGGACAACATAGCAAGATGAAAGCAATCCAGGAGGTTTCTAGACAGCATTGATGAGAAGGGTCCAAGAAAGCTGGTTGATTTTCAAGAATCACTTCTGCAAGCTTGAGATTGGTCCATCCAAACATGCAGAAAGTCAAGCAAAGGTGCCAGGAGGCTGGTATGGGTGAACAAGGACCTTATGACTCAAACATAAGAAGGAGGAATATAAGAGGTGGAAGCAGGTATGGGTGACCCAGGAAAAATATAGGCACACTGTCTGAGCATGCAGAGATGGGGTTAGGAAAGCCAAATACCACCTGTTGAATCTGGTAAAGAATGTGAAGGGCAACTAGAGGAGCTTCTACAGGTATATCAGGTGCAAAAGAAAGACTAGGGAAAATGTGGGCCCACAGGGGACCTGATGACAAAAGACATGGAGAAGGCCGAGGTACTGAAAGCCGCCTTTGCTTCAGTCCTTACTGGTATGATTTTCCTCAAGAAATCCTGGATCTCTGAGACAAGTAGGAAAGTCTGGAGCAAGGGGGACTTGCCCTCTGTGAAGGAGGATCATCTTGGGGAACATTTAAACAAATTGATCATACCCAAGTCCATGGGGCCTGATGGGATGCACCCATGAGTGCTGAGGAAGCTGGCCAATGTCACTGTGAGGCCACTCTCAATAATACATGAAAGATCATGGAGACTGGGGGAGGTTCTTGAAGACTGGAAGAAAGCAAATGTCACTGGTATCATCAATAAGGACAAGGAGGATCCAGGGAACTATAGGCTAGTCAGCCTCATCTCAGTCCCTGAGAAGGCTGTGGAGAAAATAATCATGGAAACCATTTCCAAACATACGAAGGACAGCAAGATGGTGGGGAGTAGTCAGCATGGATTTATGAAGGGGAAGTCATGCTTAAGCAACTGCTGGCCTCCTACAGTGAGGCGATTGGTTCAGTGGATGCAAGAGTAGTTAATGTTGTTTATCTTGTCTTCAGTAAGTCTTTTGATAGTGTCTCCCGCAACAGTCTTATAGACAATCTCAAGAAGTACAGGCTAGATGAGTAGACAGTGAGGTGGACTGAAAACTGGCTGAACTGCTGGGTTGTGATCAGCAGCCGGAGGCCAGTCACTAGTGGTGTACCCTAGGGAAAGATACTAGGGCCAGCACTGTTTAACATCTTTATTAATGATCTCATTGATGTGACAAAGGGTATCCTCAGCAAGACTGCAAATGATACAAATTTGGGAGGAGTTGTTGATAGTCCAGATGGGTGTGCTGCCATTCAGAGGGACCTCAACAGGCTGGGGAAATGAGTCAAAAAGAACCTCATAAAATTCAGCAAAGGGAAATGCCAGTTCCTGCCCCTGGGGAGATACAGTGCCATGCACCAGGACAGGCTGAGAGTCAATCAGTTGGAAAGCAGCTTTGAAGAGAGTGTGTTGACCAGGACAAATCAATCAAGAGTCAGCAGTGCACTCTTGCAGCAAAGAAGGTCAACAGCTTCCTGGGCTGCACTAGGTAGACCATCACCAGTAGGTCGAAGGAGACGATCTTTCCCCTCTGTTCAGTCCTGGTGACACCCATCTGGAGTTCTGGGTCCAGTTCTGGGCTCCCCCATGCAAGAGAGACATGGACATACTGGAGTGGGTCCAGCAAAGGGCCATGAAGATGATTAAAGTACTGGAGCATCTGACACATGAGGAGAGGCAGAGAGAGCTGGGACTGTTCACCCTAGACAAAAGAGAACTCAGGGCAGGTCTTTTCAATGTGTATAAATACCTTATGGGGCAAGGGTAAAAAAGACAGAGCCAGACTCTTCTCAGTAGTGCCCAATGAAAGGACAAGAGGTAAAGGGCACAAACTGAAATACAGGAAATTCCGTTTAAATATAAGAAAACTTTTTTTTTTTTTTTTTTTTACTGTACAGGCGGTTGAACACTGGAACAAGTTGCCCAGAGAGGTTGAGGAGCCTCCATCCTCGGAGTTACTCAAAACCTTACTGGACCAACCTGCTCTAGTTGCCCCTGCTATGACCAGAGATGTTGTATTAGACAATCTCCAGAGGTTCCTTTTGCACCTTAGTGATTCTGTGTGTCAATAATTTTTGCACTATTCTCTACTTAAGGTGAATTTAGTTGTGGATTCTGCTAGATATATGCATCTATAACGAAATCACGCTGAAGCCAAAAAATCACTCTGAACTTAAACTGAGACAGCTCAGGTCACACCACCAACAACAGATTGGGGAAATATATTTAAAAAAATCCCAACAACCCAAAAGCAGGAGGTCACCCTCCTTTCCTCCAAGGTATGTTTCCCCCTGCTTCTACCAGCAGCTTCCTTCCTCTTTGACCCCAGGTAACTCATTACCTTGTCACTTCTTTTCCTCTTCGGTGTTCCACACTGCTCTGCATGTTCTCTCTCTTCGATGACTTGACTTAAATATTACCAGTCCATTAGGCTCACCATTTCCTGCTGGCCCAGCAATCACAATTAAAATGTCTCACATTAGAGTCTGATTCAAGCAGAATGCCCTACTGGGACATGAGCTCAGTAGCAAAAGCAATAATCAAGGTTTCAATAGGATTTGCTTGCAACCGTATTGCTTTCCTGAGATACTGAGAAATCGGATGCCTTTAGGCATCCGATGAATTCTGTCATCTTATTCATTCAGACTTTCATTTTTTTCTTTGCTCCTTCCATTTTCCCCATTGTTTAGCCCCAAATTCCCTGTGATCTCTAGGATGCCGTAATTTAATAGCTGCTTTCTTTATAATTTCCCAGAGTTCCATCAGAATTATGGATCTTTCTGCCTACGGATTACTGGGATCATTAGTGTTCAGCTCTTAGCCACCTCCTCATTCCATCCAGCCTAATGAGGTAAAAATGGAACATATTATTTGGGTGGAGGTCTCTGTTGCTCATATGCTGTCATCAGTGAACATCTCAAGTTTCTTCATACATTGGTTTTCACAGCATTCTTCTTTAATGGCTTCCAGCATCTAAGTTTTCAAGCTTTAGTGAATTCAAAATGCTGGATTAAATCAGTAAATTAGTATCTATAAGACCCATGTGTTTTTTGACCTTCATGTGCTCCCTCTTGTTAAGGCCATTATTTGTCGTCTTCCTCTACTCAGAAACGTTCTGATTCTTCTATAAAGTGAAGAGTAACCTAGATCATACCTACCCACCTTGGACACATGCTCTGTTCTCCCAGTCTAGCCCTCCTTTTCCATTCTTTCTAGCCTCAGATGTGTATGTCACATATTTTCATTTACAATTTATATATGTATTTTATTGTACTATATAGTTTATATTTGGTAGCCTCTTTAAAATGCCTTACGATTTGTTTGGGTTTTTTTTCCTCCAGAACTGACCCTCAGAATTTCAGATAGCCAGACACAGCTTTTAGGATGCCAAATGAAGTCCTTAACTGGATGCCCGATTTGTGCCTGCAAGTAAGCAGAGTGATTCTTTGTACGAGCAGGTACCCCTCTTATTCATGGAGCCTGCCAAACCATTAGCAGCATCACTCAGCAGTTTCACTGTTTCTTGCTGGTCCAGGAACCATAAGCAACAAACCAATTCAACTTATAAATAGATTATTAATTCTACTGAAAAATAACCTGTCCATGTCCTCCTCGTTCTCAGAACACTTCAGTTTTGTGTTGGTGATTAAAAAAACAAACAAACAAAACAAACAAACAAACAAAAACCAACCAAACAAAAAAAACAAAACCAAAACTTTTGGGGAGCAAGACCATATTATGTTTGTAAAAGTGCGTGCATACTGCTGGGTTTAAGTACTGTCTAGTGTGCCCAGAGCAGTGTGTTCTTTCTGTAAGAGAACATGTTCATATTTTCATGCTTTTAAAGTTTTTAGTAATATTAGACAGGATATTGTGCCTGGCAGTGTTGTCTCTATTTTGTGAACCCAGTGAACACCAGAATTCCTGGAACATTCTCAGAGTTGGTCGGTAGCTTCCCTCTACAGCAAGAGCCCATCATCACAGACTCCCTTTGCCATGAATTCTCTAGAGTCATCTAGAAATAAGTATATAAATTTTCTAAGGTTTTTACTTTAATAGCTCAATCTCTTATTCAAAGCTAAAAAAGCACCTTGTCCTGTCAAGGTAATAATCTGTTAACCTTTGACACACTTTTCACTTCTTGTACGCTTTGTCAAAGAGGAGGCAGGAAAAGGTTGGTTTGTTGGTTTTTTGTTGGTTTGTTTTTTTTTTCTGATATTTCTAGAAACGGCGAGGTGTTTCACTTCATTTGGTAGCAGCTAGGATTTCTGCTTCTGAAAGTTCTACTGTGGGGACCACACCCACTGACTGAATTTATGATAAATCTGTATCTCTT
Source organism: Nipponia nippon (assembly GCF_047370975.1). Taxonomy (NCBI): domain Eukaryota; kingdom Metazoa; phylum Chordata; class Aves; order Pelecaniformes; family Threskiornithidae; genus Nipponia; species Nipponia nippon. The sequence continues at coordinate 99,795,483 of NW_028262290.1, read as the reverse complement.
CTTTGGATTAGGTTTTGCTACAGTAAGTCATGCAGTTTAAAGTCATAGGGAGAATCATGTCGTCTCAGAGACACAGGTGGAGCATGCAGGTACTAGGGCACTGGAGGTAAAACCCTAAGAGCAAACAAATCTTAGTGATAAAGCTGCCTGAAACAAAGGATAAAGTTTTCTTAGACTTACACAAGGTTTTGCATCAGGCTGCTGGTAGCAATTAGATTTTGCACACCTACCACTTTATAGCAGATTAATCCACTTTTTTTTTTTCCTTCTGAATGGAAGGTGCAGTGTATAGAATTGAAATCAAATACTGTACATCTTGGTAGGACTGGAGACCCTGGAGACAGAAGAGTACAATCATGGTGTAGCATGGCATATGTCATTTGGTAAACTTGTTTTTACTGCAGACTTCTTTCTGTGATCTCTCTTGGCTTTTAGTTCTCCTCTACAGGCAGTTTGTAAACATTTCAGCAGAGGTTATGTTGCAGTGACTCTCTTGCAAATTAAGTCCGATTTGTCCAAGTTAAATTCTGTTTCCAGTACAGTTTTACATTTAGGACAATTAATTGCTATAACGATAAAATCAAGGGAAGTTGCATGCAGAATGGGAATACTAGAGCAAAGAAATGAACACTGTTGCAAATATTGGAGGAAATCATTCCCTGGCGTATGTAGTCAGAACTCTCCCGGACTAGGATCTATCCTGAGCAATGTACTTAAGCTCCCTAAACCTTTGTTAAATCAACACATTTTGAAATTGCAGGAGGATTTGAATGTTCACGTCATCTTTGTAGCCAATTGATTGTAACAGACTTGCCTCTGAAAAAAACATATTGTATCTGCCTAAAAGCTTCTCCCTTCCTCAGAACACTTGTAATTCTATTGTTGAAGCTATTTAGTCACTTCTGCAAGATCAACATGGAAAAGTGAATGAGATCTGTGAACAGAAAAAGATGACTTAGCAGGAACTGATCTATAGAGAATGCTTTTGTAAGAAGTATTATTTGTCTCCTGCCTTTTGTCCTCTGCTAAAAAAAATACTTATTTCAAAAGCTGAATAGAAATAGGATAGCAAAAACAACTGGTGCTGTCTGGCATGTTTCTGTTTGTCTATCTCATAATTATAGCATCATTATCTGGATTTTAGTAAACATCTGCCCAGTGCTGAAATTATCTTAAATGCACAGATAACACACAAATCTGTATACAGGGAAAATGGCATTATCCAAGGTATATCTATACCTTGTGGGTTTAAATGTCAGGTTAAAGGGAATAGGCAAAATACTACCTGGGAGCATATGCCTCTTCAGGTGTCAATATGGTTGCTGATGAATCTTCTGTTGGTATCTTCCCTAAAAGCTGTTGCTGCACTGCCAAGTCACACAGAAACAAGTGTACATGAAGTCCTACACATGAGATGCAAAGAAAAGTATCTTTTTTTTTTTTTTTTTCTTTTTCTGGAGGGTATCTTCTGCTAAATCAGTATGGTTGTTTCTCCAGGTTGATGATGTGGAGAACCTCTGAAAAATGGTTCCCTTTGTTTCTTCTATTTTCAAATCCAACAAAGTCACTCATGCCTCTGTCTGGTGAGAGGATTTATAGTTAAACAGTCTCTCAGGCTGGAATTTGGCCCATTAGACTCCCATCCACTTGCATATGGATGAGAGTAACGAATGGCCTTTAATACAAGGCGCTCTTTGGGCTTTCAAAGGTCTACAAAACAAACCCAAATTGGTTGTTGATTCGAGTGAAACTGTGGATGGTAAGGCTCTGTGTATTTTTACTGTTGCTCTTAGTCGGGGTTGTTGCCAGGTAAAGAAATACTGCTCCTTCAGGAACACTTTTAAATGATCTGCTCCTCTTTGGAAGCTGCCAATTGTATACTCAATCTTGTGCTCCATGTACATCTAAATGCTTCATTGACTTGTGCCAAGAGGTGGAAGTTGGCCTGCTTGTTTTGATAAGTTCCTGATGATTTTGATGGAAAATCTAAAAGTGTAAAGCAGTCAAAAGGATAAAATTTCACATTTGTTACTCTGGGGAATCAGCGGGGCGGGCGGAGCAACAGTAAGAGCAAGCTCTTGAAGTTAGAAAGAAACCAAGGAGGAAAAGCTGTGCTTAAAAGCTCTCCCTTTCGTGGGAGAGGGAGCCTAGATGAGATTATCTAGCATCTTCTCACACGCCAAAGCATTCTGGTTCCCCATACACTGTAAGGGGAGAAGCTGAGTAGTGCTTCCTAGCCTGCCTCATCGGATTGCCATGTTGTGGTGGCTTTCAATCTGATTGTTAATTATTCTTTTTTATTGCATGTTTTTGTATTAGACACTTAGATCTTCTTTGTAATTAGACATGGTGGTTATAGTATCTTTTTATATTACACTGGAGTGTTCCTTTAATGCAGACAGCAAATAAAACAAAACACATAAAAAAAAAAAAAGGATTGCAATGGTAATGCTTGGGTCCGAAGGAGTGAAGAAGTGGGAGAAAATGAGCTGCAGTTATTGCTTTTGGCTCCAGCAATGCAGTTAATTTTTTTATTTTTTTTATTTTTTTATTCTTCTCCAAATTATGTTTATTCATTTATTACAATTCACTGAATGAATTAAATATAAAACCAATCCAGATTTTTAAAGACGGACGTTATGTGTTGTATCTAAACGCAACTTTTTTGTTGTTGTTCAATTGCTGGGATACGTTTTTCTTCTTCGTGTAAATGTTTCCTGAGGAAAGGGTTACATGGGGTGAGGAGAGAACACTCAGGATGGAAGAAGTAGCAGCAGAGTATCTAACAGCACAGAGCAAATTCCTGCTGTTCCTTCATGGCAGCATCCGCACAGTGATCAGCAGTCTAACGGCTTCCCTTTAAGGAACAACACACGTGTGTTCCAGGAGTACTGTTCCACAAGGCCCCATCTGGGAGTTTGTTTCAGAACAGAATTACCTTCCTCATGATAAGAATCTTTGCTTGAGGAATTATTTTGGAAAAAGACCATCTGCTGGGGAAAAAAAAAAATTAAAAACCACATGATTCAGAGAATAAAGCTTTGATTACTGCTCTCTTACGAGGATGGATGAAGAAGCAAGGGTCCAAAGAGTTGTCCCTGGAACACGTTTTAGAACCAGCTGTTGGGATTGACTGTAATGTCATGCAGAGGTTGTTGTGTGAGACACACCAGTCAGTTGGCTCCCAGTGAATGAAGCAGATCTCCTTCACCAACCTTAGCTCTGAGTTGTTGCTGAACAGTGCACAAGTACCTCCCTGGTACAAGCACCATCAGCACTTGGTGGCATCTAGTGGGACTGGCACGATAGAGTGGGATAGAACTGCCTTGAGGAGGCAGCTGGTGAGATGTTTTAAGGGAGAATATCATTAGGTGTTTGCTGAACCCAAGACGATTGAAACTAAGATGGTCGTACAGCAGTTCAGCAGCTAATTCTTGAGTGCCTCAACAGAGACAATAGCAGAGAGATGATATCTTATCAGTCAGATATTAGTCATACCTCTACAAAATCCCTGATCCTATTCAACATAGAGTTCTATCTGCGATAAGATTTCAGTCCACGAAACACTAAAGTTTGAGTGAACTCTCTTATATTTACATGATTTTTAAAGCTGCTTTGATTCCCCCCGTTGCTTATACAAGTATGAATCAGGAGTAACTTTTGGAGTGACTGCATTCCAGAGGAAGGTCTGCAAATGAAATAAATCCTCCATTTTGCTGGAGACCTGGGCGGAGGAGGACAACTATCCTTTGTAAGAGCTGGGTTTGAAAGTGCACAGAAGATAAGATACACCAGCTGTGTTAAAACAAGCCATTTTCATCTCATGCATACACCCTGCAATTCTACTTTTTAATTCCTAGGCAATCACACTGCTGGAATCTTATTCAGCCATTGAGTAAAATATATGTTTGTCTTGCAATTATGTAAATAAGGTAAGTGGTTAAGATTTAGACCTGGAATAATAATGTTAACATCATTGTCCCTTTAATAAAAGCAAGCTTTGGATGTTACATTGGTTTTGCTATATATGTTCTATACCACAGAAAAACATAGGCTGAGACAGAGATGATGTGGTATTCTTATTGTATTTAAAACAATATTTAGGCAGGGTAACTCCCACTGCCATTTACATGTATTTGAAAGAAAGCCCTGTTTCATCAATGGGAATGTGTCAGAATTTTGTAATAAAGCATGCTGTGTAATATATTTAAACACAGTCCAAATTAATTAAAGTGTAGTGGACGTGAAAGATACATACTCAATGTGACATTTCAAATAGGGAGAAAATATGATAATGAGCTATTTCCATGTGTTGCCATCCTTCTGGTTAAATAATACTTCTGTTTTCAATGAAGCCACTGAGCAATAACATTCATTTTTGGAGTTCCACAGTGGTTAGAGCTGATTGTATACAGGCTGTAATCATTATTCTAATTCTGCCCAGGAAACCCTCTCTCCCCACCATGGAGAAATTTGGAATAAAAAGTCTCGTTCCAGGAAAAAGAATTTCCAAATAATCCTGGGCACCAGATCAAAATATGAGCTCCAAATCCGTTCCTTTTTCTTAATAAGAATCAGCACTTTGAAAAATGCTGCTTCGCAAGGAAATAATTACATTAGTCAGCCTCTTGGCACTGGTGTGGGCTGGAGCCTTCTCTTAAAACGAGGCCTAGCCTCACCCTGCAGTACATCCAAATCCCCCAAAGATGCAAATAGCCCCAAGACCCTTCGTTTACAGGGCCATTTGTTCACTGCTGGAATTCCCATAGTTCTGGTGTTGTAAATGGCTGCATTCTCACAGGCAGAAAACTAAAACATGGGACACAGGACAGAAAGGGATCTGGAGACTTGCCCTGTCTGTACTGATGCTTGAGGCAACCTTGGGTAAGAAAGACATCATCTTGTGTGCTGAAGAGTAGAAGCCAAAGAAAGAGCTAGAAATAAGAGATGACTATTTCTATGCTGTCCTTTTCTTACAAAGGATCTGATCACACAGATGACAAATTTAGCTCTGCCTTAAATGCAGAGCCTTTGGGTAACTGTATAGCCCAAAGGGATGGTGATATGTGATTATGTATTTGCCCCTTGCTAGGTCTGTTCTTTGGATTTTAGTGCTTACGGTCAAGACAACTCCAGTGTTCAGTACCTGACTAGCAGTAGCAAGATTCTGCAAGACTGCTTTGATTACTCCAGACTGGAGAGATTTTGCGTTTAGTCTGGAGAGTAAACCTATGCACCTTTCACTTGAGTGATTCTTAGAACCACGCCAAAATATTCCTTTTCATTAAGCCTCTGATTATCTGATTTTCAACGGTGAAAAGGTTGCATGTCACTGGTGAAGGATGAAAGGCAAGCAGTGCCCATTATTGGATATCAAAGTGCAATGCTGGAGCCTTGATCTACAGGAACAGAAACAAGCCTTGCCTAGCACCAAGACCTCAAACCCTCCAAAGAACCATCCAAGCTGGCCAACACCGCTGACTTCAGGAGGAGGTAGGTGTTGAAGTACTTTTCACATGCTTATGGCTTTTGTTGTCTTTATGTTGTTCCAATTCGTCCATTTCAGCCCTCCATCCCGTCACCAACAGAACTATTTCTTTCACAGCTGCCCTTCAATTAGACAAATAATCAGTACCAGTTTTAAGTAACATGGTAGAACCTATAGTGGAAACTAATAAGATTGGTGTGGAACAGAATGGATAACTCATCTCTTTTTTTCAAAGACTGCTAAGTAAGGGATTTATTTACTGAAGTGCAGGGAGAGTAATTTATTTCTAAGATAGTTGTATGCACAACTTTGAATGCTAGCTCTGCTGACGTCTTTTGAATACATGGGAACTGAGTCCTTCAGTGAGGTCAATGAACAGGGCAGGCAGTCAGGTGCCCACTCCATCCCTGCTGATGATCGCTTTGTTGGCAGTACGTTTCAGGTGCTCTATATTCCTCCCTCTTTGAGCTCATATTGTACCAATTGTTGTTTGCTCCGTTTCAGGTAAATAACCAGTGGCAAGTGCTCCTCTATGGGCTGCTATTGACCTAATGGGAAAACGCTATGCATATGTAGCTTTCAGTCATCATTTGAATATAGTTAGAGAAGAAAGCATCATTAACCTGTTAGTGTTAAAACTAAACATAGGAATGTGCGTGTGTCAGTAGGGAAAGCATGTAACCCCACCTACACCAAATCAGAGCTTGCCAGAATGCTCAGCACCTGGTAAAGTGATGGATGGAGCCAGACTGTGTGGTGGATACAGCTTTATCCCTGTGTTGCAGAAAGAGCACTGGGGCACAGGAGAGGAGGAGACTTCCAAAGGTGCCGATTATTTGCAACACTTTTACAGGCTTTTGTGTGTCTGTGGGAGGGGGGAACTGCTACCGGGTAGTTTACTTTGTGTCCTTGCCAAGGTACTACAGAAATGCCATGTCAAAGACAACAGAGGAATCCAGACTGTGTGCTCTGTGCTTTAACAACTAGGCCATGCTGGTTTTTCTGCATTTAGATTTAGCTCTTCTGTCTCTGGAGTATTCTAGCATTGTGGTCTCAGGGTACTACTAGGTGTCTGAACACAGAGAAAGACTCTTCCTCTACTTTGGAGCTGGTTGTCTGAAAAAGAAACACAACGGACGAAGTTCAGACCTATAGGATCTCAGCTAGACTGCTGCCTTGGCAGACTGGCAGTGCCCAGCAACGCCAGCAAGGGGCAGGGGTGCTGCTGGGCAAGGGGCTGTCACGTTATATCCTGTCCTGAAGAAGATGGGGTTATCCTCAGATAAAATACATGTGTGTGTGTTCGGGAGGAAAGAGTGGGAGAATGAACCAATAACAAAGCTCGTATCTTCTATCACCAAAGAAGGGGTAACTCAGGAAGAATTTGGCAGTGGCATTACAGCTGTCAGTGTGGGATGTTTATGGCATTGAAGGAGATGAGAGATTAGCACTGGTTGGAAATTTTCCACAGAAAGGTTTTTTTCTTAGAGGAAGATTACTCATTAGTTTTAAAAGGGATGGGTTTTGCGTGAGAGAGACTCTCATCCTCATATTCAGAGTATGCTGAGTGTGAGAAGGGCATGCGTGTTCCTGTCCATCCCAGTCTTCTCCTGCTTCCTTAGTACCTGATGTGTAAATCTGAGATTTAAGGGCTGCACACTCAAGTCTTCCCCTTTGCCTGCTCCAGATCAGACATTGATAATTCAGTCCAGCATCTCCTGAATGATTGTCCTAGTGAACGGAACCTTTGCTGTCTCAGTCTGAATAAGGACGGCTGTCCCTGTGGCTTTGCTGGTTCAGAGATCTCTGTTCTTTACCAAATGGAGAATAAGGAAAAACTGCGAAACTGCGAAATCTGTTATGGAGTACAGGGAAAACGAGACTTGCTTGTGATCAGTGCAGTTATCACTGGCAGAGGGATGGTGGGAGTTGACTGTCTGAACAGCAAGAAGAGAAGATAGTGGGTTGAGAGGCAAAACCAAGAAAGCTGTTTGATGCAGTGAAGGAGGGAGAGCTGGTAGAATGATGCATGGAGGGAACACTGTGCAAGAGTGGGAATAACACATAGGGCAGCAACATTGATTTGAGGGAAGCACAGAAGTGCCAGCTCTACAAATCAACAACTCGGACAAATTAGAGAAACTAGTCCGGGATAGATTTAGACAGAAGCAACCGAGTTCCCTCGCATTGTGCTCCCAGACTGTGCAAGAATGGCACTGAATTGAATATGGCCTGTGAGAGCCCACAGGGCAGCTGTTGATAACAACCTGTGCAAGAGAGAGAGGTGAGGACCAGGGTGGGGCTGCTGGGTTCAGAAAAGGGATGCGAGGGCATCAGTTAATCTGGAGCAGGCTGCGTGTGGGGTAAGATATAGAGACTGTTGTAAGGGAGTAAAATGGGTGAGACTGTAAGGAAATAAATCTAGTTGGGAAGGGAATGGGAATGAAATAGCACATGACCTGTGGTAAGTAAGGGAGTGAGAGGACATGATATCTAGAGAGCAGGCAGAAAGGAGACAGAAGGAGGGGGAATGCCTTTCTAATTATGGGTATCTGTAACTTTCCTGAGATATCATGGCCAGAGGATGACTAACAAATGGCTGAGTCACAGAAACCGTGTGGCTGAGTCTCTAAATTCAGCTGCTGAGGGGCTTGAATATTCACATGAAACTTGGAAATTTTCCTCTAGTACTTTTCTGGTGCAGGTGATCCTAAACCTCCTACAGCAAAAAAAATCTTTCCAGCTGTTGTTTGGCAATATCTGGCCCAGTAAATAGCTCAATATTCATGCTGGCAGGCAAGTTTATTACCTGATTCACCCATTCCTAGTGGAGAAAGCCACTTTTGGCCAACTAAACAATTGTTTGTCCATTTTCTACCCTTATAACCATTTGCAGGAAACTTTAATTGAATGATGTTTGAGCCTTCACCGTAGCAATTTGGTGAATGATGTTGCTTAGAGTCAGAACAATGCTCTGCCAGTTTTTGTGAGCCAATTAACCATCTATTACTTGTAGAACTTTCAAATACTTGATGCTTCAGGAAATAAGGAGAACACCTGTCCCCTGTTTCAAGGTGCTGACTATTGAAAGCCTTTTGTTTCATGCATCATTAACACTGGCATAAATTGGTAGTGCCACCAAAAGAAGTGACCATTGCCTTCCACTCGCCCTCCTCCTCCCCTGTGACCTAGACTGGGGAACTGATGTAGGTTAAAATTATCTGTTGTCTTGGCCACCAGCTGATTAACCAGGTACAATCATGGTTGTCTGAAGTATTTCAGATAGTATCTTTAGGGAAAAGATATAAATGTGAAATACCCTGCAAGAATGGGATAATCTGTTTTCCTAATAGCAATTACTGAAGAAACGCAGGCTGATGGAAACTAGGATTAGTGTCCCTCCTCAGTTGAGCTGGAGTTCCTGTGTGTGCAGTAGGGACTGTTGGGCTTTTGTGGGTAGTGTAGATTAATGGAGTTTACCTTCTGACAAGGCAATCTGTAGTTTACTTGAGACAAGTGAGTTGACCCACTTCTCCCTTACCTTTTTGTCACTGGGAAAGGGCAATAAAACAAGCAAGGTGGCTACTGAGGACAAATCTAGAGTAAGCAGGCTTTTAGCCTCAGGTCTCAGACGTCAGTCACATGCAAATCAGTCATAAATCAGTGCCACCTGGCTCATGAAACTGCCTAGGAAATCACCAGCTGAAAACATGATTTATAAAAGTACACAACTAATCCTTCTCTCCATAAAGAAACAGTCCTGACCTTCCTGTTCAGCAGCGTTCTCGAGAGCAGGAGCTGGACTTTTTCACAAGGTTTCCCTGGAAGTTCCACATGGGGAGAAGGGAATCAAGGAGTTACCTTCTATCCCTTCTTCATAATAGCCAGAGGTCTCAGCAGCTGATGCTTTTATGAAACAGCAGAGAGGAGATGGCTCTGATTTTGTTTCTTTGTGAAAAGTTTTGCTGTCACAATTCCCTGGATGGTACACAGTGCTCTGGGCTTCTGCCTGCACAATAGCTAGCTTTAAGCATTTCTGTTTAATCAAGAGTGAAGTAAATGTCAGAGATTCAATGTTCTAGATCAGCAGTTTCCAACACTGATACATCTTAATCAAGCAATTAGGTGCCTTTTTTGTTATTGTTTGGTGTTTTCCACATTGGAGAAGGGAACAGATTTGCTGCTTTGCTCTGATGACTGCTAGCAGCAGTGTTTGTTGTTAACAGAGACATTTACACCTAACCACCAGTTGGCAGGTGTTTACACTTTGTTACTTGCTATTCCCACATGCTGAGGATTGTGGGAAAGCTGTCAAGCTCTCTGTCTTGTGTAACGCTTCGCTTTTACAATAACAACAACAACAAGAAGCTCTGAACAAATGCAGAAGCTCTGTAGGAATGCAGTGCTAGCAAGGGAAACAATAGGAGGGATTCTCAGGCCTCCTGGCTTCGATAGGAGGTAATATGAGGCTTTGTGGAAAGTTTGAGATATTGCCTTATTTTGATTTGTTAGTGGGTAGATGGAGGTTCAGTGCTTTTTAAATTTTTTTTTAATTTTTTTTTATAGTGGTGATATGATCTGATCTTTAGAAGAAGCCACAAATGTACTGTGTGTGCCCCAACATTTCTAGTTTGCCTCTGACATTTGTACTTGTTTGTATTCAGGAAAAAAGGTATGAATACTGCATACAATCTGAGAAAATAACACTGAAAGAGGATAGGAAGGCTTTGATTTGTTTGGGGGTGACTGGCAAGCAAGAAATGAGAATTTCTATTAGTACAGCCCTTCTGGAGAGCTCAGATGTGGCCAGGAAAAAAAAAAAAACACCTCTGTGAACTATAGCAAATACATATATAAAAATACTTCTTTCTCTCTTTTGCTTGCTGTCATCCATGTGCTCACACATACTCTGCCTTTGCAGCCACAAGGTCATTGTTTTACAGTCAAGTGATCCAAGTGATTGATTTATTGCTGATGAAATGAGGTTTGATTGATTTTTGATTTACATGAAGACAATAAAGGAGGAGGAGTGAGAGGTGCAAGGCAGCTGCAGAGTCGAGTACAAAGCAGAAACTTGCTAGAGCAAGTGGGCCAAACACTACGATGACTTACGTCAGTGTTCAGTTTATATGGCTGATTTTAATAGAGCTGAACTGCATAATTGCACCCCTTCCCCCGAAACAGCGTTATACTGATAATTTCCTTAACCTGCAGAATTATGCCCTCAGTGAGGAGGGATTTCATGCATTTGCTTTTTGATGGGAGTGCTTCAGATAGAGGGAACACGATAAAAGGAGTGATGATGGATTTTCCTGCGTGTGGGCTATGGTTGGGCTGCCTTTTGAGCATGGTTCCAAGTTTGGAGTCATTCTCCAGTTCATCTCGCATCCAAATGGAACACTAGCTTTGGATCAGCTTTGCGATGATCTGGGAAAGAGACTTATCCTTGCACTATGAATAGGCTGGGCTCAGGATAGGGTATTTCTTGAGATACAACCATGCTTGGCTTGAATCTGCCAATGCCCATCCTGGCAAACCTGAAGAAATGTCTCCTGACAGGTAGGTTGGCCAAGTTCTTTCCTGGAAAGGTTCCTACTCTGTGACAAGAAGCCCTGTGGGATTTGGAGGTGGCTGAGCAGTAGGTTGTTAACAATATGGCTGCACAGTCATGGTCTAGTGGCCTGCCTCCAGGTCTGTGTTACGTAAGGCAGTGTCAATGTAGCCTTGAAGCCTCTGAATTTGAGTTGATTTTCATTCTGGAAGACAGGTTTGAGATTAGTTGAAAGTTAAGGGCTTAATGAAGGAATCACTGGATTAAATCCCCTGGGCTGTGTTTTGCATTGGGTGTGATCCCAGTGGTCTCTTCTGACTTCACAGGTCTGTGAACCACTGCATTAAGCAGGTTTTTTTTTTTAATGGAGTTAGCATTGTCTTCTTGACATGAAAATCATCCCTGTACCTGTGCGTTGCTTTAAAAAGTCTTTGTGTTTGCAGAGCCACCTCCTGCAAGCTGGTTCTGAAAGATCTGCCTGCTAAACTTGGGTGTGTGGAGGAGGTACTGGCTTGCGTACATCTGCATGATGTATTTCCTAACTTCAGACTTCTCTTAAAAAATTATTTGCTCTTGCTTGGCCACAGGAAGCAAGTCAGAGGAGTCACTAATATTGGTAAGATCAATATGTGGAACAAATATTCATAAACACATGTTGTGTGTAGGCACGGTCCTGAATTTGTTCCTGTGCATATTAAGTGATATTTGTGTCTTTTGCAAACCCTATGTAGAAAAATCTTGTAGCTTAGGGAAGCCACAGTGAAAGTGAAAGGAAGGAAGGCTGGTCTTTTCATGAATGGGACTCAGAAAGTGGGTTTGACTTCTGCCACACACCTTCTGTTGACTTAATTTTTTTGTGCACTGCTTGTTTTTTGTAAGTGGGGACAGTGTGATTTGTAGATTTTTGCAGGGCTTGCAAAGCACGTGCTGATTGTTTTTTTGTTTTTTATTTTTTTTGTTTGTTTTGTTTTGTTTTTTAAGGTGCTCAGGTGAAAAATAGGTGATTTTATGCAATGAAATTGTAGATTTGATTTGAGGGTATGGCTACAGGCTAACAGGCAATAAGAAAGTCCTTTCCTGAGACTGGAAGTCCATCCTCCCACCTGAAGGCCAGGCATAGCTGTAAGCACAGTCTCATCCACTGCAGCATCAAGCGAAGTGTCTCATCCCATTTACATGACGGTAATGCCATTTCACTTTGCAGTGTAACAGATTGGGAAAGATGCTAGAAATCCCCTGTGTGTTCCTCTGTTGGGGGGTGAGATCTCCCTGGAACATGGCAGCGGCTTTGCTGTGATTATATGATCTCATCCACAGTTGCTGTTTTCTGCTTGTACTGCAGAAGTGCCTAGAGGCCTACAGTGAGGACTTGGATATAGCTGATTTTGGCCATAGACATACACAAGAGTCAGTTCCTCCTTAAGGGACTGTCTGGAGTGCTGATCCTGCAGGCACAAGACTTATCAGCTTCTTTCTTATATGAATATCTGAAGGACCAGAGCTGAGCTTTGTGGCTTCTCAGCACCTTAGCTACCCTAGTTTGAGTAGAGTCATCAGCATTTTGCAACGGGATTCATGTTTAAATTGGATTATTTGATCTCCATAAGCGAAACAAGGAAGGAAAGATTTCTTGAGTTCCTGGCAGGATTTCTGTTCTGGTTTTGTGTTGTTTTGTTGTTTTGGTTTTGGTGTTTTTTTTTTTTTTTTCTTCTTTATAAACTTCACTTGTTTCTTTTTTTTTCTTCTTTCTTTTTCCCACCCCACCCAGGCTTAAACAGTGCCGGGAAATTCTGTACTTACCCAGCTGTACTGTCTGAGGAAAGCCAAGTTGTTTGTTTGGTTATTGTTTTTTTTTTTTTTTTCCATGCATCAAAATCATAATAGTTTGAAATGACTTATTAACTCACTGAGTTTCCCAGAGAGAAGACATCAGATACTTAACTGATATGCCCCTTGTACTTAGGCAAAAGGCCAAACAAAGGTTAGGGCAAGTGGATACATATGACTTCTTTATCCAAGCCCTTAAGGATTTCCCATTAGCTAAGTCAGAGATTCTTTCTTTTTTTTCAAGCAAAAATAATTAACATGGATCAAGTAAAACAGGTTAATTTATTTTCCTTGCAGTCCTCTTCCTGGTGCAAACTTCGCAGTCTGTGGACAGAGAAGCTACAGTTGGTTCTTCAAATGGCTCTCTTTGCCTGAAGAGATACAGTGATGACCTCAAATAGTGTACCTCAAATTGGGTCATTGCTTGAGAAAACGTATTATGAAATAGTTTTAGACCAAGTTGATTTGTGTGTTAGCAAATGGATCAAATAAACGTTTCCTTGTATATAACCACTGCTTTTGCGTTGATGACAAAATTGTCATGCATGTTTCTGTGTCACTTCACGCAGTGTGACTTTTTTCTTGCTACTATTAAATGAAGTCCTAAAACACTGCAGTTCTGTAGATTAGTACTGTCTTGCTCTGCTAGCGATGGAAAAATGTTTGTTTGGACTGGCAAGAAACACTGTTATTTTATTTACTGTGCTTTTCAGTAGGCACATTATATGTTCTGGGCCATGGCAAGTGATTACACAGTATATAATACTGCAACGTTCACAAGTATTTGCACCCAAATCAGGATGGTGAAACCTGTATCAGTAAAAATACCCTGACCTAGAACTAAGTGGTTCTGTGGCTGGAGTTCCCAAAACACCCAGGGTATGCTCATGCAACAAGAAATGGCACACCAAAATAGAACCCTGCATGAGAGAGCCTCCAGGCTGCAATAATATTTCCTCAGCCACACTCACTGTTAGGCCCTTCCTGGCAGAGCTGGACCGCATCCACAGGTCACGTTGACTTTGTCTGGATTGATGGGGTTTCAGCATCTGTCCCCTGCTGCCTTCGGGAAGTCAGGTTGGGAGCTGTTAGGTGAAACAGCCCTGTAAGATCAGGAACAGGTGCCAGTGCCTGGCCATGAGTGGTGGTGTGACTTGTGTCCGAAAGAATAGTATCCAGCGGTACGCACTGTGTCCATACCCATGTCTGGGTCTGTCAGAGGACGCCATAGGAAGCAACGTGGAACGTGGGGGCAAATTTGGGGCACTTGCTCTTCTGACCCCTGGAGAGCTCCAGCTGATAATTCCAGGTATGTAATTCCTGCGTCATTGTCCTGCTGTTGCCTTGTGACTGTGCGGGTCCCTCGCTGGGATAAGATCTATGTCCACCCTTGCTAACTCTGCTGGCACAAAAGCTGTCCTCCCTAGTGCGCTGTTTGCTGTGCTGTAGGTTTCAGGAAAACATCAAAGAAGAAATGGAAAAGGGGTCTTGAATATCTTCAGAATAGGCAAATTAGTGAAACCTGCTGAACCTACAAGAACGCCTAAGAAATCTCTCCTTTTTCCCTGGGTTTGTTTATATCTTACATGCACTTCACTGCCAGACTTGTGGGGTGTGGAGCTGATGAGAGGCTTCTCATGGGAAATAGTTTTTTCAACCAGTGAGTCTAAACTTTAGGACTTGGGGAGTCAAGGAACAGTCTTCTCTCATCAAAAGGTCACTCCTAGAGTACAGATATTTCACAGACAGAAACATTAATATGTGCAGCTGTGATGCTGACCCTTCACTTTGGTTTGATACTAATTAATTATGTGGATTTTTGAATAGATGGATCCTAGGTGGCAAATAGTTGGATCCAGGTGGTAACTGGTACAGATAGCAGAAAGTGAACAGCAACTTTGCTGCTTTTTTTTTGTTTGTTTGTTTTCCTTGGGAACTTAAAAGTTCCAATCTTCTGCATTAAGCTAAGTCATGCAGAAATGCTCCAGCTGTTCTTTGCATTGTGGAAGCCAAATTCAGCATTTTAATGGGTTTTTTTTCCTTTGTTTTTGAGAGACCAGTTGTGGAACTATTTAATGTGTTAGGTAACAAAATCCTACCTGTACTCTTCTTCCAGTTATTTGGATTTTCCTAGCTATCTTATTTAAGGTGGATTCCTTCCAGCTCATCATGTAAAATACCAAGTTCACCAGGCGGTAAAGTGGCCAGAGTTCTTTGCGAACTGGGATGTCTAGTGATGCGGGTGGACTGTTAGCCCTTTAAGCTCCCTCTTCTCCTTCACTGAATGCTCTGGTGGCAGTCGAACACACAGGAATTTTGGTCAAAAGTGGTAGAACACATCAACAAATAATTTCTGTGGTTTGTTTTCTGTTTTTAACAAGACCTTTATTTGCTATGATGTGTGGTGAACCTTTCTCAGCTCCCTCCATTTTCAGGAAGAGGCAATCCTTCTTTTAATACTCCTGAGGGAGAATCCATTGAAGTAATTTTTTCATTTTTGAAAATAAGATGTGTCCTATTTTTCCTAGCAATTTTCAGGTGTGAGCTCTCTCTGAAATATAGACGATTTTCATCATGATGTTTTAACGAAGGCCTATGTCTCTGCTTACCAGTGAGTTCCCTGCCCTCGCTTCACACACACTGTGTGAAGGAAAAGGAACGCTGAGTTTCGAAACTCTCACCCCATGGCATTAACCCCTAGAGCAATGGGACCCATGTCCATTTTGGGATGTTGATGACGTACTTCATTTCAGAGTCCTGCTTGTGACCTTCTGCTTATGCTGTGGTTTCTGGATGCACAATCAGAAGAAGAGTACATGCTGTGTGGAGCAGCTTGCACCTGAGAAGCTACAAGGATTGATCTGAACACTGGGTAACCTCACGCTTAAATGCAACATGGGTTAGTCACCCCATCTCTCAAGCAAGCATGGATTTTCAGTGCTGAGCTCCTTCTGGTTTAATGGAGAAGAAAATAACCTGTGTCTGTTATCAAATTATGCAGAGTCCTTTCCACAGGACTTGTAATTTCAAAGTTGTTCCTTTTCTTGTTGTTTTCAGTGAAGCTGTTTGAGGACTTCCAGGGTTACTAATATTTTTAATCTAAGCCTTTTTAACTTAAAAGACAGTCAGCTCTCATAAGGCTAGAGCCAGGTGACTGGTGAAGGTCAAGGCAACGTGACAGGTGCGGTGTTAACTAGCCTGTTATCAGTGACTGCACCAGGTACAGTTTTGTACCTGACCATACGACAGCACAGTAGCCTGTTTTGATCTTCATTTTCTCCCTTTAATTGGGTGGCCTTCCTTGCCTCTCTCCCTGCCTATAGTCTTGTTAACTCACGAGCGTGCAATGGACTGGCCAGGATATCAAAAGACTGGGTACTTAAAATGAACAAAATCATACAGCAGTTTAGAGCAATTCAAAGAATAAGGAAGCATTTGCACTTCTGATACCACCTGCTTTGTGTGCCAAAGACTGTAATGGGATGTCAGCGAAACAGAAACATTTGTCATGAACTGAGTGAATGAGGTGGACGTAATTACTGTGTAACAAAACAAAGGAAGATGGCTTAGCAGCCATTTAAATTTCAGATACTTAGCGCTACTGCAGTGCTACAGATTTGACAGCTGTTGGTAAATGTGGAAAATGTCAATCCAGTCCTTTTTTCTGGGGTTTGCCAGGATCACAGAGGCACTCGTATAGAAATCCATCAAATACTATTACCTCCATATACGTGTTAATAATATTCTTAATCTTCATTATATTTTCTCTTGGGCCTATATGCTGCACAAATATTTCTTGGCATGCCTACAGATCTCTAATTGTTTGTATATTTGGCTTGCCGCAGGCCAACTTTAAATGAATGCGTATGGGAATCTTTGCTGTGTATGGGATTATTTAAGTACCATTACTATACCTATGTGCTATTGTTGATCGTGTGTCATCCCATTCAAAAAAATCCCAAAGAAAATGCAGAAGGAGAATCCTGATAAGTTTTTTTGATCAAAATGATATATTGGGGAATCCGGTCAGTGATATTCAAAGGTGTTAGGGCTACCTCTGTACATTTCAAACTTCTGTTGGTAGATGTAATTGTTTATACTTTTTTTCAGGGTAGCCTAGAGGGGATAAGCTGTGCTTGCAGCTCATCTAGAAATGCCTGAAGTAGCTCTAAGCTACCTTGTCTGATAGCACAGAGTTAGTGTGGGCAGAAGTCTTGCCTCTGACACTTGATAAATACACAGGGGATGTTTCCTCTCAGGTGAGCTTGCTTCATAGTCTGAACCAGAACTGAGCTATCTTTTTTTTTTTTTTTTTTTTTTTTTTTTGTCTCCCTCAGCAGCCCTTCCTTTGGATCCCAGCACTAAGCATGTTGCATGAAGCCCTCTGTTTTATGTGTACTGGAGTGACGTAGTTGCCTCTGGGGCTGGACAACCAGTAACTTGAATACACCCCCTGCAGTGGAGACCGTGAGTTTCTGAGTAAATGCCAGTGAATGGGGAGGTAGAGGCAGACATAGATCAGGAAGTTGGGCCCACAAGATAGCGAAAGAAGTTATGAAATATGGTGCTATAAAAATTCTTCTGTGGTATCCTCAAACCATTGGCACGTCTCTGTTGTGGTTTATGACATTTCTGGCGTGACAGAGAATGACAGCCCTGTCTTTCAGTGTTCAGGGTTATTTATTGTGTGTTATTGCCTTTGAGCCAGCTGTTCCAGACAGGTACTCTCACGTCCTTTCTTTATTCCTGCACTGTTGCTCTGCTTTGTTGTTTCTGTCTGGTGTTATCTACCACTTGAGGAAAAAAAGACAGGGTGAGAAAAATCTACTTTGCTTGAATGGCATGCTGTAGGGGCCAGATTTCTTAAAGAACTTTTGTGCCTATGTGGGACCGATGCTCAAAGCAGGACAGTTAGGTGTGCGGAACAGAGCATGCAAATGCCTGCAGAAATCTGGCTGATCGTGACCAAGACACTCTGACACAGGCACAAATGCAGATTATGAAGCTCAGTGCTACACCAGTGGCACATGCAGAAGCGTTTGGCAATGGTCTTGACAGTGTCAGGGTTGAGGCTGTGGCAAAAAAGATACTGAGCTGCATGAGTTTGCCCTATAGACCCTACGTGTCTCTTGGGCCACCAGCTGATCTGCTTGAATGAAATCATACCACAGTTAGTATCCCTGACTCAGTTCCTAGTGTGTATTCTCTCTAGTAGTTCAGTTTGGACAGATTTCCAAACTGCTCCAAGTGGTTTGAGCGCCGTGATGTGGTGAGTGGCCTGGCCGCAGTCATGCTGAAGGGCTTTCGTAGTTCAGTCCTTCTGCAAATAGGAGCCTCCAGCCCTAAAGCGGTGAGCAGATCTCCCCAAAGGCAGGGAGGCAAGATAGAAGAGTGGTTGCTCACAGTTTCTCTTTGGTTCATTCAGGTTAAAAAATCAGCCTTGCATTTGGACAAAGCGTGGAGGCCTCTGTTGGCTGCCTTTCAAGAGACTTGCACCTTCCTTTTCCTCATTTCTGCAGCAGGGAGTTGTGATTTCTTTTCCCTTTCACATACCCTTATCCCATCACCTTGTCACATCTCTCTCTGCCCCGACCCATCTTAACCCACTCTCCCTGTGCTCCCTCACTTTCGTTTTCCTCATCTCTCTCTCCATTTCAACTCCTGTCAGGCAAAAATCTCCCCTACAGAGCTGTGCTGGAATAGAGGCTGCAGGTGGGCTGAGAGAGGAGAAAGGATTTAGACGCCTCTAAGCATAGTGCATCTTCTTGACAAAGAGCCTGGTTTTTCTGGGTAAGAAAAGAAAACCAGATTTGATTCTTAGCCATCACCACCAAAGCCTGTGCTGCTGCTACACTCCAGGCAGCGCTTGGTTCCCGTAAGAGGAGCAGGTCAATGGGAAGGTTTCTGTGGCCGAGCTCCAAAATGCTCCCCAAGAGTCTCTGGGAGTGTCAGCAGATTCCGAACGGAGCCAAGAGAAGGGCCTCAGTGCATCTCCTGGCTAGCTGACAGCACCTCTGAACTATGTGTAGGATTAGCTGTTGTCACACGCGCAGCCTTCCAGTAAACTCAGGGTGTTCGGCTCCGTCTGCTCCCTCAGAGCATTGCAAAGGACAAGGGCTGCAGAGGCATTTGATCTGGAGGAGGTTGGTGCAGCACGGTGGTTAACACGGTATCTCTGGGTGGTGAAAGAGAAGGGGAGAAGTTGTGAAAGAGGCTTTTTGATTGCATTACTTTCTTCCCGCACCCTGTATCCTGTCTGTGGAGAGCACTTAGCAGATTCATGGAGCTGGACTGCCGTGTGAGTTGAAAAAAAAGAAAAAGTGAGGGAGAGTGAGAGAAAACCAAGGGAATCCATTAAAAATTGCCTCTGCTACCTCATTAATCTTTTGCAGCAAATAATACATGCAAAACTTGGGCTAGCAAAGTCTCCAAAGAATAACATTTTTTTTGGTGAGGTTTTAACAAATTAAAGAAATAAATTAAGTCACTACCACAGCAGGAAAGTGCTTGAGGCCTCCAGGATTTGTATGTTTTACCATTGTTCTAAAAATAAACTGGGAAAAAAATTTTAAAAGTCTTTCAGTTGAAAAATAATATTTGCTTTAAGTGGCCATGTTTGGGCTTTGCTCCCGCACAGCACTTCACCACCTTCCCTGGCCCTGCAGCTGACTTTTGGAAACAGAAGGCAGAAAATGGTAGGAATGGAGATAGCAAAGTCATGTGGTGAAGGGAGAGGCATGCTAGGCGTTAGCAGGAAGGATGTAAAGCAGAAATTAAAACCCCTGTGCCTCACCCCACTGCAACTGCTGAGACAACGCATGTGTTAGAGATTAGCAATTGGCTTTCTGGCCCCCGTGGGCCCAAACCAGTAGGAAAATTTCTGGCAGTGTTGGTGAGTTTTGGAAGAGGGGTGGCTGGTACCCCAAATAAATGGCCAGGCTGGTCCCCTTCTCTCGCTGTACTATAGACTGGTCATCTTTTTAACGAGCAGAACAAGGCTTCCCAGGTTGCCAAAAATGAGAGGAACAAGGGCTGCCTTCTGATTTCCTTTTTCCATGCACCTTTTTGTAATTCGCAGTAAAGTGCCTAGAGAGAACAGCATTACCTCTCTATTTTCTCTTCTCCCCTAAAACTGACCACTTCCCCTCTCATCCCAGCTGCTGCCCCAGTACTTGCTTCCACTGCCTCTCCTGCCTGGGCTACCTCCACTTCCCATTCACTGCCTGCTGTTGTTTCTTCCAGCTCTACCCAGGCCTTGCCTCGGGGAAGAGTAACTACACTAACTCTCTTTCTAGCCTGTCCCAGAAATTGGAACAACTGGTTTTCGTCAAAGCCAGCTGAAGTGCATGATCTGCAGGCAAACAGCATTCTGGAGGAAGTTTTGTAAAGGTATAAATGATGGGTAGGTGTCTAGCTTCCCACTAAAGATTATCACTAGAAGTTAGGTATCGTGAATTTCTCCTATTCCAGCCATTGCTCACACTGAAGCTGAACACATACACATTAAAAAAGAAATTAGTTAAAGGATGCCTTCAGAGTTGCAAAGGCAAGGCTGCTGTTTTCTGGCAGATAATCTACAACTTGACTGTAATTGCACCTTACTCACCTAAATTCTGCAGTAGTGGGAATTATATATGTGCAGGAGCAGTATAAAGTTACTCTGACATTCTGCATAACTTTTTGCTGCTGGAGCTCTGATACTTGTTCCTCCAACCTAAGTTCCCTTCCCTGTAGAAGCCTCTCAAGGGACTCGGCCACTGATTTTGTGTGGACTACCTGTGCATGGGGTAATCAAATGTGCACAGCGTACATACGCACACACTCTCACATACGCATGTGCATGACACTTCCAAGTGAGCGAATGCCAGAACTCTTGTTACCCCTGGTATCTTCAGTTAGTCCCCTTGTGAATGTTTTTCTGCTGTAGCCTTTAATTACATATGCTTCTGCTATTTTCCCTCTCTTTCATCCCTGCCTTATTTCGTGTACAGAATGGGCTGTGCTCAATTACTGAGCAGCAACTTAATATTTAGTTTTTTCCTTACTGCTCAGTGTGTGGCCCCTAGCCTTATTTACTACACAATATTCAAGCCCTGCTCCCATGACAAAATGGTCGATTTCCTCATGGGTGTTTCTGTGTCCTCATCGTTGTATGTGTATCTGTGGCTACACAAGTGATTTGTGGTGGAACCTGTTCTGGTACTTGTCCCCAGCCTCCTGATGGTGCCCACTTACTGCTTTCATTCTTGGGATGGTTTGAGTGGAAAAATATGCCAGGGAAAGCTGTATAATTTGCTGTGAAGGGGGAGTTAGCTACTCTGTTTGCAGGTAGTGCATATTTTGTTTTGTTATAAAAGCTGTGGGTGAGCAGCAAAGAGGAAGGCTGTTTTATTCTGCCTGCTTCAGTTCTGAAGAGAGAGGAGAACGTCTGCTTCTCAGAAGGCTTTGGGGAGGGCAGAAGAGTTTTTACAGAGGGCAGTGTGGGGCATCCCGTTCTCCCTGACACCCCCAAACATGAAGCAGAGCGCATGGGAAAGTCCTGAGCGTGACAGTGGGCCACAACATCTCCACGTGGTCCTCACAGGACGTCTCCTGGGAACCAGCGGGAATGGTGCAGGGCTTGGAGCTGAGCAGAGCGCACTGAAGACTGTTGGACTGAGAGAAGGACTGGGAGCTCCCTAGCATGTGAACACACAGCAGCCAGGAAGGTGCAGTGGGGAAGGAGTGGAGGGGACTGGATTTTTTTTCTGTTCTCAGATCTGTGTTCTCTCTGTTTTGAGTAGCCTGGATTCACATCTGTGCAGATCCTCACCCCTCTGGCATGCTTGGGCTGCTCACATTAAGGAAAAGGTGTGAGAAGACCACCTCAAAGTGCTGGCCAGCTTGAGACCCAGTTGTACCCAAAATGCAACCAGCTTGGCAGCAGCTGGACTTTTTTGGCCACATCTGCCTGTGTTGTACACTGTGAAATCCTAGTGGCAGTCCTGGCTCTGGGGCTCTGTAGAGAGCTTCTGGCTCTTGCTGATTGCTGGGCTAACTCCTGAGTGGTTTGGGAAGGTAGGCTTTTTGTGGTGCTGGCATTTTCCCTGAGGAGAGAGGGAATACGTTTCGTTCCTGTAAGGGCTGCAACAGCAACCACTGCATATAAGGAAGACCTGAGACATTGTATGGTGTCGGACTCATGTGACTAACAAGGGTGGTCTTTGCTGGGCTGAGGATGGCAAGGAATAATCCCCCTTTCCATGCAGTTAGCAAGTGAGCAAGGTGTTTAAAGGTAGTGATGGTTGGATGGGATTGAGGCTAGGTCAGTATTTAGCATAAGCCTCTAGCAGACTGAGGAGAAGGTCTCTGAGAGAGCAATGGACTGTTATAAGTGTGGGGCTTATCTGTGAGGATGGATGAAACTAGTGAAGAGGCTGCCAGGTGCTAATTGAAGGCGGAGAAGAAATGTTTTTCCATCTATAATGTTTATTGAGCTTCTCTTTTACATAACCTTAGGAGAACTTTGTTTTGTGTTTTAAAGGCCAGCAGAGGTATCCGAACCAAGAGACTGCTGGAAGTACATGACCTGATCGGAGTTTTCAAGAGCAGGTGACTAGACAAAGAGGTGCTCTCAGCTTCCTGAAGTGTGGGGGGCATCTTTTAATGACCATCATTTAAAACAGGGAAACATATCTACATGAATGATGTCTCTGTTCCACCACTGTGGGAAAAAATAAATCCTTACTCACTGCCCCAGTTACTCTGGTGTGAGGCCCAGGCTTGGCAGGAACCATAGTTCAGTCTCGTCTGAATTGCCAGCTCTCTAAACAAACTGTATGTTATTGAAACGGAAGAATCTGTTTTCCACTGGGACTTCAAGTAATTTGTATTGAGCCCTGGGCGTTCCCAAGCTACCAGATTTTGAAATTGTCTTTGTTAAAACAAGAAAGGGATCCTGGAACATGGAGATTTTAAGTCAGTGAGTCTGGATCCACTCATCGTGGGAGCGAAGGGGAGATCTGCAACTAGTTTCAATATCTGGACAGCAATGTTTATCAAGGTAGGGAGAGAGATGCCGGTACCCTCCCCTTTAGCACTCGCCATGTGAGTAGAGAGCAGCTGTGTTGCTGCGTACCCCCCTCATCACTCTGATGGTTGAGTCCAGCCTTGAGTACCAAAAATCTGTAGCAACAGGTTTCTGGCCTTACAGGGAGAAAGGGGAGGAGATGGGCTTGCAAGAGACTTATAAGGTCATGTCACGCTAGAAAACTAGCGTTTGCTTTTGTTTCCTGAACAGCACATACTAACTCCAGGAGGCAGAAAGTATGGAGAAATAGGACAGATTCTCTTGAAGTGACTGTGGGATGGCCTGCGGGGAGCCAGGTTAAATTGAAGCTAAGGAATGCTTTATGGGCAGCAAGTTTAGAAAGAGATTTAAATTTTTTTGAAAGAAGGCAGCTTGGAAGCTGTGGCTGGTTTGGAACCACGGCTTAAGCACTGTAATGGGCAGGCATCGGGTTAAAAGGGGATGACCCAGGTGGAGAATATTCCACATCTAGCCTTGGATTTGAGTCTGATTTCTCTGATAAGAGCCATCTTTAATGTAAAGCTGAAAAGATAGTATGAAGATGAAACAGCTGGGAATAGAAGTCTGGCCAAAATTTTCATTTACATGGGCTATGTAAACCTCTCTCTCAAGCTGTAGTTACTGATCTATTTTTACTTTCTTCACTTCCCAGAGGCAAAAGTAATAACTCCATGCCAAAAAGGCCAATTTTCCCAGCATTTACCAAAACCAGCATGAATTCCTCAATGGCCAATATCACAGAAGTTGCTTGTCTAAAAATTTAGAGAGTTTTGTACGCATCAACGTTGTGGACAGAAAGGGGCCAACTAAACCCCAGGCCCTAGATAAGTTTGGATCTTTATCCACACTTGATATCTCATTATTGTGATCCAGGTTCCTCTCTGCTTGATGTCTTTCCAACATTCCTCTGTATTCATTTTATCCTTGACAGGCTAGCGAACATCTACCGGCACTTGTATCAAAAGGTTTGGAAAGGGAACAGCTGAATATAATCTTCATATAAACACAGCATACCATGACCACAGATAAATGGTCTCTCCCATGAACAGAAAAGTGAGGCCTGTAGCTCTGAAAAGCTTTTAGTTTAGATTTCTCCCTAGAGAATAGGGAAGATCATGTTATCACAGTTGTGATCCTGTAGTGTGGTGAGCTGGGCTGTGGAAACTCTCAGGCATATACCTGCAGCTTGGCTACCCAGAGGACTTTGTGGCTTAGGTCAGGAATGCCCTGTCGGGTGGTATGCTGCTAGAGCTTAGTGGATTGAGCCTTCCCCAAATTAGCCAAAAGAGAAGAAACGAACAACATATTCCACCCCTGATGCAGTAGAAATATACAAACAAATGTATCCATCTCTGCTGGGCCACATTCACATGCATGTGTTGGTTCCTCAGTGCCAGATCCTGCTATGAACTTGAGCTCTGCATGCTGTTAGAAATGGCAGAAAGAGATAGATATCTGTATCTCTACACACGCACATACTTTTTTTTTTTTTGACCTGCAGCATATGGTGATGTTTGCTTAATGCATGGAAAACTCACATACCCATACATGACATGACGTATTTCTCCACAAAATGCAAACCATGGTTTTACACTAGGCTGTATTTGTTACTGGATCCTCAAGTCCATTTCTGCTGCATAGCTAGGCAGGTATGTTTGGTATTTCTGTTCTTTTTATTTTCTTTTTTTTTTTTTTTTCTGTTCCAGTTTAAAAAAAAAAAAAACACAAACAAAAAAAACCAGAAAACACATAAATAATTCAGAACACATGCTTTATGTCAACTGTTTCACTGTTACTATTTTATCTCTATAAACAGGGTAGAGGCAAGCCCCATCCAAACAAGGAAGGGCAGGAAGATGCATTGCAAAATTATGGCTGGGTCATGTGAGTCAAGAATACATGCAAGGATACTTTTTTTGACTAGAAGGCCTAGCTCAGAAATGTGATGCCTGCGTTTTAGTGCTTCTGCATTGTGAGTTGCTGAGTGCATGTACAGTAAGTTGAGTGCACTCTGGCTGCATCTGACTTGTTGGATGTGTGCAGTTGCTATTTCTCCATGACTTTGCATGTCCAGGCTTCCAGATATTCAGAAATCCCACACAAATGTGCTGTAACAAGAGACTCCATTGGAGGGTGCTAAACTTCTTGGCACTCCCTAGGAATTCAGCCCCTTATAAAATACGAAGTTTGGGTCACTTTTTGTAAGGGGGAAACCAAGTCCAAGCTCCTGAAGTCAGATGGAAGTGCTCTGTTGAATTACAAAAGGAGCTGGGCTGGACCCATAACAGATCTCATCTTCCATGCAGATGTGGCAGTTTCATTTGCTTTTTCATCTTGTGGGTTCTTGACTGATCGGCTGCTGAGAGAATTCCTGAAAGTTGCTTTAATTTTCAGTACATCTTACATACTACCTATAGTCCATGCCAAAGCCCTAGTCTCTTTATATGGAGATGTTCCCTCACACTCCACTTACTGTGGTTCAACATTGCTGAGAGAGCCTGTCCCTGGTCCTTTGTAGCTGCTTGATTTGTTTTGATGAGGTATATTATTTTGTACATCTTCTGACACACCAGAATTAGACCCATCCCTATTTTACTGTGGTGATAATAAATGTCGCCATTACTTTTCTACCACTCAAGTTCTGATATGCACTGCAAAGCTAAAGATAGCGCAACAAACTAGGTAATATCCTAGGCTGTCATGTCCGCAGTGTAGAACACAACAGGCCAGTTCAATCTTTCAAAAGACCCCTGGCTGAGAATTATTTATCAGCCCTTTTTTAAAAACCTATATGAAGGACATGCCACAGCATTGCTGTGAATATCCTGTCCCAATACCTCATTTCTCTGCAGTTAGAAGATTTCCCTGATCTCCAACATGGTTGTCTTTGATGCAAATCTTGTTCCCGCCACAGAGGCAATCAGTAACAACCTTTTATGTATCAGATAGATGAGGGACGCTATAACGTAGATGCTTCTGCCACGGTTATGAGGACCCAGAATTCTGGGGCCCTTTCTCTACCACATATTTCCCATCTGACCTCAGACAAGTCTGTTAATCTCTGTGTGTTGCTACCTCAAAGGGATGCTATAAGGGTAAGTTCACTGGTGTTTCCAGGAGTGTTCAGATACTGCACTGACAGGGGCTACATAGGTGAACAGAGAGAGAGAGCAGACATACATTTATTAATCTGGTAAAGGACTGATATTTAACTCAGCAATGCTCCCAAACAAATGTCAAAGACTATATTATCAGCATGCCTCTTATCTCTGGAATTTTGTTTTGTGCTGTGCTACTTTACTTGTTGGTTTGTGGTTTGTTTTGCAGCTTCCTGGAAAAGAGAACTTTAAAAACATGAACAGAAAACGCCTGGTAAAAGTTGTAAGTGGCTCTGACTGTCTGTGGTATGACAGCCAACAAATATCACCTGCTGATGATTTACAGATTCCTGGGAGATGTGGTGTTGAGTCTCAAAGAACTGGAACAAGAACAACTCACCCAATATGCTTCTCGGGAAATAGTGTAATGTATCCACCCGCTTCATCCTCTCCTAATT
The DNA here is from genome assembly GCF_047370975.1 of Nipponia nippon. Lineage (NCBI taxonomy): Eukaryota > Metazoa > Chordata > Aves > Pelecaniformes > Threskiornithidae > Nipponia > Nipponia nippon. The sequence continues at coordinate 99,768,992 of NW_028262290.1, read as the reverse complement.
TAGGACATGTGTAGTGTGTAATGATGAACTGGCCAGCTGGTTATGTTGCTGTAAATCTCATTCCCCACCTTACAAAACACCCTTGATTGACCCCTTCTTTCATGAAAGATCAGCCCAGGGTTTCTAGTCCACCTCCTGGGAGGGAGACAGATCATACTAGCTGTTTGTGAACACGCTTCTCCAGAGAGAAAAATGCAATGTTTTGTTGTTTTTATTTAATTGGGTAGCCTTTTCAAGTTCTGTGACCCACTTTTGCTTCCCTTTAAACGGTGACCAGTATTTATTTATCCCTTTTTAAACACAATAATTTAATTAAGAAACTAATCAGCAGTGTTGAAATTATCTTTGAACTGCACCCCTATCACTGAAGAAAATTTATGAATGCATTATACAAGAAAGATCCTATTATCTAAAAAGCTTTCTACTAAAAGGATTTGGCATCTGAAAAGTAAGACTTGAAATTCTGCACTAAATTTATAATGTAGAGATGTGAACATTATTTATAGAGTCTGAAAGGTATTCCAGCTGAATCTGACAAGTTTGTCTGGGTTGTTCATTAAAGATAAAACTGGTTCCAGTCCGAAGGATTTCAGAAGTGAGTTGGACATTTAGGAGTCTGAAGGACAGATTGTAAAGGTACCTGTGTAACAGATAGAGGCTTAATGGTCTAGGCTGCCTCTTCAGTCAGTGGAGAGAGATTGGCATGTTCCAAATACGTTCCATTTTCTTAGGCACTTATCTTTGGATGGGAATTTATTGGTTCATCATCTCAGCAGGGCATTAACAGGGCATCTGTAGTTAATCATTATCATCATCTGCCAATTCCAGTTCCCTCAGCTTCAGATCAAGAGAACATTTCTGAAAGCTACCTGGGATGTAGGCACTTTGAGCAGGAAGTGACCAGATCCAAAAAAAGAGAATCCTACCTGTGCAGTCTTGCTCAACCCTAGGAACTGGGCTGTTGCTGGTTGTGTAACAAGACAGATGCAACAGGACTATCCCCTTTCCACCAGCCATGTAAGTCAACGTGAGCACTAGAGGACCTAGTTCGTAAATCCCAAATGGCTTCTCGGGTATGAAGGCTCCAAGACATTTGGCCCAACATAGTCAAGACAGTTGTGTTTCTGGAAATGCTCAGCAGAAAAAGGTGCCTCAGTAAGTGCTCTGGACGAGAACCCAGTGGTTAGGGGAGGGACAGAAGATCACTTGCTTTCTGTCAGGCCTCTCCACTCCATCTGAGTGGCACTGTGAGCACCTAACTGCAGGCTTAGATCCAGTCTTTTGTCCTCCATGGACTTCAACTGACAGGTGGAGATAACCAATTAGTTCTATTTAAATGCAGGTCTGGAATCAGAGTCTGATATCTGGAATTAATGAACGGTACACGTGAAGTCTGTTTTTTTTATGGCTTTGGATCTTGTGACTGAATTATCCTGTGTCTAGGAAGGTATGAGCTCTATTCCAAGGTTTGGCTGTGCTTGGGAAATTCCTCAAAGTGCTTGCCTCTGGGGATTCTCTGGTGACTAATGAATACAATAAAAGAGGAGTTCTTAGAGGTCTCTTTTGTTAAGAGCACTACAATTATTTCCCGTACTGCCTTCTTACTTTCACAATATTTGTGGAATTTCATCTTTTATCTGTTAATCCTCTAGGTTGACTTGAAATGTGCCAACAGGTTCAAAAGGCTTTGGTGTGGGGAGAGAAGATAGATACAGGCTGACATGTAGTGCTTTCCTGAGAAAAGTAAAATAGAAAGGGCATAGTGTCTGTCCTATGAAGCTTACTGTATCTCTAAAGGATGGGCGAAACACAAGAGTATGGACTGAGAGGGGTACGGTATATTAAGGACTCATGTCAGAAAGACCAGGGAATTCTTTTAGCAACTTGATGAGACCTGCAGTTAAGTTTGCCACTACCTACGCTGCTGGGGTCTATTGACATGAGCTTGCTCAGAGGTATAATGGAGGAATTAATATCCTCGCGCTTTCCATTGCCTCATTTGCTTAGTTATGTGTTATATACTCCACGTGGGTTCTGTAGGGAAAAGAGGAATAAAGATGAAAAGAGAGGACTGCCATTTTTTCCATGAAGAGCAGATTGCAAGAGTGTGGCATTTTTCCCACACATCTTGAATAGTTTTGGGCTTGGGCTTTTTGAGGAGTTTTTAATTAATTTATTATTTAAGTAACTGCAATGAGAAGAGCCCCTGCCACACTGATTCTAATGAGGATTGCATGTGCTCTGTGTCTTCCTCATTGTGGCCTGTATCATTTAAATATCTTAACCAACATGTGCTGTGGCAGATTTCACTTATATCTGCTTAAATTAAGGCTTGTCAGTTTAGGAGCTAAGAAGCATGCAAATATTTGAGAGAGATTTGACATTCGTTGCTGAAATCATTGCACTAAATATCTGGCATCAATGACATTGCTTGAGAAGGGTTAGAAATTCTTGCTGTGTTGTACAGGCTGGATATTCTGGACTTAAAGAAGAAAAATGTACTTCACCTTCTGTGTTCATAATTAAGGTCTCCACCAAAATTTCAGCTTGTTTTTCTTCTGTATTTTCTCTGAGCAATATGTGACTGTTTGAGTTCCTCAAAGTTGCTGCTAGAACAAACAGTACCAATATCTCAGAAGTAGTTAGAGTAATAGCATGATTTAGCTGTAAAAGGAATGGCATTTCCTTATGTTCTCATCCCCCAGAAATGCAAGGGAAGATGGCGCTGAGCTGGAAGAGTCTGATGGAACCTTGGATATTTGAACAGTTCCAGCCATAGGAGATGAAGCTTAATTTCCGGTGTGCATGTATTTTTTCTTTTTACAGGTCACTGTAGTAAAACACCATACTGTATGTAGTATATACGGCAGTGTACAGTATGCAAACTTTTCTGTGCTGGAAATCACTTGCTTGTTGACACACTGAAGTCAAACTTGGGTATTAATACAGAGGTATTACACATCTAAATTTGATCTCAATTGTAACATAGTTGTAGTGGTACTTTATTTGCCATTACAAAAGGGACCAGAACCCAGATAATCCAATACCAAGAGAGTGTCCTTGCTACCAAATGTAGAGTTGCTTTCTTTTCTCATACAGGATCAGAGAATATGCAGTAGGCAAACAATTTCAGTGCAGTAGGATCATAGGATAAATCAG